>NC_136014.1:10397263-10736013 GCF_048128805.1 Centroberyx gerrardi | reverse complement strand
TCCACATCTTTGTTGTTATAGCAATCAATCAACACTCCAATCAACTAACAAACCACAGGAAATTTGGAATGTGGATTTTAACAGTCAACACCGTAATCAACCCAAACTCCACGGGAAATTTGGATATACATGTGACCGTCAGAGTATCAGAGTTTAGAAATTTATAGTCAATCAACACTCTAATTAACTCACACACCATAGGAAATGTACATGTCAGAGTGGATTGAAGTCTCTTAAGAAGCTAAAAAGTTACATGTATTTAAATAAAATGAGGACTGATATGGGAACGTGAACAACCAAATGCAGAACAGCAGCACGAAACATGATACTTTTAACAGGAATGTTGGCAGGTATCAGAGAGTGTAAAATCTAGAAAACAAGAGGACGAGAAAATTTGGCACGTCTTAGCACTACTACTGTGCTTTTTCAGTGTAAATAACTGAGCTAGAACCACTGAACAATTTGGAGCCATCAACAGCAGACAGAAAACAAATCAGAAGAAGAAAAGACGGAGAGGGGGAGCAAGAGAACAGCAACAGACACTTGGGGTAAGCTGCCCTTTTGAGCCGCACACATATCTATATTAGACCTGTTCGCAAAATCAGCTGAACATAATTCTGCTAATAGGTTGTTTATGGGAGTACATAAAGATAGATAAAAATAAGGCCACACACATAAAGCCATTAACTCTCTGACGAAGCTGTTGCTGGGTAGAGCGATGGACTAGGAAATAAATCAAAACAAAATTATGTGTTTAGCACATAGCACTTTGCTACATGATAAAATGTGGAGCAGTGCAGACCGGACTTGGGTCAGTCATTATTTGTAACTACTCTTCGTGCTTTGTTTTAGCATATTAAGATGAAAGATGGTTATGGTGTGCCACATACTTGCACACATACACACATGAGCCATAACGTTTATACAATGACAAGTAAGTATTTGAAAGTGAATTCAGTCTACTCTTCTGCTAATAGCAAAGCTAGCTGGCTGCAGGCCTTTCTTCCTCAGCATGTTAGCCTCTTCAGCCTGGGAAGAGAAGTTTCAAGCACAACAATCAAGGCCTCCAGGGAAGGTTTTAAATCAGAAATAGACTAACAAAATACTCTGCTGGGATTGAAATAGCCTGCACTTAGTCCTACCACTTCAGCCCCTCTTCATAATGTTCTAGCCCATTTCAATATAAAGTAGATGGAGCATTTTAAGTTTCAAACTCATTAGCTTGGCTTTTAGGGCTTCAGGATTATGAGTCACTTTTCTAGTGCGCCTTAATTAGTGCAATAAAAGTTTGGCATTTGGCTGGAGAACAACTCCACAATGTTTCACATTACCTTGGAGAACTGTGCATTTATCCATTTGGTGAATGTTTTCTTCTGTACTGCATCATGCTCATCTGTGGGGGGAAAAAATAGAGAGAGAGAGACAGAGAGAGAGAGAGACAGAGAGAAAGAGAGGTGAGCAGGTGTATCAAAAATTGGGCGTCGGAACAGAACAGTCAGTGTTGTGATGACAGGAAGGAACATAGTTAACATCAGTCCAAACAGCTTGAAAGTCCATTTTCCAAGCGTTTATTTCAGGACACCAACTGTCCAAATTCTCTCTCGCCCTGACATCCTGGTAATTGTAGCTGCGGGGCTTATGGCTTAAAAGCATAATGATCAATGTGGCTGGGACATTAGAAAATTACAGACAACATTCAAATGGGAACAAAACGAAGCCAGGAAGGGTATGCGGCCGACGTGGACAAAATATCTGTCATGAGGTACGTGATGTCAGAATTAAAGGTCTCTTAACAGCGGCTGGTACCACACCCATACTGGCACACTTTTAAAAAATACAAAAAAAAAACACTTCCATTTGCACGTGTGCACACGCGCTTGCCCATTTATAATGTCCCTCCAGCCTCTGAGTCCAACTGTACAAATATTTCACATTCTCTTCCCGCTTGACTCCCTCCCCTCTCCTCCTTTATTCTCTCCAACACGGCTCTCTAATAAGGCCTCATTGTGTGTCAGGCAGAGGGTCAGCTGCTTTGATGTGCCAGTTCAATGGCTGGCTCCTGTAATGGATCAGAGTAGCCCCATACAAAGCCTCGGACTTCACTTATAAAAACAAGTTTCTGACTTTGTCCTAGATTCCGTCCGTATGATCATTTAAAAGAATATGGAAGAAAACAAACAATTTCAACAGTTATTTCTATATCTGTATCTTGGCCTAGGGTAAAAAAAAAATGTTTTAGCTTATGATGTATCACAGAAAATTGGAGAAAATCACACATAGGGATGAATGCTTCATAAATCACAAGTTCAGCTTGGATTTAGTCGCAAAGCACAAACTTTGTCAGCGGGAAACTTCTATAAATGAGGCCCCTGGAGACCGCAGGCTGGTGCACCTCAGCGGTCAATAAACAGTGGGAAATCCACTTATTTCCATGTGCCCATAAGACATAGCCTACATTAGAATAGAATAGAATAGACCAGCTAATAGAACAGCTACGGTGCCGGTTCAGTGCTTAAAGTCTGTACCAGTTCATCCAGGAGCCGCAGCATTAGGGGGACATAATGTTGTAGAGTTAACTGACCGAACCGTATCAAGGAAGCTAAATCTCAGGTGGGTCTGTGAAGAGATGTTTGAAGCCTCTCCCAGTCTGCATATTTAGTTTAACTGGTTCTCTCTATGTGCCCCTCCTGCTGAATAACCAGCTCATTGAGTTGTCAGTCAGTTTCAGTACCGAACACCTCAGGGAGCGGGTCGAAAAAAACAGAACTCACGTCTGCTTCTGTGTGCGCCGTGACTGGGGTCTATGACTGTAAACTGAAGGTGGAGAAGCGTTAAATGCGTTATGTGTGTGTGTGTGTATGTGCGTTAAACAACCACTGTCATTCAACTAGCCGCTGTGTAAAGCACCATGAACTGAACAAAAGGTCAAAGGTTATGATCACCAGCCCCGGGGGTCGTCGGCTTCTTTGTTTGGGGTGTGTGGAGTGTATGTTGTGTGTGTGTGTGTGTGTGTGTGTGTGTGTGTGTGTGTGTGTGTGTGTGTGTGTGTGTGCAGCCGCTGGCTTGGAGAGCAGGGGCATAAAAACAAGAATGTACCCCAAGGGGAGGCAAGAGGGGAGGGTGAGGGGTGAGAGAGGTGAAGAGGTGAGAGGATGAGATAATAGATGGTAGTAGAAGAGAGGGAGAATGAGGGAAAAGGCAGGCAAGACTGGGTTACCACACATTTTCCATTCATTCAAAATTCAATGATTTGGCCAGACCTTATTTTAGTGACTGGATTTGCAAATTTTGTTCAGTTGTTGAACACATTGTATGCTTAAAAGTGGCTGGGAAATATGACTGTCAACTACATTCTATGGGTTTAATATTATTCTTCATAAAAAAGTATCACAATACATGCAGTGATATGTGTATGACGACATTTTCCATTCTTTTCTAGGCTTTTTGTGAAATTCTCAGATTTTGCGACACCAGGAAATGATCAAATTTCCATACTACCCAGACCTTCCATAAACACTAGGAAGACAGGGAGAGAAGATGACTGGGGACAGGGGCATCAGGTATGGAGAAGCAATGTGGGGGAGAAAGTTAGGTGGAAAGAGACAGCTGAAGGATGAGAGTTGAGGTAGCTAGTGAGAAGCTAGATGACTGGACGCTTTACACCTGTACTTATTTAAAGTGTCAGGAACCATGACTCTGTAAATACCCTCCTGAAGGTCCAGTGACCTTTTTTCCCCCCACATAAATCTGAAGTAGCAAGAATACCACCTGAGTGAGTCTTTCTTGAGTGATGAATAAGAGAAAGAGGCAGCGGCTGAAGGAGGTGAGGGATGAATGTAGAAGGCGAAGGAGAGCAGGATACAGGAGAGACAGAGAAGCCCAGGGGTCGTGTCGTGGAATGAAGGGATGGGATAGTTGACAAAGGGTATAGGCCATAACAGGGGCCACAACAACTGATGGCAATCAATCACAGTGGATAACTAATAGCCAGGATGGCTAGACATGTCCTGACTGAGAGGGAGAGAGGGAGGAAGACAGTTAGACAGCAGACAGAGACAAACAAAGATAGTGAGAGAAAACAGGTAGAGAGGGCAAGAAAGGAGAGAAAGAAGCAGGCAAGAGCATTTAAAAATCAAATCAGTGTCTAGGATGGGGGGGGGGGGGTACAGGTATGCTTTCAACACAATATCAGTTTCCCTTTTATAAAAAGGCCCATGTGGAGGCCTCCTGTCCTTACAGCCATATCAGCACCCCTGCAGAGGGCCTCTGAGGCCCCTGAGGAGAGGGTCCCTGTGGGCTCAGGTCTCCTGGGCTCTCCACCCTGCCACCTTCACAGGACAATACACCCGATTCATGCATGCTGCCCTCCCTCCATCCGTCTGCTGCTCCTGCTCACCACAGCACAGGAATGTCTTACTGCTGGACGGATCAAAGCAGTGGCAGACCGTGTGTGTGTGTGTGTGTGTGTGTGTGTGTGTGTGTGTGTGTGAGAGAGAGACAGAGAAGAAACACCCTCACCAGGAAGATGTACACACACAACTGTACGTTAATAAACCATTACGTAGTGTGACTCACTTTGCTTATGTCTATTTACAACTGTCTGCATGAGTGCTTAGGTTGCCATTATGTAAACAGACGACTTAACTGAAGGGCTTCATGACATTTGTATGATGGAAACAAAAAAACACACTCTCGTAACAAACAGGCTGTTAAATCAGCTATGGTCCTGTACTTAGCTGTGTGTGAATGGCCAGTGGTATGTGTGCTATTCAACCAGGAGACCTCACCTTAGGCACTTCAAGCTTAAGGGCTTGACGAGGTGAGAGGGCCCCTCATGAGACAAACTGAACTAATTTAACGTCTTATAACAGGACACAAGGTATGGTATTACTTTCTATTACAATAATTCGTTGCAATCGGATAAGAGGGGATACACTTAGATTCACCTTATTTGCCCGAATTAAGTTCCACTGTCCGTCCAGCTGGACTCAAAGTTAGATAAAGATGTCTCTCTCGTCCCTTTGGTGTCCTTTGGTATAAAGCGATCACAGTTTGGTAAATATGAGCGTGCTGTGTGCAGTTTATTGATGTCACATTACATGATTTCTGGGTGTTTAAGTTTTTCAAACAGTTATCTCTCACTGCCATTTGGAGCTGCCAACGTGTAAAGTTGCCTAGTGCAGCTTTAAATCATCAAACCTTCAAAATTTGTGATTCTTGCAATAGGAACTATTATTGAGGAAATCAGTTGAGCATGGTCTCATTGTATACAGAGAAGCTATTGATGTATAAATGTTATATAGAAGTGTGACATGTGTTTTCATTCAACAAAGAATGGTACAGAAAGAGTATTGTTTTAGAACCAATATTGAATTTAAGATGCAGACAGTATTAAAAAAAACTCTGCCCAGCCCTTCTGAGGGCAACAGGCAGTAACTTAGTAATGCTGCCAAGCTTTTAGTGGATAACTCACTTTATGGGTCACTTGGTCATATGATAGAGATATCTTATCAGCCAAGTAAGAGGAAGCCAACTATTGAACTAGCAGAGAATGGAGCAAGAGAGTCAGACACATTAGTCAGCAGAACAAATACTCAACCCGGTCAGCTGATCAGTCACCATATTTCACATAGTTGGACCACACGCACTCACACACCCCTAATAAAACCAGAGGGGACAATACAGATGATATACACACATATGCACAGACACAATCGTGTACAGTGATTATGCTGAGAAAGGAAAGTCTCTCTTCCTCAACAGCCAAACAGGAAGTAGTGATTACATCAGGAAGAGTAATCCCACTGGTGTCTTCTCACAGTTCACTGAGCACACACATACACACACACACACACACACACACACACAGCATGAAGACCACAGTGTTGTGTTCCAAGTTATATGCAGGGTTCCCATCCTAAGAAAATGTCAAATTCTCAGACTTTTCCATGACAAGAGCCAAGTATTTCCATGACCTAAAATTTACATGCTCATAGTCTGTTGATGGTGTTTTCTGTCAACAGAAAGGCTTCAATCAATTGCCAGAAAGGCTTATAGAGATGAATGAATTAAAAAACAGCTGAGGACTATAAAAAAATACATGCTGATACAAGTTTAATTTCCTGTAACGTGACCAATCTATTAAATTCTGAGGCGGTCTCTGTTTCTATGTCCAGTGGGGACTCTCTATATGTTAGAAAGACTGAACAGCGCTGAGAAGTAAACCTCAAACAAACCTGAAACTACACAGAACAAGGTGAGAAAAGTAAAACTGCCAGAAAACACACATGTTCAGCAAAAGCCGCAAAGGAGGTGGCCTGGAACACGGGGCAGACGGTCATATAAACTATATAGCCTCATTACACCCAGCCAGGAGAGTGTAACCCTCCCGTCTCACAGGTGGAGAGAGCCTGGGGGGGCGGGGGGAGGCACTGAGGTGAAAATCAAACAAACCATGAGGGTTTCCACGGCAGCACCACACATGTAAACACGAGGGCCCAGAGCTTAGACAAATAGAGATATTTACAAGGTTTAGCCACACCACTGAGCAGCACTGGGCCTTTAGCCAAGCTATAGTTAGAGCTAAAACTCAACGTTTGCTCAAGATTATGACTAGTTTTGGCCTCAGGAAAGCTTTATAAATGCATGTTTGGCCATGGAATGTACACAGTTAACAGAAAAGTTTTAACTTGAGTCCCAATATCAGTTAAGCAGGATACCTCCTGGGGTGTATGTTTGAAAGTTGTCAAGGTGGTCAAAGTCATTGCACCAAAAAAAAAACATTTTTTTTTGTGAAGTTGAATGCAAACAGCATGCTTTTCCCAGGTCTTTGGTAATCAAGCACTAAAGCAGGTCCTTGTCTTGGCTATGAAACACAAGCCTCTCAAGCAGAGGACGCGCTCATAAAAAGTTTCCCCGGGTGAACTTCACCTTGCTGTGAGGCTGGAGAGAGGCACAGCTGTTAGCTGTCTCTCAGTACAGCTCCACCCCTGGCCTATTGGAGGGCACTAATCCTTACACAGGACACACACACACACACACACACACAGTCCTACGACAATCACGCTGATGAGCCTTCAACTCAATCATCTTCCATCACTCAACTTCACCTGCCCTCTCACAATCAATCTCTCTTTTTCACACACATATACGCATACACAAAAACACAAGTTCACATACACCTCAACCCTATTCACAGTTTGACGGCAGAGACGTATTCTATTTTGACTCTGTAGGCTGAGAGGAATGCATAGAATTCCCATAATTTCACACACATTCCTCCCCCCTCCCTCCAACGGTCACTTGTCTAAGCTTGTCCCAGCCGGCGCAGCCTTGTTGACACTCTCCCCTAGCCAAGATCTGGGAATTTGTAGGGAAAACACTCCTAACGTCCAGGAAGATTAACCCATATCCCCACTTAGCGGCTTGAAAAACACTCCTGTGGTGTGTTTAGGTGCGTGCATTGGTGTAATTAGAGGTGAATAGAAAGGTTGGGGGCATCGGGCTTTGGTATACGCAGAGCAGAATGATGAATGCTCACTCTAAAAATTAAACCAACTGTAAATAATTGGCCCAGCTTTTAAAATTAACAGTGAATCAGAAAAGGGAAGATACAACAAATGAAGCATGTATGACTGAGTTTGAATTCAGTAGCATCTGGACAATTCATTAAAATCCAATCAAATCAATCTTTGCTGTTAAATGTGTTTAAAGCCTACTGTGGAATTACACTATGGTGCCACCAATTGCAACACTGTTGCCCCACTACTGGCTTTGTTTACATATTGACTGATAGAACAGAAGACATTGTTTTTGGTCTGAAAAGAGATTTTGATACAAGGACTGACAGACCTTGCATCTTTGTATCCCTATCCTTCAGAGAATGGGGCTGGTGACCAAGAGATTTAAATATATTTAGAGGCTGTAAAAGGTTGGTTTCAAATAGTCATGCCTGTAAACTCTGTACAGCAGTACGTACGACAGAGCTGTATTTCAAGTTCAAATGAATTAGGGCCAATAATGCTCCAAAAAGCTTATTTTCCATTAAGTCAACCCCTGCACGAACATATCTGAATACCTAAACTTGAGTAAATCCTGGATTGCATCTTTATGCCCAAAATGTGTGTTTACCCAAGAGCTGGAGAAAGTTAACAACAGTAAATATCAACTAGTTAAGCTTTGCAAATGACAATCCACTTGAAAACTTCCATCTAGCTCCCATCAAGCAGCCCATTCTACTGAACTGGTTCTAAGCTTCTACATATCTAGACCAGAATGCAGAACGGAACTGAGACAAATTTGTCACTAATGTCCGTGATCTACCACACCTTTGTGGCATACCTGTGACACACCTAATTGCCACCAAGCCATGTGTCACATACCTGTCTGATGATATCTGTCTGATGTGCCTACCTCTGAGTTTGAGCCCGTGCTCTGCCATCTCTCACTGCAGGCCGCCACAATGCCAAACCGGAGAAGCAGCAAACACAAAAAAAAAAAGAGGGGAAGAGATAGACCAAGAGTATCAACGCAGAACAGAATCTCACATTCCTGCCTCCCTCTCCTTCTCTCTCCTCCGACTCTGTCGCTCCTTGACCGGAGAGGGAGGAAAAGATCAGAAGAATGCAGCAGAGGGAGGGGAGAGAAAGAGGGATACTGCCAATGAAAGAGAGAGAGAGAGAGGAGAGGGAGGCAGGGCAGGACAGGACAGGGCAAGCCAGAGGTGGGCAGTCATAATGCATCGTGGGATAGGGGAGGAACACAGAAAACACACAACACTCTGTTAGGCACCATCCCAGCATGCAACAGGACAGAACGCAAAGTGGCCTCCCACGATGGAAAGACACGGAGAGAGGCGCATCGGCCTGAGATCTCTCTCACACACAAACACAAAGAGTAAATAAACGCACACACAGAGAGAACATAGACACAACATAGGATGCTAGGGGAGAAGATACGGTTGGAGGGGAGCCCTGGAGTTGAACGGGTTATTTAACAAGAACATAACACAAACTGAAGACGCTCTAAACTGCAGAACCTGGAAATCTGCCTAACTAATCAGCATTCATGATCAAAGTTCGGGACACACACACACACAGAGCTTGGTCAGAGCCAAAGATGTTGCACAAGCCTTGCCCTTTCCACCACATATCGCGCTTTCCCTTATTCCAATGTTAATATGAAGTCTCTTACAAACTCATGAAACTGCAGTGTCGCTATCACAAGCATATGACACACATGGACTATGATAACAGCATTGTAACACTACTGGATCATAAAATACTCACATTGATCTCAAAAATGTGGAAGTGGGAAAGTTGTTTCATTGTAAAGGCACAATTCAATGTCAATGCTGGTCCAAGCAAACACAGAAATTTAGATGTATCATTGTTGACTGGTTGGATGCGCAAAGGAGTCGAGCCATATAGAGGTGCTGGTGGCGCAGGGCAGCATATCAACACAAACTCCAAATGCATGCAGACAAAGAGGTAAACACATACACACACACACACACACACACACACACACACACACACACGCACTGTCCAGGGACTATTATAATCTCTGAAATCACTCAAGTCTTGGATAATGTTAAATAATTACCATGGTCATATCTTGTAAAAAAAAAAAATACCCTTCCACATTAGCTATTACAAATGATGAACAATGACATTTAACAGAAAACATCAAACATATTGTTGGAGAGTATACAGTACATAGCCAGAAGAGACTAGACTGTGACTAGACTGGCTGGCATTAACTGTTGAGGGTATGCAGGGAGGGACAATCAACTGCTAGTATATTTTGACTGTGACTGCTAAGTTAATATACTCTACCAGACACTTTGGAGGTAGCGACCATCATTTGGAGGTTCTTAAAAGCCCTTTTGGCTGCTAAAATAGTCAGAGTGGCAGATAAAATTTAGAAGTCAAGTGGATAAAAAGCTTAGTTTCCTGCCGTGCCCCTTCGAAATCACTGTTAAACTCCTCCACTTTATACAGATGTGCTCAACCACTTACCCAGCATAGGGCCATTTTCCTGCTTCCCTTTCCTCCTGAAAAAGTTACGCTTTCTCCACGGCAGCCACTTACTCAAATTCATGACGGAAAGAAAGTAAAACAAGAGAAAAAGTTAGAGAGACAGAAACAAAAACAACAAATCCGGAAGAGGAAGAGAAGGTGGTGGTAGAGAGAGAGAGAGAGAGAGAGAGAGAGGAAGTGGAGGTGTGAGCGTTTATCAAGTATGCTGGGTATGTTTACTTGGGGTGCTGGGGCGGCCTGGCTGCTGTGACATCACACACACACACACACACACACACACACACACACACACACACACACACACACACACACACGGCAGGAGGGCGAGAAAAGGGGGTGAAGAGAGCAGGGATTGCTTCAGCTTGTCAATTAAGAGGGAAGTGGCAGGTGACAGAGAGATGGAGGTTTGTGTGTGTGTGTGTGTCTGTGTCCCATACGCAGTGCTGCAGTTGACAGCTGAATCTCCCAAGAAAACACAGAGAGAGTGACTAGGAGGACAGCCCTCGTTCCCCCGCGTCACAGGATGTGACCGCAGATAAACATGACCCGGAGTGACCCGAGCCCTACACACACACTGCCGCTGAGACCGAGAGAGCCTCCTCCTATGCTGCCATGACTAATGTTTACATGAAAGTGAAACCTGCCCTTTGACAATCAAATAAATGACTCACAGATTTAATATTGGTGGACATACAGTCAAAGTATGACATGCCTCCTGACATTTAACACAGGTCTGCGAGCCAGTCCCAGGGAACAGGCAACAGGGCAAAGGCCTGAGTCCATTTGCTCATTGACATATTTAGTCAATGAGGGGCAACTGAATAAACAACTCTATTCCCGCAGAGAAGGAGGGGGGCGGGAGGGGTAAGAGTAGAGAGAGAGAGAGAGTCAGAGAGAGAAAGTTTATTTTCCTGTGTTTTGTTTTCACTCTTCCTTTCCTTCACAAGGAGGAAGAGAAGGCTGACTTTAGCCCGGTCCCCCCGTGACCAACTTCCACCCAGAGTCTGATTGAATTAAATCCACTTCCTTCCACAGAGGGCTGCAGCAGCTGGCCTGGACACAGCACAGAGGAATGAGCTGGGTTGGGTGAGGCTGGCCTTGGCAGTGACTGAAGGAATCAGAAGACCAAAAAGGGACTTCCCACTGGGCTGCATCAGCCATGAACCCAGAGGCAGGCGTCCCTCTCCCTATCTGTTACTCTGTCTCCGCACATCACCCTGAGCTCATCCCTCATAAGCCGTTTGAACGAAGGTACGCACGTTCAAGTGCATATACACAAACACACTTCTCTCTCTCCCTCTCTCTCCCCCTCACACACACACTTACATGTGTATGTGTTGGTTGTCCATCGAATCCAAGTTGGATCCAAGCCACAAAAGGTTCCCATCCTACATGAGATTACATGACATATTATGTCATAAACAATTAGCAATAGATGGGGTTTGGCGAGAGGATCCTGAGTCCTGAATGACCTAGACAGAGTGGAAAAGACCCTGACTAATGTGACCTGACCATGTCACTCCTCAGCTGGCCAACCAGCGACTCCTTCCACAAACCCAAACAACCATAGATACAGATATCTGTATATATAGATAACCATAGATATAACCCCCATAATACATTTACACACACAATAACAGTTAGTCAGCCATCCTCCATAAACAGAAAATCAGTTTCCCTAAAGGGAAAAAATACCTCCTGCGCTCCAAGAGGTAGGTGCTATTTTGATGAAGCGTTGTAATTAACTTTTTTGGTGTACCCATTTTCCCTCAACCTGCCATGTCTACTTCTACTTCAGTTAGTGATTTCCTAAATTTCCCAGAATGCCTTTCAACAACCCCCAGAGAATGTGCCTAAACTTGTTGCACTCAGTATGTGAATAGGGGAAGCAATAGTGATAGCGATAGCATAGTAACAACAACAACAACAGAGCAAGTTTTTCCAGTCAACAAGAGTCGCGCCCCTTACTCAAAACGCAACATGTCTTTTTCTGCATTGCATTCTGGTCTTTTGAGGCTGCTGTCAGTGGAGAAATTGGCATCTCTGCCTCTTCTATGATAGATTTGTCCGTGTATGATTGTGTAACATAACATAACATGTGTACATAACGCTGATGATGGCTTATTGCTGAAACGTGTCCGTCGTTTGTGCTCTATAGCTGCCCATTCAATTATAAGACAAAAGGACTAGGGCTGCAGCTATCGATTATTTTAGTAATCGAGTATTCTACCGATTATTCCATCGATTAATCGAGTAATCGGATAAGAAATACTTTTGCTTTATTAAAGAGCAATAGTAAATATACAAAAGAGAAAAGCTGTCCGCACGAAGCTGTCCATACGACACTGTGATTTACTGAAAACGAGGTGAAATAATAATTATTATTGATATTTATTACTAGGCCTAAATATCATACAAGTTCATAAGACTGGCTAATGTACATTTATTTGCTATGTTGAAGGGTTGCCCTACACCTGCTGACCCTACTCACTGCAATCAAACTAAACTGAATATACCTGCTGTATTGGACTGGTGCATTTTAGGCTCCAATTGCTACTTACACCACCTGATATTTTGCTTTCTGGGGTATTTTATGAATCACTGTGAGGGGAGTAGGTGTGTGTGTGTGTGTGTGTGTGTGTGTGTGTGTGTGTGTGTGTGTATGTGTGTGTGACTATCATAATAATAACATGAATGAAGCTCAGGCTTTCACAAATTGACTGCAGCATTTTATTTTCTGTGGTTATTTTCTTGAGCAAAACTTAGCTAACTTAGGGACATCATAACTAGCCACCATATTGATTTACGTTCTTAACTAGCCATTACATATAGCCATAATTAACGTGCATTCTTTACTAGCCTTCATCTCATCCCGTTTTAATATTAAGTGCTGACTCCGCCCACCCGGCCAGTTTCGGCGTACGCCGGTAGCAATTACAAGTGGACCCTATCCTACAGTCCCTGCTCTCAGCGGAGGGAGGGAGCTACGCTGTGTGGGAAGCGCTGTGATCGTCAGACCTCTCTGGATTAGACAAGTAGAGAAAACCGGCATCAGCCGAACCAATTTATTGCCAAATGCTTTGGGATTCAACACATTAACATTGCTTCCCATGGTCAGAAAAAGTCGGCAGATTTGTCGCTAGTCGCTTTTGAGAAATAAAGTCGCCAGGGGGGTCTGAAAAGTCGCTAAGTCTAGCGACAAAGTCGCCAAGTTAGCAACACTGGATCCGAAACTTTGGACACTTTCTGTCGTTTTCTCTGGCCTGTCTCTTCTCTTCGCCCCTCGCTATTTTCTCTCTCTCCAGCGCGTTGTGCAACAGTAATAATCATCCGTGCGAAACACTGAGTGTGTATATAGTTATATGGATTAAACGAAGCTTCGATGCAAAGAATTTGCATCGATGATTTTTAGTAATCGAGTTACTCGAGTTTCTCGAGGAATCGTTTCAGCCCTAAAAAGGACATTATGAGTGCTGGCTTTTCTTTCTTCATTGATTGTGTAACAGCCCTCGCTCTTTGATCTTAAGGAACTGACACCAAAACCTGACATACATGTTGATGTTTTATATCGCTGAAACGTTTTCTGCTATCAAACTTGTAGCTTCTAGCTAGAAATATCTCAACATGACATCAAGGTGCCTACGTTTGGCCAGTTGTCTGCAGGAATAAGAAAAATACATCAGAAAATGGACCCAGAAATGCAAGGTACATTGCCAATAGCTGTTTTTTACAATGTTAAAGAGTAGGGTGGATTTTTTATTTAAAAACAAGGCCACAATATAGCAAAAACAATGCTGCAAGTTCAACTAGTGGCAGTGGCAATCATGGCTAAGTTGCCCAGACACACAAATACAAATATACACAGACAGGAGATGAGTCAGTGGTCCGGCCTACATCCAAGAGAAAGAAATGGAACATGGAAATCTCCCACAATGCCACAGGCCTCCGCCCAGGGCCTTGGAAGAGTCGTTAGAAGGAGGCTTCCACCCCTTCATCCTCAGAATCTCTCAAGGCCCATACCATGTAACCACAACATCTTGGGTTCACATCCAGCCTGGGACGTCTGTAGCTTGTCTTCCCCCTGTCTGTCTCCCTCTACTGTGACCTAGCCAATACAGGCAAAATACCAAAAACAAAAATCTCTCAATCGATGCCCCATCTCAAAACCCTTCTCTTGTCTATGCTTCATTGGAATAATCTGTCTTTGATTTGTAACAGTCTACACTCCATGGTCTCTGGGGCTACAGATTTTTGGTATCAACATGGTATCAAAAAGCTTTAAAATCTGGAATAAGATCTCTTGAATGAGATCTTTGAAATTTTGCCTAACTTCTGGGTGTTTTTAATTGAAGAAATCAAGTGAACCTGTGCTAAACCTGTTTAGAGGAGTAAATGGTATGTAATAATGGTATGCATGACGACATATACTTCCATTTTTTCAGCATGGAGATGTATTAAAAAAGTATAGTTTTAGCACCAATATGAAACTTGAATGGAACTAGATAGGGAGGGATTCAATCCCTTGAAGTAATTTACTTAGTACAGAAATGCTGCTGTAGCTTTAAAGGGTTAATCTGAACTCTCTCTGGGCCTCAGCCTGTTTTTTGTTTTAGTAAATCCTCTTGTGTCATGCGAGGGGTCAGAAGGTAGATTGGGCAACATGGCTTTGTAGCCCTAATGAGCAAGGCAAGGGGGGAGAGGAGGGGGGTTTGAACTAGGAGGAGGGGCAGCTTTGGAAAGGGAGATTCATGAAAAGAGGAGAGGAGGGTGTGTGTGTGTGTGTGTGTGTGTGTGTGTGTGTGTGTGTGTGTGTGTGTGTGTGTGTGAGAAAGAGAGAGAGAGAGTGTGTGCCTGTGTTTCCAGCTGTTTGCCCTCATGGAACAAGTGAGACACAGAGGTTAAAGCATTCTCACTGAACATGGACACACACACACACACACATACACACACACACACACACATACACAAGTACAAACGGCCTAACAACCACAGGGGACTTTAAAAGTACACTGATCATTTTCTGCCATTTCCAGCCTACTCTAGAAGAGTTTAAATGTCATCTGTGCTGGGTGGGGTGTCTGTATGCTGAAACACACACACACACACACACACACACACACACACACGTACCAAAGAAGCAGAGTCCCACACGCAACCGCACCCAGGGGAGATATTTTGGCCAGTGCCTCCATTCCCAAATTTCCAGCCAGGATTTTGGAGAGCTCCTTCCTTCCCTCCCACTTCCCACACACACACACACACACACACACACACACTTGTGTCTATATTGCTGAGCTGACACAGCCTTTCCCATACACACTAAAATCAAAATACACTCATGAGAACTCAATGACCATAGAGCCATAGGAGAAATTACAGTTCTGACACCAGAGAGAGAGAAATACAAATAATGGGCATCATAATCACCTCATGGAGGGGTGGCCATGGATGGAGAGAAAGGACCTTTGTTTTGGTTTGGGTCGCATGCTACCCACACATGCATGTGCACACACAGTGTGTTTGTGTCTCCACAAATCTGTGTGTTGGTCTCTCAGTGAGTCTCTCATTGACAGCTGGATATGGTTGTTATGCCGTAGCTATGTGCTGAAAACTACTCCCTGCAGCGTCTCTACTGACATAGATAGCCTTAAAGCTATGGAATGCTGTCTATTTGACTATGTGTAAACTGATAATCCAATCTCTCTCTCTCTCTGTCTCTCTCACACACACACCACTTGAAATGTTTCCAAGTACATGGTCCACCCTACTGCGACTGCCAAGACCAGAATTTAGGCTACATGACATGCAGCTGAGCTAGTAGGGTGACAATTCTTTAGGGAAATCATTCTAACATCTAGCTTGGTACCACACCCTCCACACCCTCCGTTTGGTGACTTTCACATTCCTGTCTGCTAACCAATATCTCCTCCATTATGCTGTCTCTCACACCCACAGACAATACGTAAGCTGATGGTCTGGTCTAGCTCAATGGGTAGAGCAGAGAAGGTCAGGGGTCACTGGTGCAACCCATGCTATACACTCACACATACATGAATGCACCCACCACACAGATACACACAGAACAACAATCCATCAAGGTGAGAGCGAGAGAAGGCATGGTCGTGAGTGAGAGAAAGAGAGGCAGAAACAATAGAGGAGACAGAGAAAGATGGAGAAGAACAGGAGCAGGTCAGGTAACCAGAGCCGCCTGAGTGTGTTTTTTAGCAGGCTCTTCCACAGCAGAGCTCTCAAGTGACAAATAAACACAGAGAGGAAGAAGGTCAGGTGTAGGTGTGTGTGTGTGTGTGTGTGTGTGTGTGTGTGTGTGTGTGTGTGTGTGTGTGTGTGTGTGTGTGTGTGTTTGGGTAATGGTTGTTAAACAACAGCCCAAACCCTGTGGATGATATTTGACCTTTCACCTTTGTCTCCACTTTGCGTAATGGGTAGGGGGAAGGGACGTGCACAGGCAGGCCAGGTAGGGCAGGGGGGAAATAGGCTAAACCAAACAGACCTGCGTCAAATAGTATTTGCAAATAATTCTTAGCATTTGTTTTAGCCTGTATGGAGTACCAGATGGGTGTGGTTTGCCACACAGCAAAATATACCAAGTACCAAAGAGTTAAGCTTATTTTAAAGCCAATTTTAACTTTTCAGTGACTTATCTGACACCTTCTGAATTGCTCGAATACGGTTATTTTAAACCCCACCCATCTGGTACTCCAGGTAGGTTAAAACAATCGCCAATAATTATTTGACCTAGGGTATGAGCCCTAAACGAGAACGCATATACAGGTAGGTGATAGCCATTTTCCATCACACTTTAACCCAACACACACTAATGCCAACAGATAGCAGGCACAGTGTCATGTATGCTCCTAGAGTCACTTTTCCCAGAACCGCTGCTTTCACCTGCTTCACACGTTTTCTACCCTGCCCCCTCTTTCCTCTCTGTCCCTTACGCTCTGTCTTTCTTTCCCTCCCTGGTCCATTGTGGGCTTACATAACAACTTGACACGCTGGAAAACATGAGCCCCCGTCCACCTCCCCTCTGAGTATTTGAGCATGAGTGTGCATATGTCTGTGAAAAGGGACAGAGTGTCTGGCTTGCTGACCTCCATCACAGGAGGCAGAGGGACAACACACACACACACACACACACACACACCCCTGCCCCAACATACTCTGTCGTAGTGATCTCACCATAATCCTAGTTTACGGTCGGAACACCCAGCAGCTAAAATACTTAAAACTTAACTTCAAAATCACAGACTGATCATTCTCTCCACAAGACCAGGGCGACCGATGATAATTTCCTGTCAATCAGTAATGATGACAAGAAAATGATGACTTAGGGGTGTGTGTGTGTGCGTGTTGCGGAGCTGTTATGACAAGGAAATTGATAGTGTATGAGGCAAGTATACAGTCCACTGCTCTGAGAAATTCTATAACGATTCAAACACACACACACACACACACACACACTGAGGCTTACAACAGGTATGGAGATCACATGAACGAGTGCATTAATGCCTCGCGAAGACCCCCGCTCCCTCGCTCATCTCAGCTGTGAAAACATCCTTCCACCTGCCCACCCCACACACACACACACACACACTCTAGCCTGTAGCTCACCTGCTTGTCAATCGCCACCCAAATCCCATGCCTCAACTCAACGTAGACTACAAATCTCTCTCTTTCTCGCCATCTTTCTTTCCCTCTCAATTTCTCACACCACACTCAGGCTCCACAGTGTGTTGGCCACAGTCTGTTTGGCTGCGGAGGGATCAGTGTTTAGAATCAGTCTCTGTAGTTTATAAAAACCTGGCCACCTAAAAGCCGTTAAGTGTCTCTCTGATGATAAAAAGGACGAGTGTGTGTGTTATGTGTTTTCTTGGGGTGAGGCCATGTTCCACGTGTCCTGGTGAAAAACAAGTTGTTTTCCAGAACTTTCCCTTTGGCTTGGTGCTCTGTGAAGTGTACGGCTGTTTCCCCTGTTAATAATTGTTTATCCTAACTAACCCGGTTTAACAGAGTTCACACTCGCTGAATGAGGGGGGGAAAAATACCTGATTTCAGCCGCATTCATGTAAACCCACTGACTACCACAAATACAACACAAGCCCATCCGCCGAGTGAAGACAACAGTGGTGCTGCAGCCTGCAGATTGCATCAATACAACCGCGCCCGCTATATTTCTTGGGTTGTTTTTAGTGAGTGGCTAAGTAGCTACGTGCTAAATTTTCCCCTCTTCACCATAAAAGAAAACATTACTTTTGGGGTTGCTAGGTAACCTGAATCCTTGTAAGAAAAGCATTGTGGTCTGGAGACAAGCGTTGTAAATTACAAACTCCATCGGCACGGTGGAATTCCTGGCCCGGAATCCGCCGGCGTTCCGAGGCTGGGCTCCGGTCCCATTCCTGAGACTGGAACCTAAAACCACTAGGGAGCAGGGAAAGCTGCCACATGGACTGAATGGGGAGGACTTATCTACCATCACCATCACCATCACCATCACCGTCATCATCATCATCATCAGGGACAGAGTGGAGGGAAAACCCACCAAAATTCAGTTGACCCACCTTTTTATATGCGGAATAGTTTACCCTCTTTTTTTACTTCACATCATGTCAAGTAAATACTGTGCTTACCTTAAATGTTTGCAATTTGAATGTGTGTTCAACTGTCATCTCACAAAGCACTCCCCTTCCAAGAAAAACAACTTTAATTTGTCTGTGTGTGTGTGTGTGTCTCTCTGCGGGTGGCGTCTATAAAAGATTAACCTATGGAATGGAATGATCGGTTGAGAAAGGGATCAGAGTGTGCTGCTGCTCTCTAAACCCATCCCTACATTCTTGCCCTCCTCCTTTCTGTCCTGCCCATCGCCACCTTTTCTTTTACTTTCTCTTTCTCCTGGCAAAGTTGTCACATTCAGCCATCTCCGGTTCTCTTTATCCCTTTGTTGCTTTCTCTTTTCCCCTGCCTCCATGGGAGCTGAGGTTATCCATGCACAACAGGATTTCTGGCCTTGTCGGGGTTTCCTCTGGGCGACTGCCTTCATGCACGTACAACGTAACTTTCTCTCTCTCTGTTTCTCTCTCTCTCTCTGTGCAGCCATGAGATATCTGTCCTCTTGCGGAGGGCAGTGTAAATATCATCCTCTTAGATCACACTTGAATTCACACACACACACACACACACTTAACCTTTCCATCCTGCTCTGCCTGAGTACATATAGTGCATGAAAACATAAAGCATAGGCTCACATCACATCTTAGTATCTTTTCAACAATCTCAACATTGGCCAAAGATGTGATCAAGAACATCAGCGATTGGGTCGTACCAGATCTCCATTTGATGATGTCATTGAACTCCTCATTGGCTCCTCCCTCTGCGATGTCACCAGGTGATGCCATGGTAGCCAGTTAATCCACCGATATATTAATCCACACTGTGTGATACAGCACCTGGCCTCTTCACACACAGTGCAATGGCCCTCTCTCCGCACCTGTAAGCAAGGATGAAGCTTTTATTCAAAGTACAGAGTCTATTTTTTGTGTTGTTGTTGCTTAGCGCTCACTCCAATGTTTTGCTTTGTGACTGTAAGTGATGGGAAGTTTCCTCCGCAGGAAGCCTGGGGAGTGGGGGTGTCACATGCGTCGAAGCAATACACACACACACACACACACAGCCAAACAGTCAAACACACCCACATAGTAGTCACACAGGGAGGCAGGAAGATCTGGCACCTCATGAGGAACTGAGCTGTTAAAACACCGACAGCTGTTGGGGGCTTGCACCTCCCTCCTCCCTCTCTCTCTGCTCGAAGTTGTTGGGGAGGAAACAAATTAGATTCACACCATGACCTTAAGGTGGCATTCTGGACATTGATTTATGTAGGAAATGACTGCCGCAATCATAATTTATGTTGTAATAAGCGAAAATCATAAGGTAGACTTTTGTAAAGGTCTGGGTCAGTAAGAAACCAGTCGATGACCAAAAGCAGGGTCCAAAATGCACCAAATGTAAGTAAAATCTGTCTATTTGAATGCCTCAGTTATATACAGTCTTTGGTTTTTGCCTGTTCTCAAACTTTGTCCCTGCTGACCACCGTACACTCTCTCTGACCGTGAGCACATCTTCAAAATGCTCTCTTCCAATTTTGAATTCTGTTGCACTTCATAATGAATTATAAACTTCTTCCACTGTATAAGCAGGTTTTAAATTAACAAATTGGCATTGAAAACAGGTTTTATACCATTTTTTTGGTATTTCTATGAATGTAGGCTATATTAACTGTTTTGGCCGGTGAATCACATTCTTGGCAGGTACGTTTTCGAGCTCTTGGCAGGTGAGCCAAAAAGTTAATTTCAGACACTGGCTAGGCGTCTGGGCAACAGGGTGATGTAGTGATTAGGGAGACTGCAGGACCCAGGTTCAAACCTCCCTGCTGAAGTGTCCTTGACCAAGACACTACACTTGATTTTTAATTTGTTGCCATGTGCTAAAAACGGCATGTGTCATTGTTTTTCGGTTTCAAACAGGCGGCACTCACATCCGCTTCCAGTCAGGTCCTTGAGAAATGCACCATGTATCATCAACACTGGAAATGACCAGTTCACTGCTGCTGCTGCTGCTGCTGCTGCAGTGACATGACACCTGCCAACTGTATTATACTAGGTTAGGTTAGGTTGCAAACAAATGACTTAAATGTTGGCCTTATTGCAACTTTAAATGCCTGCACCATTTGTCCAGTGCAAGTGTAAATCTTGTGGACTGTTTTAAATTTAGGATCTCCTTTCATTAAAAAAAAAAAAACCTCAACCTAGTCCAGTCCTGAGAGAGCTTGAGCCTTTACCATGAAAGGAGTTTATGTGCAGTTTTATCGAGCAGTGCGTGGTGATTTACAATTCTTGAGGGATGATGCAAGACCCAAAAATAACAACTGTAAATTTGAGGAAAAAGGCAGACCCATGTATCCAGTGTCTTGACAATTTCAGTTCCTCTCACCATAAGAAAGCCGCTTTGACAACCAAGGCCAAAACAAGTGAACGGATTCAATCAGCCAGTTTGAACCAAACAACTTTAAAGCTGCATAATTCTACAGAAAAGTGTGTAGTATTTTCTAGTTATGTTTCTTTGAACAACTAGAGTAGTGTGTTTCAGGCTTTCCAGGCCAATAAATTTGGGCTAATTTACTCATATGTCGTTTTAATCCGATGAGATTACCACCACCATCCTGACGAAAAATCACAGTAAAAATGCTCTGATTTTCCCATAGGGATTTAGTGTGTCTGTGGTTTTCAATAGTGACTCTATGGTGACTTTATCGTGCTTAATGGCATTTTATATCCTGTGGTATCACTATAATATTCCTATGTGTTTGCTGACTCTTGACCAGGCATTTTAAAATCTGGCTGCAGCCTACGTGCAACTCCTCCGTTCTTCAAAGTAAAAACATTTTTTGTCTGATAATTTTCAGTGTCTAAACTTCATAAACTTTACATCTACAACTCAAAACTGAAAGAAAAAATGGACTTTGCTTTTCGGTGTTTTGGTTTGACACAGATAGCTACAATGTTTAGGCTACAACTCCGATGCATTTCATGGATCTGGATCACACACACTCACCTCTGCTGTCACCGAGGGGCGAGAGTTAGGAGACTTGTTCCGTACAAACAAGTCCAAAACTTGAAGATTGTGGATAAACCAATGAAGTAAAAATATACCGAAAAGTAAAAAAAAAAACGATTTTAAGGCATTTTCTACGGGGTAACGTTACGAGGCACTCTTCTTAACTATGCTCAGAAAGCACAGTCCTCAAGCGCATCCACTCTCCACAATAACAATGTGCCAAAAAAGCTCCAAGAGACGCCTTTAATTAATCCGTAAAAACACAGCTGCTGTTGTCTTGAAAGCACACGGGAGGCTGTCTACTCGGAGACGGAGAGATGGTTCTTTCATTTCACGGGTGGACACCGCAATACTGTGGAGTTTAGTCCCACAACTTTGTTCCTGTTGCTTGCTTGTCTCTCTTTCCCCTGCTGCTTCCAGAGCTGCGTCAAGCCGCACATAGTTAGCTACAAAAACATCGGAAGTTAGGAGATATTTCCTTCAAAATAAAGGTGGAAAAAAACAATGCTTTTTTTTTTTACAAGGAAGAGGCCGTTCTTACAACTTGTGTAGTAAAGGTTTTGTGTCAAAGCAAAGGTTTTGGGGATTTTCTGACAGTCTGCAATGTTGGCTATTGCAA
Source organism: Centroberyx gerrardi (assembly GCF_048128805.1). Lineage (NCBI taxonomy): Eukaryota > Metazoa > Chordata > Actinopteri > Beryciformes > Berycidae > Centroberyx > Centroberyx gerrardi. The sequence continues at coordinate 10,713,723 of NC_136014.1, read as the reverse complement.
GCACAGGGCATTGCGTTGGTGGCATATTATGGCTGACTAGTGAAATTCTCTGTTTACTTTGCCCCATCAGTCACAGGACAGCGTCCCTTGCTCAAAGACACTTCAGCAGGGCAAATGCTATACGACACAGGGCCTTGAACCCCGATCCTCAGGCTTACGGAAGGTCCATGACTGCTTGGTCCCCCTGTCACCGTAGAGACCAATGTGAGTATGGATATATGCTGTGAAAAGGATTTATTGGGGAAACAGCAATTGTCATTTGATACAGATTCCTCCTTCATTGCAGTCTGTATTTTCAAGAATTGCTCGAAACTCGTTGCAACACATTCGTCAATGGGATTTTATTTTGAAAGGTGGAGCCGGAAGTGTTATTTTTCACTCTGGCTTACTTGACGCTAGTCTGCTGCTTTTTCCCCTCTGGCTGTAAAACTTTTCCTGACGCGCTGATGGAAACATGGCGCGGTGGGCGTCACGTGACGGCGCACCAAAGGAACCAATGATTCCCAATGGAAAAGACAAAGCTTTGAATGAAATGTCGAATGTCGTAATTGGGATGCTGAGTAGGCCAAATGCTTTCCAAAATGTCTCTTCTGTAGGTTGGGGCCCATTGTTTTATTTACTCGAATGGTGAAATTAAACTATTCCTGATTTTGCTGGGGACCTCCTGGAACCACTTCAAGGACCCCTGGAGGTCCTCGGACTGTCTTTGGGAACCACTAGATTAAGGCACTTTTACATATGATGATATTTGGTGTAGCTTGATAAAATAAACTTGATAAACTTAGCTTAACTGAACATAAGGGTATTTAATTCAAAGGACTTGTTCAATGGCCTGCTATATTCAGGAATGTCCAATTCCCACAATAGTATGGAAAATATTTAAACGTTTGCCTAATACATCAATCCAATTGATTTTACAGCACAGCAGGGTCCAAGAATCAAAGAAAAGAAATACAAAGAGAGAATAGTTTGCTATGAATCTACCCTGGCCATTTCCGTAAAGACCAGCAATATCAGTTCTAAATTTAGCAATACAGAAAACGCAAGTCTTTCTTGTGTGTCAGGTCTGGTTTTATTACATAGGGTGTTACGCTGGCCTCAAAGGCAACAACTTTTCCGGTCCAAGAGAGGACTGAATAATAGATTAAGGCCCATGGAAAGAGTCTCTGAGGCTTTGGTGATGCAGAGATGTTGATCTTCCATTGTAAGGCCTTGTCCCTCTCCCTCCCTCTTCTCGGTTGTCAGGGCTCTTTTGTGGATGCTTCCTCGCACAGCTCAAAGAAGAAGCTCAATTTCACAAATTAGTGCTCTGTTGGGCCTGGAGCACCTATCAAGTGACAGCATAGGTGGTGAGTAGAGAGGGAGTGAGAGGACAACTAGGAATGTTCACCTGTAAATTCATTAACATGTGAAGGCAGATTATGTAAAAGGGAGAAGTCTGGCATATTTAAGGCCCCTATACTGTTTTTACTACATAATGATTGATTGGATTGAGGGCTTTTTTCACTCTGAAATGTATTGCCTGTGCGTTTAATACAAAGAAAGACACTAAGCTATATGTCATACATGTATTACACATGTATTACATTACATTTATAGTGTTTGTGAACACTGGAGTAAAACAGACCTATTTATGGTGGGTTAAGGACATTCCAAATATATTCCAAATGTATACAGCCCAATGAATTCCAGATTGAATCTTTAAAAGAGAAGTGCAGCTATTTTGAGTGAAACTTTTCATGAGGCAGATGCAGATGACTGGGTGTCCATGAATCCAAGGCATCGCCCTTGCAGCTAAATTATAGGGATGAGTGTGTGTAGGCCTTCAGTGGGCTGATGCTGAACTACAGCCAAGAAACTACAGCAAGGCCTTAGAGTGCCCTCTTGTGTCCCAAAACTACCATTGCTCCATTAAGGTACAGTACGTTTACCTGGGAGCCTTACTATACTAATAAAACGGCAAATTCATGATTCATACCACTAGATCAAGGCATTCACAGTTACTAGATGTATGGATATTGAGATTTTGCTGTGCAAAAAAAAGAAAAAAAATGTAATTTTACCTCTTATATCAACTTCAGTATGTCTAAACTCAAAGTAATGCAATGTATCCTTTATGTATCAGTAACTGTATCAACCAGCAGGAGGTGGGCTTCTACTGCAGAAAAATACAAATACATAAGGTGCGTTGTAATACATCTGCCGCTGTAGATGTCATCTTATAAGTTGTCCATGACCATTCAGGTCAATATAAGATTTGTTATTCCACCACGGTTACATTCTGCTGAGTGTTATCCAGTTTCACAGACTTGGCTCTGTCCGGAGTTACATGCTGCCTACAAGCTACACTGCATGGCTGATACGGGACAGTTTGCACATTTTGGAGCTTGTACGTGTTAATTATCTACATTCCACGTAACTCACTTCCGCATCTATTTACTGACCAACTATCACCATAGTGCTGAATATGTAACATCGGCAAAATTGAACTACCAGGAGTGGGGTTCGAACCCACGCGGACATATGTCCATTGGATCTTAAGTCCAACGCCTTAACCACTCGGCCATCCTGGTGTATACACTGCTCCGCACCACAGCAATGCTGTATAACTGTTCCCATATTTCACTGACAAAGTTTTATTTTTCTTTTACTTCTTTCTTTGGATTAATATTAGCATACGCCGCTGGGAATCGATTGTTTCCATGTCGACATCGCCTGACGGAAAGGAATGTTAGTGTTCGGTTAGTTAGCTAGCTAGCTAGCTAGATTAGTAGAGTGACAGGCGCGAGCTTGCTAATGTCTTGTTCGTTAGCAGAACAGCCATTACAGCAAATACCACATTGTGCATTGTCCTGTATTTGTGGTTAAAAAAATATTACCAGACACATAGAATAAACAGCAGCCTGTTGGCTTGCTACGGTTAGCGTACCACCGCTATATGGATATCGTTACCGCTAACTAGCTAGCAGTAGCCATACAAGTGCTAAGTAACGTTAGCTGATAGCTCAAGTTGCAGCATCAAAACTGAAACTGCGCGGTAGCCATTTACTTGTGCACGCTATATACAAATATTAATTATTGCCATACATTTTTGATCAGTTGATTAAGCAAGGGCGTGCAACAAATCGAAACATTATAGAGTAGGGACGTCTGGAGCTGAAGTCAGTCACGCAGTCTTGCTGGGGGAGTTTCCAAATGAAAGTCCGTAGAAACTTTAGAACCTTCCGCACATGGCAGTCATAAATAGAGCCGCAGTTACCAGCCAAACTTGAATCAATCAAGTGAAACAGTCTTGGAACATTTCCGCCCCCCCCCCCCGTAGAAAAAGTCTGTTGTGTAGTATCTACCTTGCTTATAATAGAGATCTATAGACATCTTATGTTGTATATTTATTTAGTGAAAATGGGTTTATATTACAAAAGTGGGAAACTTTCTTAAATTTGTCTTTGTCATGAACATATTTACAATGCATATTCTCATTGGACTGTGTGATTCTGAGAACTTTAATACACTACAAAATAAAGAGATATGGATGATTGCACTCCTTCATACACAAATTGTATCCAAACAGATCCTGAAACCTGAAAAAGTTAACATTTTCCCAAATCACTATCATATAAATCATTGGAAATAACTTAGATATTAGTTTTATTATGTCACGTTGTTCTAAAAGAAAAAAACAACATTAAAATATGTTGTTGAATATTCCAGTTATGTTGAGCATTGACACCCATAATGAAGATTTGACAGTTGTAAGTTTTAAATGTGAAAAAAAAAACCTCACAAAACCTGATGTGGAAATAATTTAATTAATAAAGCTGACACACACGTTGTCAAAATTTAACTCAAACTAGAGAAGGATTTTCATTTAATCCCTTTATTATAATAAAATTATTTATGAATGAACACTGGACTCTTTTTCTAATAAGAATATCTGAAAGAACTACAAAAACTGTCCACCATTTGTTATTCATCCCAGACATTAATACCTATTACCACTAAACACTACAGCATGTCATTCGGCTTCTTGCTGTAGGGCCGCATATCCTTTTTTATGACTCGTCATCTCCAAAACAATTACACTGCATAAACTGGTTTTTACACTGAAGAGACAAAGCATGAACAGCACAAGACGTCAAACATGTAAGAAAAGCTCATATGACGTGTCTCTTGTCCTGTCTGAAGGTTTAACAACTCGTGACTCATCAGAAAGAATCTGGAGGAGCCAGTTGATTTGTCTTTCTGCAGCCTTTTCCCCATTCTTGGGCAGGCTGGGCTGGGTCCTTTCTGACTGTCACACCTATGTGGAAAGGTGGTGTGTCTGTTCTCTCACACTTGTTGATTAAATCCTTTGAATTACACACAGTCACTCTAACTCACCCTGTTCCTCGCAGCATTGCTGTCCTTCATCACCAACCGGGTCAACTTAACATTTCAAACCACACAAACGTGTCAGTCTTACTCAGCTCATTTCACCGAGATAAGGCACCTCTCAGCATCCTTGGCAATTTCAACGTCCACTTTCTCATATCTCATCTGTGTTTATTTGATTTTTTTTTTTCTCTGAATCTCCTCCTACTCTCACAGCTGACAACAGACCTGGATGAGTTTTCTTCTTTCTTTATGACTGATAATCATTTTCTGTACTTTTGCATCACTGTGTCTTTAAAATCTTCTAACTTGACCTTACTTGACTTACACTAAACTATCCCCACTTACTGCAGTCTGTCTGTCTGTCTGTCTGTCCTCACTGCCACACCTTGATTCCTCCATCATGTTATCCCATGACTCCAACTCTTCCCCATTTATGAGGAACGTGTGGCTGTGTGGCTTGGTTTGGTGTTGTGCCAAGAACTACAAACTGACTTCAAATGACTACAACTATATCTTATTTTTATTGATGGTGACATCAGGCTAATTTTCTTTTTTTTTCTTTTTTTTTTGGAGTGATGCCATTCCCATGTTCCACCACATTTCTTTCTGCCTACTCATCATCTTTTGTCCCTCTCTCACCTCTCTGCATTAGACCTTACTTTATACCGCTATAACTATTTCTACTGTTTGCAGTAGAAATTGTAGTTCTGGACAAAGGTTTCACTTATCAGTTACATACAATCTAATCAAGGTCTACACTACTGTCCAGGGCAAACTGCTTTCGTGAGACTTTGCATTGGTTTGTTTCCCTGTTCTTCTTCTATTACACGCTTAGGTTTACCATGAATGAGGCCCATTGCATTGCATACATGAACATTTCCCAAACCTTTTTACACACTGGGTCAATGTTTATTTCTTATTTTCAAATTATTCATAAAATTGCATTTAATCAGAATAAGTGATACAGTGTTGGTGTTTCTCTAGAAAACCCGTCTCCAACAGGGTAGACAGGGGCAGCACTGCTGAAAGGGGTTCTTCCTCTTGTACTGCAGGGCCTTCTTGATGTGAATGTTGATCTTTTCGATGTATTCCTGCGTGCCACACACATTAGCCTCAATGTTGTTGAGCATGGATCCCTGCTCCTCCACCAGCATGGCCATGTGCAGGAACAGATCGTGGACCTCCTTCATCCTGGCCTCCAGCTCTACCAGCTCCTTATGTCTGCCTTTGATCTCGCACAGCGCCCAGCGGGACGAGCGTCCGCCCTCTGTCTGCAGGCTGTGGGACAGCTCAGCCCAGCCCTCGCCCCCTTTGTCCACCAGCGTGTCTAGCTGCTCGTCAGTGATGTCAGACCCCAGTATGGCGGCCTGTCTCTGGAGCCGCCCGCGGCACGTCTCCCTCTGCATCTCCTCAGCCTTGTTGTAGTCGCCCATGACGCCGTGGAAGGCGCGGCTGAGTGTGTCATACTGAACACGGGTGATGCGGCTCACGGCGGAGCCGGGGCCTTCCCTCTCCTCCAGCTGGCTGCTCTGCACACCCAGGGCCTGGAGGCGGGCGTAGAGGGCCTGCCCGCGCTGGTGGATCCCCCTGGCGATGGAGTCAGAGTCGTGTTTGATGAGGGTGAGGCGCCGCACGCTGGTGCCGAAGCGCTCGTTGTGTCTGCCCAGGCGCTCCACCTCCAGGCGGAGTAAGGAGATCTCCTTGCGTATGGAGTGGGCCTCCTGCAGGATGCTGTCGATGCCAGAGGAGCTCTCGAACACCACCGCCTCCTGGGACAGAGTCACCTGGTCCACGTCACACTCGGGTCCATACAACTCTGGCTCGTAGTCCTCCTGCTCCTCAGTAATGGTCTGCAGCATCTCCAGCCTGTCCCGCATCCTGCCTGAGAGAGCAGTGGAAAACAAGATGGTGGTTACTGTGCTCATCCCCGGTCTAGCTTCTGGTCTATAGCTGATACAGTCCTGCAAATATAGATTCAGTTCATCTTCATAAAGGAAGTAGATAACAATAAATGAAACCTACAACCATTTACTTTTATGCTAATTCCTATACAAATAGAGACAAAGCATGAGCTGATAATGCTGGTTATTGGGTTACTGTATGCACAAGTTCACAGTTGATTATCTCAGGAAAATGACCACACCCATCCTATAGTCTATACCACAACAGTCGATAACACAACCACTGCAGCTGATACACACAACTGGTCAGTCAGTGTTATGTAGCTACAGTATGTTTCTTGTCTGTGCGATCTGAGACAATAGCAGCAGTCACAGCTCTGTGGGTCATAGGAATGTTTTTATTTAAACCAGGAACAAGGAAACCAGCAGACATTTCCTTTGCAAGTGGAGGAAAAGTTAGCATTACGTGAACGCCGAGTGTATATCTAGACAGTCGTCAACATATACATTTTGTAGATTTGCAAAATAAGACTTTCAAAATTGTGCTGATTGCCCTCCACGTTTCTCTGTCACTTTTCACTCTCATTCAGTCTTTCTCTGCACACAGAACTCCTCATATTATGTTGACAGAAATTCAATGAAAACCATTTTAAAATCTGGCTAAATGTAGGATAAAATCATTGAAATGTCTTCCTTCTGATAGACATTGAATCAATCCTATCATTCCTAGCTGCTGAGGCAATGTACCGCTAATTAGTCCCATCAATTATCCACTTGTCTCCAGGTGCCTCAACTACACATAGTACCTCAGCAAATCAATCAAATATTGTTAACCTGTGACACGTAACAAGTATCTTACCTCTTTTTAATGACTGCCACAATATCAGAAAACTAGTAGATCCCTTCCATGTGTCTCTCTTTGATTCATTTGGTCCAATGCAGTTGAGAAAGCCTCTTGTTACTGCTTGAGAAGGAAGTTGCTAATCTGCATCTCTGCTCCATGTGTGTGTGTGTGTGTGTGTGTGACTGTCTGCCGCCCCTTTCCTAGGTGATAGCCATGAGCCTTCCCACTGCCACAAGCACAATAGTTCCTTGGAAGGAAACACGCTTTTTTTTTTTAGTTTAGTTTCATTTTATTTCAGGAAGTAAGGAATGTGACTGCTTTTACTACTGAAGTGAGATGACACTCAATGAGAAATTTACTGAGAAAACCTGAGAATTTTTATTTTTATTTTTTATGTCATTATACTGTGCATCATTGAATTAAACTAAAACAGGCAGTTGTGAGTCTGTAGTGAGTCTGTAGAATGATGAATTACCTGTGTGTGTGTGTGCGTGCGTGTTTGTGAGTAAGAGAGAGGTAGCTTGAAAGAAATTATGTTGATATATTACAGTAAACCTTCACTTTTTCACAAGAATTTGAATATGTAGATGTATATTTAATGTTCAAACCAAGAACAGAAAACAAACACACTGCATTTTAATGTAATCATTTATGTAATATACATGACACCACAATATACAGACATAACAGAACGGAATTATCATACACATAGTATCAATGAGAAGTAACAGATTGTTTGACATCACAATACATCAACTGTATGATCCCTGCGTAATATCAAGACTGATAATCATCCCATGTGCTTAAAGTGAAGTTTCTGCCCCTCCTCATCTACTTATTGATGTCCTTAAAAGAGATGAGGGATTTATAGGGATTTCGAATATGTTATGGAATTTGTGGTCAACACAGAACAGTTATGATCATCCCCAGAATTTCATAATTTATATATACAGCAAATGTTGACAACATCTCCAACCTCATCAACAAGACTTCTTCAGCACTATTTCTAAAACATTATTTTTCCTTCAGTCTCATGTCTGCAAGTAACATTTGTATGAGTTCCATTTTTGCCAGTGCGTTGACATGCAGTGACATCATTATTTGACCTGGGTAAAATAGTACTGGCAAATAATTATTTGTGTTTGTTTTAACTGGCATTGAGTACCATATGTGTGTTGGGTTACTGCATCAGGAAAGTATCCTAGCTTCACTTTCAAATCTTTTTCTGGGACTGTATACAAAACTTTCTGGCACTCATTGTATTGTCTTAGGTGGCAAACCCCACTCATGTGGGAAAAAAACATGAAAAATATTTTCAAATCCTATTTGTCCCAGGTCTGCATCACACCTCAGTCATGAGGAACTGAATCCTGATGTGGAAATACCAGTCTCAAACCCTTCATACAAACATTAAAGACATCAACTTGCATGACCTAAATACAATTTAAAAAAACATTTTTGCTTCTTAATCTAGACACAATGAGAGTCTTATATCATACCTTTATAGCAAGCCTTTGCTTTACTTCCTGGAAAACTCAACTCAGTGCAATGCATGTTTGTTATGTGACAGCTCTGCAGGCCGTGTCCATTAAACAGTGCTACTTTGCGATAATGAGCACTTACACTAATGGTACATGCAGAAAATGTTTGAGTAAATACCCTTATAAGTTAGGATTTTCCACTTTTCTCTGTCCTGACAGCAGACTGCTGATGTTTCACTGACCCTCAACCCACCCATTTATTCTACCAGTCTCTTAGTTATAACAGGGGAAGCAGCTGCAAAACATCTTCTTGAAGGGATTGTTCTTGTCGTGGCGTTTGGCCTTGCCAAGTTTGACCAGGGCTTCCTGTATGTCCATGTCAGTTTTCTGAATGTTGGTTTGGATGGAGGTCAGCATCGGGCCCTGCTCCTCCACCAGCAGGGCAATGTCCAGGAAAATCTCATGGATGCTGTTGATGCGGGACTCCAGGTCCACCAACTCCTGGTGACGTTTCTCAATCTGGGTCAGGGCCGACCGAGCCGTCTTGCCTTCAGTCAAAATGTTCTCGCTAAAGACGTTCCAGCGGCCCATCTCGATCATCTCCTCCACCTCTTCGCCCGTCACCTCACGCCCCACTATCTCCATCTGCCTCTGGATCTGGGCCTTGCAGTTCTGCCGATGGCTCATCTCCGCCTCATTGTACTCGAACATCGCATCGCGGAAGCCGTTGCTGAGGCAAGCATACTGGGTTCTGGCAATACGTGTGACTGCAGCGTTAGAGCCGTGCTCTTCTTCCAGCTTGTGGGCTGTGCTGTCCATGTCCTGCAGGTGTGTCAGCACACCCTCGGCCCGAGCCTTTATATCTGCCCCGATGGCGTTAGAATCCCTCTTGATAGCGCTCATGCGGGTGGTGCCCTGGAGCATGCGGGAGTTCTGCTCGTGAAGCCGTTTGACCTCCAGGCGGATGAGCTGGACCTCTCGGTGGATGTCTTGGGACTGGGCGAAGACCTCCTCCAGGGCGGGGCTGTTGTCGAACACCACGGCCTGGTGGGGCAGCTCCTCCTCCAGGTCCACGTTGCTGAAGGAGTCGGAGACCGTGGACTCGGCGTACTCCATCGGCTCCACATGGCCGTTGGACAGTTCCTGCAGGTGGCTCAGTCTGTCCCTCATGATGGCTGGAGGACACAGATGGGGAGAGGGTGGGGGTTATAGATGTCAAGATGGTTCTCTCTCTCTCTCTCTCTCTCTCTCTCTCTCTCTCTCTCTCTCTCTCTCTCTCTCTCTCTCTCTCTCTCTCTCTCTCTCTCTCTCTCTCTCTCTCTCTCTCTCTCTCTCTCTCTCTCTCTCCACACATTTGTACAGATGACCCATGTGGGCAGACATGAAATGGCAAGATAAACAACTAAATTCTTAGATTCACAGCAAACTCTGGAATTAAATAACCACTTCTTTTTTAAAAAAATAGATACGATGTGTTGCAGGGTTAATAACCACAACCCTGTGTCTGATTTAAGTTGTCACACCTGTTTTAAGAGTCTTTTCCTTCTTCCTTCACATAACCCACCCAGCACTGTTCACTGGTCTGACTGGTTCTCCTAAAGAATTAGTTCAAGGTGTTGCTCCTCACCAAACAAGTTCTTTTCACTCATGATCAGATTGAAGTTTTTATCCAGAAGCTGATCAGACATTTGGTCTTTTTAATCTAATTAGTGCATCAGATAAAACTATTTTTGTCTGTACAATTCAAGCAGTAGTGTATGAAAATACTTGTTTCCAGTATGAGGTAAAGAGGACTTCAGAAGGCCTGAAAAGCCACAAGACCAAGGATTCCCAAACTACTTCTTGTCAGGGACTCAGGTTTTTGTTGTCTGTTTCTACTGTAAGTGGGAAGGTAACAGCAGAAAGAGTCCAACCTCTGATCAGAATATTCTTATATATTTTCTCACTGAGCTAACCTCCAGTGAATTCAATTACACCAAAATTAAACTATTCCTCATTTGACTGGGGACCCCCTGGAACCCACTCAAAGACCCCTTGGTGTCCCTGCTCCACAGATTGGGAACTTCAGCTGATCAATTTCATGGTAAAAACTCATTTCAGGGGGAAATTGTGACGGGCTATAACCGGGGATGTAGTGGAGAAACCACTTAAACTCAGTTTCCCCACATTTTTATTTGCACAATACTTTACCCACCTTTTTAGGCCGCCGTGCAGTAAATCTTATTCATAGAGATTCATTCATGTTATAAATCATAAGCAGTACCAAACCAATGCAAGTTATGAGGATCTTTTTAGGTCTTTTTATGAGGAAATCATAAACGTATACCTTTCTGAAAACAACTGATTTTTGTATAGTCTGTATAGGTGCTTCTTTGCCTTATGAGGTTCACCGCCTCGAGCTCATATCACCCACCTTTTAATATTTACCACTACATACACTGGCTATAATCAATTCCTACAGTCATATTAGCTGTTTGATGACGATCGATTTCCCCCCCGTTTAACAACCCTGCATGGAAGCTCCTTACCTGTTTTGCTCTGATCTCTACCGCTACCAAACTTTTCCCTCGCAGCTCAGGTCGCCGTGGTGCCGCATCACCATCCTACAGGGCAGGAAGGCGTCTCCTCCGGCTGGATGTGGCTGACGGGCTGCGGGGGAAACAAAGGCCCCCTATCAGCTATCTCTGGAGCTCAAACTGGTATTTAACTTTGGTTTTTGTTAGGCCGATGGATTGCGCCACGCCATGCGACTGTCATGATGTGACTCTGGAATGAAGTCGGGTCGGTTTGGCCTTCCTCTGACGCTGCCTCTCATGGGCGTCATTTGGATAAAAATGCCCACACCTTACGACAGGCTAGCCTATGAAAGCAAATAAGGGCCATAAAAAAACTGAATTTTAGCAGCCACTGAATACTTAATATTGAAAATTAATCACAGCTGAATTCATAACGTTTAAATATTTTACTTTGAAAACCATGTAGCCTATCTGAATTTGTTGGTTCTGAATTCACCTCTTTGAACTTGAAATGTTACATTTCTTGATTTGCAATTTCAAAAGCTGAAACTGAAATATATATTTTTTTCAATATTCACAAATTCAGATCCAAAAATTCAAGTTTCAGAATTTCAAAAAAACATATTCAGGTTGCTCACATTCGATTGGTCAAATTCGGTTCCAAAAATTCAAGTCGAAAAATTTCAGATAGAACATCATTCAAATTCGACTGGTCAAATTCAGATCCAAAAATGTAAGTCCTGTCGCGCAAAGTTGCAAGTTGAAGATGAAGAAAAAGTAAAAACTTTTAACTTAGAGTTAAAATGGAGGTAAATAGAATACTGCTCTGTGTAGAAATCCAACGATTATGAATAATTATCTAGTGTAAACTGTGGGCTAGTCAAGTATTCTAGAGAAAAGAAGGCGAAACAGACTTAAACAGTGATTTACATTTATTTTAATGGTGGCATCCAAAAATTACTACTACTGATTGCAATCGCTGCTTTTACTACAGCTACAACTACTCCATTATTGCCTACCCTTCCATTTATTGATAACTACAGGACTTATGGCTGTCAAATATTGCAATACTATATATAGGATATATATGGTTAATTTCTGTATGAAGAAAAACATGTTTTTGTTAAGAAAACTAAATGTAAGCAGATTTTATTATTTATTTTTTAGATTTCTTTATATTTAATATGTGTTATGCCATAGGTTTATTTTTTATATTTTATAATTTTATATTTTTTTATATTGTGTTATGTTTCTTTGGCATAAAAAATAAATGTAAACAGATGGAGTTCAAGTGTGTATTAATTGACTTCCATATTGAGATAAGTGTGTAAAATAGTGGATATTCCAGGAAGCTACTCGCTTAAAAACTTGAAATATATTAATTTAATTTATTATGATATATTATTATTAAACCGAGGTGCTACCATAGATTAAATCAGGTTATTCCCTCAGTGTCTCAGTATCATAAACTGTAATTACATCAGATAACCAGCAGATGGCAATGCACCCAAGGATCTAGTAAATTAACTGACACATTTACCATGTTCAGCACGTCACCAATGGCAATGAGCCTAGAATTGACTGACACGTTTGACCCCGCCCACGTTTAGTACGTCACCACGTTTGACCCCGCCCACGTTTAGCACGTCACCGTCCTGCAAGCCTGCAGTTGGGTATATATTAGGTTTATCACAAGATTATTAATTTCAAACATAAAACCTTATATTTTAACAACTGGGTTAAAAACAACATTCTATTGGTGACACAACTACTTGATATAAATGGGTACCTACTCACATACAGAATTCTTAAGGAAATATGGAATTCCAGGCTCTACTATTGGGAAACCTGTTGGAAGGAAGGAGGTGACGGATACAGTTGTTGTGGTGTGTTTGGATGGAGCTGAGCCGTTGTGTCCAGCGCGTCTCCGGAGTGTCACCATCCGTCTCCTGTATTCCTGATGATTTGCACTGTAGAAACTTGGAAGCTGTGTGGAAGCCTACCAGCTTGGTGTGCACAAAAACACAGACGTTTGTGTACCTATTTGGCAAGAGCAGGATGCTGATTCTGCAATATTTAATCAAAGTATTGAGGTGTGCGTAATTGCGCAGCGATTTGAAAATGCGCACCACATCAAATTAGAGGCCACAGATGGAACACACACAACTGTCAAGCCGCCTTGATGGATATCAATTCAATTCAATTCAATTCAACTTTATTTATATAGCACTTTACACACAACACAGTTGATCCAAAGTGCTTTACAACACACACAGAGGAAAACAAAACAAAAGAAGGAGACAAACACAATAGAAGAGGAGAAAAGATCGAGTGAATGATAAATAATGATGATAATAATAAATAGTGAAGGCACATGGTCACACAGAGCCCAAGTGACAACACAGACCTACAGAGACTCCAGGAGAAATACCTGAGCTGGTTAAGTTAAGTTAGGCACAGTTAAAAGCTAATGAGTAGAAGTATGTTTTAAGATGACTCTTGAAGATCTCAATAGTGGGGGAGAATCGGATGGTGGGAGGAAGAGAATTCCATAGTTTTGGGGCAGCGATAGAGAAGGCCCTGTCCCCATAACACTTAGTCCTGGATCTCGGGACAGACAGAAGTCTTTGGTCAGACGATCTCAGTACTCTGACAGTGTGATATGGGGACAGGAGTTGTGTAATGTAAGAGGGGGCGAGACCATTTAACACCTTGTAAACAAACATCAGGATTTTAAAATCAATTCTGTAGCTAACAGGCAGCCAGTGTAGGCAGGCAAGAATGGGAGTAATGTGCTCCCTCTTTTTTGACCTTGTCAAAACTCTTGCTGCTGCATTTTGAACTAGTTGGAGACGGGATAAACAAGACTGAGTGATACCAAAATATAACGAGTTGCAATAAACAAGGCGGGATGATACGAAGGCATGGATGACTTTCTCCAGGTCAGAAGTACAGAGAATCGAATACATAGAATATCAACTGAAATATATCCTACAAGCTGTTGCTAGCCTAGCCAGACCATCCTGATCAGGATGGACGTGATCAGGATGGTTTTACCAGGCTATTGCTAGCCCAGTACAGACTACAATTAACTTTTACCTTACATGGTGAGCTGGACACATGCGCAATTGGTCACAGTTCAAGAAATGCGACTATGCTGTATTTTATTTATTTATTTAAGCTTTATTTAACCAGGAAAAATTGAGATTAAAAATCTCTTTTTCAATAGTGTCCTGGCCAAGACAGGCAGCAGTGCAACCTACCACGTTACAGACAACATAACAGATTACAGACAATATATAGGCCTAGTCTTGAATAAAGTTTTGACCGAATTAATGAATATCCTATTAATAAGATTACTGCGATTATGTTTACCTCGACTATGAGCATAATATCATTAATATAACCAGAGTATGGTGTTTACATGGGTTCTGTTTTATTCGTATTGTTGCCTTAATCACATTCTAATCGCATTATTGTGCATGTAAAGCTATTGTTTGTATTGTGCGCATGTAAACTAGCCACTGTTGTCTGTTTTTTTCCGTTAAGACTTATATAATATCCCCCACTGACCGTGTTCTGGAAGTGTTGGTCGGCAGCAAATTCATTAATTTATTTTACATATTGTCGATTTCTACTTTCCTTCTGCTTTATTAAGTTTCAAAAATCAACGTCACTTCCACCTCTTGCAGCAGGCCCCACGGATCACGTGACAGGGGCCTGTTGCTGGAGCAGACCTAAATACATCCATGGAGCAGACAGCCTTTTTCCTGGATCAAGTGCATTCAGACTCGATTGCCTAGCCTGTCCTTGGTAGCCCAGATGTTGCAAACTAAATTTTTGGTCTGAATTTGACCAGTCGAATTTGAATTTCAATAAATTCAGATACATGTTTTTCAAAGTAAAATATTTCAATGTTATGTATGGAGCTTTTTTCCTATCTTTATTCAAGAGCGTGGTCTTTCAATTTGAAAGACCACGCTCCCCCCCCATTTTAGGTGCCCTAGTAACTCTCTCACACTCGGCCATTACCACCCTCATATGTACCTGTCTGATCATAATCTTAGCCAGCTAGCTAAGATTGGTTCATGTGATAGCATAATATAAGGCAATATTGCGCGACGTGATGCAAACGTGACAAGCTGCACATTGGTCGGAAGCATATGTGGAGATTTTTATTCACAGGGCATTCCATTGGTTATATAACGTTACCATCGTAGTTAATCATCTCCACAACTTCAAAAGACTCACCCGGAGCCCTCACACAGGGGCAACAATACCACAGTGTCACATGACAGGGGGCATAGGGCATCGCTAACGTGACGTGACCTGGGCCGCCCCATCTCTGTGTCCTGCGGAGGCATGCCTATCAAAAAGTAATAAAAGTTTGGATGATATGGTGATTTAATTTGGTCTAACTTGAACAATTATGGGCTACTCGTATTTATGCAGCCACAACAGCAAAACTTTTTTTTTTTTTCCCTCCAGAGGGCAGCTCAGCCAAAGAGGGCAAATGGGCTGTTGCTCGGGCAACTTTAGCCCGGCCTTGTGCACGTCCTTGTACCAGGCTACATTTCATTCCAGAGGGCTAATCCCTACGCCCTACACCCTGTGAAGTTACTTCCCTTCGTAGTGAAAACTCTGAAGGGCCGCAGGGAGTAGGGTTTCCAAGTAATGGCCGTTTGGAATGCCCTTCGACGTCATTTTCCGGGGCCGTCACATATGTGTCAACAAGGCAGACGCTCATCAGTGTTGTGAGACTGTCCACTGTCCACGGGATACACTGCTTTCACCGGCCATTTATCGGTTCCGCAGTAAGTTATAAACCTACTGCATAACTCCCATAAGGTAACAAATTATTGTAATGATTACACTTGTACGTGAACTGTTCGCTGCCGGTCACTGCCATTGTTGTCATTTTCTTGATTGGGCTTGTGACGTTGCAAAGAATTGTGGGAGCAAAGTGACCAGTGCCTGCTCACGAAAACGACCGTTACATAGGGCCTTTTGAGGGGGCGAGTTTTACACACTTTGGATTGGAATGCCCTTCAATATGGCGGCGGTGGGCGTGGCCCTCATTATGTTCACTTTAAAGTGAAGAGCCCTACATTTTGAAATGCAGCCACACGGTACACCAGTTCTCTGCCAGATCGTCATTCGTGTTTTTGGCAGATACGTATCCCACCTGCTTAGTTCTGTTCCTGCCCGTTATGATCTCTGCTTATAACTTCAGTTTTGTTCTTTGCCTCGCGATTCTGTACCTTTGCCTGTTTGGACTGACCTTTGGATTTGACCTTTGGAACGGACTGTATTACGAGCTGCCTAATCCTCCAAGTAAAGTTGCTGTTCTTATTCTACCTCTGTGTCCTGCCTGTAATTCTGCACTTGAGTCCTTCCTGACCCGTGACAGTGCGGGCATTTCCCATAACAGTTGAGTCATTTCCCGTAAGTGAGTGCAAATTTAATCTTGTACTTTCATTATGAAGGAGAGAGAGAGAACATGTCTCTTGCTGCCTTTTTCCCTCATGTACACACACATTCATTTTATTATGACCACAGGTGTGGTTGTAATCAAATTAATTAATGTGGTCGTAATAAAATTAATCTCTGCAATCGCTGCAATAATTTATCACAATGTCCAAATAAAAATATCTTGTCAATCATCACTCATTGCTCCAGTTGTCCCCCAGAAATTGAGTTTGGGAGTTTTGGTGGCAATTATATCTGCGGAAGACGATTAGGGCCAAAAATGACCAAATACATGAAATACAAAAACAACAGAACATGACTCTTGCTGCCTTTTCACCTCATAAATATATATATATATATATATATATATACACACACACACACAAATTTTATTTTATTTTTTGAGTTTTGAGATTAATCTCAGAATTCTGACTTTATTCTCAAAATTCTGAGGAAAAAGTCAGAATTCTGTGATTAAAGTCAGAATTCTGAGATTCTGAGAATAAAGTCAGAAGAATGCTCTCAGAACTCACATGTGGCCCTAATCCTCTTCTGTAGGTACATATCTGATGCCATATCTTAATGTATTAAATAAAACAATATATGCCATATCTTAAGAAATTAAGAAATTATAATAATATAATAATACTTAATTTCCTTGCTGTCTTCCCCAAGCCACATTGATCGAATCTCTCAATCATAATTTATCCATATAAGATCTACAGCAGCTTTAATGCAGGGGACTATATATATCATCACTATATTTTCCATATAACCCAATCTAGTGCTCAGGAAGACAAACTGACACCACAGTCATAAACACATTACGGCCCTGGGACTAACTGTTGAGGCGGGCTGCTGTGCTTGATAAGCCCCACAGGATGGCACGGCCAGGCTTATCGTGCGCGGACAAGCCTGAGGAGCTCCGCTATCGCCCGCCCCCACTGGCAGAGGAAGAGCTCACCCCCTTATCTCCTTCTCTCTATATATGGCTCTGTCTATAAGCAGCTTCTTATGCTAATGAGCTACTGCTCTGATTGGCTGGCCATTCTAGTAGGCCCGCCCTCCTCTTAGCGCTGACTGGAGCAAAATCTGACTGGCTTGTCCAAGGGGGCATGTTTTATAGTTGGTGATTTTGGGGAAATGGTATAGTAACATAACAGCCACACCCAAATTAGTTTATAAACACAAGTACACAGACAGAATTCTGAATTCTTCAGAGGCAGCAGCAAAACAATAAGCTCCTGTGAACAATTACAAAAATCATCACTTTTGGGCAAGATACATAACAAAGAAAGAAAACAGAAGAGGAAAGAGCAACAAAGAAGAAGAAACACCTTTAAAGAAGAAAATATTAAGATTCTTTTTTCATGTCATACGAAACACAAGTTAGCTGTCAAACAGCCAGTCAATATCTTGTGTTACGTGGTTGCTAAGGACACAAAAAAGGTCATTACAAAGGAGCAACACAAGAAGAAATATAAAACGGACAAAGGAAAGAAGAGGAATACACCTCGGCATCTCAGAAAGTAAGAAGACTACAACCTTGAGATTTTATAGAAAATAACAATTACTATAAAGAACAAAGAGACGCCCAGTGTTTACTATTGTTTGCATCAAAACAGGAGCTTCCAGATGGCTACTTCCTATCTCCAGAGCATTAAGATTGTTTACCCTGAGACGATCAGGGATAACGAAAAAAAAAAAAAAATATATAAACATAAGATACTCAGAGAAAAGCCAGAGACCTTGATGACTGATTGTTATGATGATGATGGTACAGAAAAATGTAACTTGTTGTTCTACACTAAACATCCAACTGAATGGCATTCAGTGCTATGCAAAATGAACAAAAATCTAAAAATGAATGATAAAGGACCTATGAGGCAACTTTACATAGATACTCCCCCAAAATATAACATAAACATTTACAACAACGGTACTGTTATGGTCCAGGGGGCAGAGGAAAAGTTGATAGATTTCAGTTCAGACTTTGAACATTTCAAAACCCTTGTGTCAGAGGAGACCGACCTGTCTGACAAGTTTAAACAGCTACAAGTGACGGCTCAGGCTCCGGCTCAGACTCCGGCTCAGACTCCGGCCCGGGCTCCGGCCCGGACTCCGGCCTGGGCTCCGGCTCGGGCTCCGGCCCGGACTCCGGCCCGGGCTCCGGCTCAGGCTCCGGCTCAGGCTCCGGCTCAGGCTCCAGCTCAGGCTCCGGCCCAGACTCCGGCCCAGACTCCAGCCCAGGCTCCAGCTCAGGCTCCAGCTCAGACTCCGTCCGAGGCTCCAGCTCCAGCCCAGACTCCAGCTCAGGCTCCAGCTCAGACTCCGTCCGAGGCTCCAGCTCCAGCCCAGGCTCCAGCTCAGACTCCGTCCGAGGCTCCAGCTCCAGCCCAGACTCCAGCTCAGGCTCCAGCTCAGACTCCGTCCGAGGCTCCAGCTCCAGCCCAGGCCTCCTCCTAAAGCTTCAGTGCCAACTCCAACTACTGCGACAGCTCCAGCCTGCTGCCCCACCACCCAGGCAGCTCAGCAACTTCTCTGTTGTTTGGTCTGGAGTATTGTTTGGTCTATTCAGGGGTTCAGCTTACTTTAATCAGGGGTGAAGTAGGGCTAGTTGATGTTTGGTCCCGGGGTCGTATACTGTTGTGTGTTATGATGGGGTTTGGTATGTTCTGGGGCAATAATAGTCTCTTCATGTATCTAATCAGATGACTGGGGAAACTGAGAGCTGATTGTATATTATGTATCAGCAAGCTCCACTACTGCATTTTCAATTGATTTTTTTTTTTTTTACTGTATTTTCTATTCTACTATAGCTTACTCTCTATAATATACCCTTCTATAGTTAATATTTACAGTGATCTATTCTTTATTTCACATATATTGTTATTACCATTATTCTAATTGTTTCTTTTGATTTTTGATTGTTGATCATCATTATCATCATTATTAATGTTATCATTGATTACTACCAAAGCTTTGGTACAATATATACTGAACTGTACTTCATGCCAATAAAAGTGAAAGAAGTCTCACACAAAATTCTTGTAATGATGTCACTTCAAAATACTGTGGTAAACCTGTTGTGGGAGGAGACGTTCGTGGTGGGGTGTTGTGCAATCATGAACTGATTGTCTACAGCTGTTCGGCTGGAAAACTCTGCATGAGACTCTGGGGTTAAAAGACAGAGCCAGGAGTTCTTTCGTTGTTGCTGGAGAGCAGTGTTTGATTCTGCGAGCTTGCACACTCTGGAGGGGAGGGTGTCGTTCGCAGCTTGTAGTGCTGCCGGCGGCGAAGATAGTCAGGTAGGGGAGTATGGAGCTTTTTTCCTATCTTTATTCAAGAGCGTGGTCTTTCAATTTGAGAGCATGATTTATTGATTTCACGTTCAGATTTTGTAATGCTTTCCCTCAAACAGCTCCTGCTTGCGCTTAGATTTGCTCTGCTTCTGCTCAAACTGTATGCTTGCACTCAGATATAATGTTGCTTGCACACAGATTTCCTGCGCTCCAGCTTCAGCCCTTCTCCTCGCACCGCTGCTTCTGTGCGCTCGTGAAACGTCTGCTCTCAGATTTCTGCTCTGCTCTCGGATTTTTTGTGCAACAACCCTGTCAAAATTCCCCAACCAATAGAATGCCAGGTGTAGTGTTGACCAATGAAATGATCCCTGCCTCGTTGCGGGGCGCGTTCGCTTTACTTCTTAGAGCGTCCCGTACGGGCGGTTACTGTTTAACCGGGTTCATCCACTCCCGCCCTCCGGGGCTTTATTAAATATGACTTTTTGAATAAAAGGACAGTCAATGTATATACCAGCGCCCGTACTTTTTCTTTTACTATAATAGCTACATAAAATAGTAGCCGTATAGCACACCGGCCTCCCGTCGGTGTGCTAGAGGAGAAAACGACGTCACCTTCATGACTGGGGAGCGGGAGTCTCATGGATCGCTGGCCAACATGGACCACCAAAGTCAAGGACCTCAAGTAAGTTTTTTATTTTAATGGTGCTATTACTTCCTTCAAATTGAATTGGTTAAGTCGTATTTGCGGCACAAGAATACATCCATGATAATATGCTTGGCTTTCAAGTGTTGTATGTTATGGGAACACTGTTGCTACTTTCTTTTTTCCCTGTATTTTAGTGTTTAGGAATGGGAAAAATACCAACAGCAAAAGTAACCAGCTAACACATTAAGACAGTAGAAAACAAAAGTAAATTCAATGAGCTACTACATTTTAAAAACGCAATTGGTGTGTGTGTATATATCCTTCTCTTCAAATGATGTTTACTGTTGCTGTGTCAAAGTCTGCTCTATCAGAAAGGTTTCACATATTGTAAATACGGTAAACACGTCCCCACTTGCAGGTATCATATTCATATCTGTAACATATCTACAATTAAATCAGTTACATTGCAGACATTAAGCACTAGCTTTCCAGTTGAACAATGAGGGGTCTGTTACTGTTAAAGCTGAGGAAATCCTTAAATTGTGTCACAGATATTATTCCAATTTTTTCCAATCTCAGTTAATGCTACAGCGTGATTACTGGAGATTGAGATACACATTTAGCTACTCATAATTTCTCTGGGTTTGACTGGGTTTATAAGCATTAATTAATGGCTTCATTAATTGTTAATAAATCATTTACTAATGCTTTGAAAATCATTTAGAAGTCATTAATGTGGCAATGTAACTGACTTTGACACAGCAACGGTAAACATCATTTGAAGAGAAGGATATATACACAACACACCAATTGCGTTTTTAAAATGTAGTAGCTCATTGAATTTACTTTTGTTTTCTACTGTCTTAATGTGTTAGCTGGTTACTTTTGTTGGTACTTTTCCCATTCCTACACACTAAAATACAGGAAAAAAAGAAACACAGCGATGTCCATTTTGTGGTTAGTTGCCTAGCAACAGTGTTCCCATAACGTACAACACTTGAAAGCCAAGCATATTATCACGGATGTATTCTTGTGCCGCAAATATGACTTAACCAATTCAATTTGAAGTAAGTAATAGCACCATTAAAATAAAAAAACTTACTTGAGGTCCTTGACTTTGGCGGTCCATGTTGGCCAGCGATCCGCGAGACTCCCGCTCCCGAGTCATGAAGGTGACGTCGTTTTCTCCTCTAGCACACCGACGGGAGGCCGGTGTGCTATACGGCTACTATTTTATGTAGCTATTATAGTAAAACAAAAAGTACAGGCGCTGGTATATACATTAACTGTCCTTTTATTCTAAAAGTCGTATTTAATAAAGCCCCGGAGGGCGGGAGTGGATGAACCCGGTTAAACAGTAACCGCCCGTACGGACGCTCTAAGAAGTAAAGCGAACGCGCCCCGCAACGAGGCAGGAATCATTTCATTGGTCAACACTACACCTGGCATTCTATTGGTTGGGGAATTTTGACAGGGTTGTTGCACAAAAAAATCCGAGAGCAGAGCAGAAATCTGAGAGCAGACGTTTCACGCGCACAGAAGCAGCCTGAGTGCGAGGAGAAGGGCTGAAGCTGGAGCGCAGGAAATCTGTGTGCAAGCAACATTATATCTGAGTGCAAGCATACAGTTTGAGCAGAAGCAGAGCAAATCTAAGCGCAAGCAGGGGGCTATTTGAGTGCGAGGGCAGGGTTTGAGGGAAAGCATTACAAAATCTGAACGTGAAATCAATAAATCATGATCTCAAATTGAAAGACCACGCTCTTGAATAAAGATAGGAAAAAAGCTCTGTATTTTTCCATATTCCTGAGTTGTGTCGTGTGTTTGCTTGGTCTCCGACAGAGCCCTTTCCGGGCTGGTTTATTACAATACATTTGCAATGTAAACTGTAGCTTCTGCACCATGGAGCAAGAAGCGATAGAACACCTATTTTGTTTACAGTGAACTGTTTTGGACAAATAGATAAACCCTTAGCAATTAGAATTTTGACTGACAATACAGACGTCAAAAACGGAGACGAGCCTGAAAGAGCAGTATACACCCAGCAGGCACCGGACGTCAATGTAACGTCAGAAAGACGTTGGACTGAATTTTGGTTAGAAATCAAAATCGGATCCGTCAAAACCCGAAGTTGGGTTGACACACCTCCAACGTTGGACAGACGTTGAATTTTGGTTGGAAATCAAAATCAGATATCCGTCAAAACCCAACATTAGCTGTCAAATTCCAACTTTAAAGAAAGACGTTGAAATTTGGTTAGTATGGATTTTGTTGGCATGACATCAAACTTTTAACAGCCACGTTTTTGCTGTAAATGAAAAATCAACATACTGAGAAACTTGGATGATGTCATACCAAGGTTGGACAGATGTCAAGATCCAATGTCAGACAGACCCAAAGTATTAAGTTTAAGACATGAGCAGAGAAAAGTTAATAAACTTTAAAATCTTAGTTAAACTGTAATCCACAAATGTTTTGCGGTTTTATTGGATAAATGACAAAGACATGCAATGGGTTATCAAAATAACCTTTTATTGTAACATTTTTGAAGAACCTGCTTACCTTAACAAAATGAATGAAAACACAAAACTGTCCGGAACTCGGACCCCACTTTTGGAACCAGCTAACACATTTAAACTTAAGGAAAGTCTTTCAGTAAAGTCTTTCAGAAAAGTCCTTTATGAAAGTTTATTTCTGCCACCTCCGCCCACCCTGTCTGGGGCATACTTCAAGCAGAAGGCGACAGCCGCCGCAATGTTTGCCTCCGTTTCCTTCGTAGTCCTCTGGACACTCTCTGTAAGAAATATTTGAAACTGTAAATCTATGGGGAATATAGGATAAGATAGGCTACAAGTAAGCAGTAAAAACATTAAGTTGCAGACATTCTTAGGGGCCATGCACATTTAACACATTCTTGCATGTACATGCTGTGACTCCTCAAAAGTTAAAGAGATTTCAACTTTGGATGCTGTTCACAAACAGCGAGCAGCTGGCTACATTCTGGCAGAAAAACATGAATGCCAGCAGCTCTCTTTGTTTTAAAGACGTCAAAGAATGTAAAAGACATCTATCCAGCATGTTTACACTAGAAAACAATTAAAAACAGTGCACTGAAAATCTGACATTTCTTGCGGGTAGCGGCCAGGTTGTTCACAGGTGGCCTCTGTGCTACATGGTTACTGGTTTTCACTAAACCACCAAACTAGACACTAGACAACACTGAGGATATATGCTTTTTACCTGTGACAACAGTGAAGAGACGGAGCTTTGTGAAGGCAAGCTTGCCCTTCCCCCCCTTCATGTTGAAATTCGCCATGACCTCATTTGTCATCAACCTGTGGATACAAAAGGGAAAGGTCCAAATAATTCACTTATGATATTATGAACTGGTTGTAATAATTGGCCCCACCAAAGGGGGGACTATGGATTGGTCTCCGTCCGTTAGTTAGTTCGTTAGTTTGTTAGTCACACTGTAACATTGACTTTGTGCCGCTAGGCGGCAGCATTGACAATGAATGGGGACTCAGTGGTAAAGCAGGTCATACAGTTAAAGTTATCATACAATGTGGGGGACAATGAATGGGGACTCAGTGGTAAAGCAATACAGTTAAAGTTATCATAGGTAACATAATAGTCTACACATGCTACACACTTGGAGACATCAGACTGATGTGTTGAAGTGAGAGTCAATGGAGAATTTTTGGGCAAACCTCTAACCACAAGACACTGTAGTTACTGTACAGTTGTTGGACTGTTATACTGTTATTGCACTCATCACTGCACTACCACTGTGCCGTCAGTGTTGACTACTTATATCATATTACCACTTACCTACTGGGCAATTCCATATATCACTTATCATTTAGCATTTATATTATTCATAACACTCACGCTCCTGGTGTTGTGTTACATTGTATATTGTATTATAAATTGTATTATAGTGTACATTGTGTAATGCACGGATTGTATTTATTGCGTATTGTAGTTCTTATATTTTGTACTGTATTGGGTAAAAACAGGACAATTACAGTTACTACATTTCAAGATATAACTTGTAAGCTTAATTTTGAGGAGAGTAGGCAACAGAAATATATGGTCAATCTGTCCTTTCAATGTCCCATACCAAAATGCTTATACAACTTCACTCATATTTCAAGTACACTCCGCAATCACTGACTGGCCCAAGGGTGGAACTACATCACTGGTGGGGGACAACATGTTTACTATTTGCTTGTTTGTGTTCAAAACAAGCGCGTTATATCTAACGCAGATGTCACACTGGTTCTACTGGTGGCGCTAGATGGAAGGTCATGGCCTCACCCAAACTGCCAGGTTTCATCGTCTGGCAACACAAATGATATCACACAATTTCAAAAGTTAAAACCACCACCACCACTGTTTCAACATTTTGGCCTGGTGTTGATGCTAAAGGGCAGTAAGGATGTGAACGTGTAGAAAAATCTCTAAACATTTACTTGGGGCTGTTGTGGGCGTGTACACAAAAAGGGGGGAAAAAAAGACTAAAACAAAAACAAACGACAAGTGAGTGCAGTTGCAATATATGACTATTAGATGGTGCCACAAGCGATGTTTTGGGATATTTCACACTATGAATTCAGTGATATCACTAGTCTGTAATAATTTCGCGATGAGTTGGCAACATCAACACATATTTGCAAACCTCCTCAGTTCCAGCCGGTTAAAGATAGACGACTTCATCAAGTTGTCTGTGACACTGCATCAAGTGACAGGTGTGACAAGACATGATTCATTTAATTTCAAAGATGCTTTAGTAGTTATTTAATTTCCTCTTTCATGGCCATGATTGTAGGTTTCAGGTTTTTATGTTGTAGTTTTTGTGCTTCGATTAAATTTGTTTCACTTAGGAGTTTTTTTCTAAACGTTTATGATTCCCATATCGTGTAGAAGGAAGGTCATGGAGTCACCAAAGGAGCCATTATATTGTTGCTAGGCAGTTGCTATGGTGTTCTAGGTGTGTAGTTGCAGTAGTAGCACTAGCGGAGCAATAGTAGTAATAGCAGTATCAGTGGTCACAGAGGGCATTAGGAGAGCCGCGTGTGTATCTGTGTCCCTGCCTGCTTGTTTGAGAATAAGTTCCGCTTGTCGCCACCCAATCTGTATTCTCTGCTCGGTAGGTACTACGCATGTGCATGTGCATGCTTTAGCAAAGAGTGTTAAGCGGGAGGGAAGAGTACAAGCAAGAGTGCAAGCAAACGTTGAGTACAAGCAACCCTCACCAAAACGAGCCAGACATTTTCAAGCTGGTTTGGGGTCGATAGCTCAAAAACTGTGGGAGAGTTAAGCGCAGAATTTTGGGCAGAATAGAAAGGAAAATAAGAAAAAGAATAGTCAGAAAACCATTATGCGCTGTTACGATTTACTACACGGGGAACATAAATACAAGTGAAACGCCCATATAAATTAAATTTAGTAAAACCGGCATAGGTCTTTGGTTCATGGCAAGTCCGTGTATTTCTTGGTGGTCCCTCTTGCCAAGGCAACAGCTGTACACATCCTCCGATGTCACTGTGCTGTCAGAAGTGATAATAAATAACTTAATGGCGCTTGTATTTAACGGGTTAGTTCGGTTTTTTTGACATGGGGTTGTATGAGTAACTTATGGATAGACGTTACATTACCTGGCGTAGATGACAGGCAGCAAGCTCCCTGTTCAGAGAGCTGAGCAGCAGTCCCCGGCAGCGGAGCCAAGCAGCAGCACAAGCGAACGGGGGCAGCAAACAAAACATTTAAACCACAAACACATAGGCCCCTTCAAAATTTCATGATGAAGACAATAGCACAACTAATAATTATAAGACTGTCTTATAATTATTAGTTGTGCTATTGTCTTCATCATCATCACTGAGAAATGTCACTTCTTAAAACCAAGCAAGATTTAAAAAAATATTTTAAAATAGATTTGTTTTAAGCTTATGAAATAAGTCTAGTTGAATGGTACAAGTAGTAACCGTACGTGGGTCAAGACAGTTCAGATTTGGTGGCCCTCTCTTCCCCCATCTAATTCCCATGTGACCCCAGCTAGATAGTAGACGGTGCAGTCCAGTGACTTAGATTAGCCCCACAGCTCTTAAACACACACACACACACACACACGCTTCTTATCAAGCTAAACAAACATATAGACACATCTGCCATCTGACAGTAAACATCAGTAAGCACTGAAAACGCTGACCAAATACATGAAATACAAAAACAACAGAACATGTCTCTTGTTGGCTTTTTCGCTCATGTACGTACACACACACACACACACACACACACACACACACACACACACACAGAGAGAGAGAGAGAGAGTTGTGTAAGGTCTCAACCTGTGATTCATGGTGCCCTTCAGTGTCTGTCCTCCCTCCTACCACATAGCATCGATCAGGCTCACCTTGTTATTGACTTCATTTTATCACAGACCCAAATAATCAAATGACAGGTTTTATTGAGCCTATTGGGATACTCACTATTGCCTAATGCAGTGTTTCCAAAAGCGGGGTCTCCAAGGGATTTCCCAGGGAAATGAGAAACAGTTGAATTTCATAAATATAAATGAGGACAATGAGAAATGTACAAGGATGGCTGCTTTTCAGCACAAATGTCTCTATATGTCTGTGTGCTGTGAACTGTTAATGTCATGTATTACTGTTCTTTAGTGTTCCATGTGCAGGCTGTGAAAATGAATCTCCCTTTGGAGGACAATATAGTATCTATCTGTCTTGATAATTTCACTATCCCCAAGGTTACCTCCTCATCTACAGTAGAGACAATTAGTCATAACTAACAACCAAAATATTCTCAGAGAGTTCCTTTAGGATAAAGTCTTATGAAATGGGAGCCCATGGTCTAATGCGGATCTATTCAGGGGTCCTACTTTGGGAACCCCTGGTCTAAATGATGCCCCCCAACAGTCCCTGCCTTGATATGCACGTGAACGCGCGTGCTCATATCCGCGGCCAAATTCCTTCCCGGTCTGTTGCTGCTTTCAAGTGCTCCTCGTAAAGTCCGACGTATGAGTTCATAACTTGTAGCGTGTATTCAAGTGTCCTTAGTCGGAAAGAATAACAAAATAGACCCTGTAACAAAAATGGTGGCTATTGTTTTATTTTAGAAATCAAGCAACACATAATTTATTGGTGCTGCAGAGGTGAATGAAAAGGAGAAAATTCGCTGTAAGACATGTGATTGACTTTAATTAATTTGTTATCCTAAGGTTGCTGTATAATGAATTACCCTTATAGCTGAGTCGGACTCCATGTTCTCCACCCCCTAAACGTCACAAATCTACCTTCCGAGTTTTCCTCTGTTGGCTCGTTCATGTGTGTCCGCCTCGAAATAGTAATATTTCCGACAGTACTTGAAGGCAGCAAATCTCCATCAGGACCCGGTCGCTATCACAGCCTTCCCAGTTCCTCCCGGGTTTAAGTTCCTCGCTAGCCAACTTCGGAAAAACAAGAACACAGAATGAAGTTGTCTATAATTCGCAATGCCTGCCGCGGTATTCGGATACAGCAAGCCCGCCCAGGAAGCAGGGTCTTCGGCTTCTCGGGAAGATGCCGGCCGGTAGGTCCTGCCAGCAGCACGGTGATCCACCGGGCAGCAGCGAGTGCCACTACCAGCAGCGGTACCAGCCCGAAATTGGTCCTCAACTTCGGGAAAGAAGATGGGTTTGGGTACGACAATTCTGTGAGGTAAGAAAGTGAGAAAAGTAGTTTGTTTGGGTTTTTAACTGACAGTTGTATCGCAAACAGACATTTCCTGATACAATGGCATCTTCTTTTTTTCCTGCTTATGGGGTAACCATCGAACATGAACAACGTTATCAATCAAACCGATCCAGTCCTCAGTCCTGATTGGCAAAGTCACGTTCGAAGCGGTGCCGATATTTATTTGTTGCTTAGCAGTCACGTTGTTTAGCTACTGTTCAAGAACTACATTGTTTGGCGGAAGTAAAACACGTAATTAAAAACAAATCGGTGTTGTCTTTAAATTATCATTGAAACGCACGGTGTCGTGTGGCATATGCCCACTGCTTAAGTGAAACACGGTGATTTAGTATTTCTTGTCTCATCAGCGTTTTGTCTTTTGGCTCGCAGCCCGTAACCCCACGTGTCCCCGGTGTCTTCAGAGGGACTTCTGCCAGCTGATGTAACATTCCTCCATTATTGCCAAACTCTTGCTCCTCAAAAAGGTGTCTGAAATTGTAGTGAATAAACACACAGACAAGGGTTGGTAGGCTACACTGTAATTAATCACATGAGATAGGCCGACTAGCTTCATTATTAAATGATACACTGTTTTGTTGGTGGTGGGCTTGAGTTTATGTTTACATTTTAGACGCCATGTAGGTCAGTGTGTTAGCTCCGCCCACTGCTACTGGCTATCAGTGACGAGCATACAACTCCTCCCCAAGTCAGATAAACAGCAACGTGGCGTGTAAACCCACAAACACATTCTATTCTATTCTATTCTATTCTATTCTATTAATATGTCCCAGCTGGAAGTAGGCCCTGTTAACTGCTACTTGGCAGCCAGAATCACTCTTAAATGTATTCAACGAGGGATTAGGCCTAGCTTTTTCTTTTACTTTTTCTATTTCTTCAGACCAACTCACAACACTTGCCTCAAAGTCATGGGTTGCCAAATGGGATTTTAGGGTTCTTTAGTGGGGGTCTCCAGCAAAATGAGGTAGTATAGTATAATTTCACTATTACTTTATTTGAAGATAAGTGAGAAAGTTTGAAGAGTGACTCTTCTGATCAGAGGTTTCACTCTCCCAAAAGTTGTCCTCCCACCGACAGTATCAACAGTTTGGTTCTGTGCCAAATCATATTCACTGACAAAAATCTGCTCAGATGGGAGTCCCTTAGCCAAAATCTTGTCTCATAGAATGGGGGTCCTTGGCCTAATGTGTATGTATTTGCGGGGGCATGACATGAAGATGTTTGGGAACCCCTGCCCTGGGCTTTGGTATAAACGGCGTGATTCTTGCATGTGGATGAATGAATATTGTTGACCAGTCTATTTCCTCTCATAGGGAAGTGGTTAAGAGCACCAAGGAGGCGCTGGTGGCTTTACAGAGAGAGAATCCAGCACTCAAACCTGTGCTAGCCATCATACAGGTATTGGAAGGAACAACAGAAATGCTTTAATAATAATAACCACCTACAATAGTTTCACAGTATACACTGACATGCAAAGTACAAAGACAACAGGACCTCACAAACATTGCAAAGGGACAGTGCAAGACTCACACACACTACACCACCAGCTTGTTTTACCATGTTATAACATAGGCCTACATGCAGGCTTGTACATGGAGATCTTTGGTTACAAATGGTGGCCTATGTCGCAGATTGTCCTAAAACGTTTTCATGTCTTTCAGCAGATACCAATCTAAAAACCTAAACCAAGATAAATAGCAGTCAGCACAGCTGTGGTGTGCAAGTGGTGACCCGAAAACCCACTTTTACCTTAATTTACCTCTGTCCTTGAAGGGTTATCTGTGTTTCATTTAGGTTATTGAAACATTCTTCTATAATCAGAACTGTGTGTGTTTTTCTCAATGTCTCCTAACTTTATCTCAAAGGCAGGTGAAGATGACAGCTTGCTGGAGATCAATAAGAAGATGGCAGGAAAGGTAATTCTCTCTTTCTCTGTCTGTGTCTCTGTCTTTGTGTCTTTTTTTTGTGTGTGTTGTCTAGTCTGTCTTTTTCACCGATCGGCACAACATTTTAACTGTTGAACATCTCCTTATCCTTATGTCCACAGATTGGCTTGAACATCACTCAGATCTGTCTGCCAAAAGAGTGCAGTGAGGATGAAGTAAGTGAAACGGATTGTGTAATAACTTGCTCAGTATTCCGACAACAGTCATTCTGACTCAGTAGCTGAAGGCTCTGTCTAGGCAGACCCTTCCCTCCCCTCCACAATGTTTTGCAAGTCAACACATGATTTGTCATTCCCTCGGCTGTTTGCCTGTGCAGCATGTGCACATAGTGGAAGAGTGCGAGGTGTCTAGACCCAAATCAGTTCCTTATCTAAGCTTTTATTTCAATGAAAGATCACTTCACTAGTATATGCCTCAGATGGAGTCTATATCTCTTCACTGTATGTGAATGAATCCATGATTTCTGAATGGATTTAGCCACTCTCCAGGGTCTGTGTTTATTTTTTTCTCCACCTCGTGGTATTTTGCAACATTATGTAACTCCTGTGGTATTGGGAAGCGTACCTCAGTCTCTGCTGTATGTCTCTTTGCCCAGCTGGAGGTTGACTCCTGATCCCGTGTGCAGTAGGGAAGTCCTGGGAATAGCTCAGGGCTTAGAGAGGTATGGAATTCCTCAGCTGACAGTGGATGATATACATTACAATCCTGGACTCAAGAGACCTCTGCGCTTTCTGCTGCTCCACTGCTCTACTGCTCTACTTTCACACGCCTTTCCTCTCTCTCTCTGTCTCTCTTTTTTTTTCTTCCATAAACTCTAGGTCCAAACTTTCTCCGAGGGTGCACATGCTGCTATGTTGATGCTAATCTTGTTCACTCTCCCTCCCTTCCTTTTCAATCACTACCTTATTGTTAAAAGAAAAAATGCACTTGGCTTTTCACATTTGAAATCTAGGCTTTTCTGTAGACTCGCGATACACAGTGAACACATACCTGCATATGCAATATTAACAGCTTCTGTCTGTCTGTGTGTGTGTGCATGTAGATTTTGGAGGAGGTGCTGAAGCTGAACGAGGACCCTAGGGTGCATGCGGTCTACCTCCACCTCCCCCCTGCTTCCCTCACCAGCCGGGTGCTCAACACGCTCAAACCTGAGAAGGATGTGGACGGGTAAAGGCCAGCAGGGGCAGAGTTGGAGTCCCCATCCTTTCATAGTCAAAGAGTAGATGTTTTTAGGCAGTAGCCAGCCAGCTACACTACTTTTGTGGTATGCGTTTCTCTGGCCCAACAAAGATAAATGCATTTACTCCCATGCTGCATCAAATTTGGCTCAAATCAGAATGGGCTGCCGAGAATTAAGACTTGAGTAAATTTAGAGGATGTGCTTTCAGCAGACATGTGAATGAGGAAATTAGTAAGGGACGCTGCATAATCATCAGGAGTTGAATAGAACTGGTTCAGTTGAGCCCAAATTACACAAAATTAGTTCATATAAAATAGTTTAGATTGTCTCATGAAACACTGAGATATATGGTGCTTTTTGATTTACTCTCAAAAGTTACTGTATGTTTAAGTTGTTTTAATGAAAGTGTTTTATCTTAGTCAGAAATACTGTTACCAATAATCATAACATTCTCTGAGTGAATAATGAAAAATATATCAAACTATCCAAAATGTAACTCTCCAGTATTTGGCATTACCAGTTACATTTGAATGGTCTTAATGTGTTTATATTTACATTTTAGACATTTAGTGGATGCTGTTATCAACAGTGATTTTCTTCAAGTACAACATTATAATGAGTTTAAATCCATGTGTTACCAATGCTACAAGTGGCCAGTAAAGAGGGCAAAGGTCAGCAGCTGCCAGATAGTAGAATAATTAAACACCATTCATATATTTTTAGAATATGGCTGTATCATGAACAGTAAAGAAGTACTAGGTATAGAAATGGGAGCCAACCAGAAAATATGTTTTAATAATCTGTATATGTGTATGTATGGTTGTTTTGTCCTGCGATAGGATATCAGATCTGAATATGGGCCGTCTGGTACGAGGGGACGTGAGCCAAGGCTTTGTGCCGCCCATAGCCAGCGCTGTCATGGAGCTGCTGGAGAGACATGGTGAGGTTCAGGGGAGGGGAGGGGAGGGCAGACCAAAGATCTGGGTTCAGAGGGTAGGGGGTCAAAGGTCAGCTGGACATGGGGTCACAGTTAAGAGTTATTCTGAGTATCCCTCATGCAACTACTCGAAATTCGATGTCCAACTTAAACATTTACCATGATGCAAATTTCTAATACTTCAAGAAATATAGTATGTCTTGAAATGTTTAGCTCTTGTCCAGTCACATTAGTATCTGAGATGGTAAATTGCGGAATATAAATCCCATACTATGATGATATCCAGTAAATATGACCACAGTGTTCCACAAAACTGTCAACATTATTACTCAGACACATAAGGCACTTGATAGAAGAAGTGGATTGTGTCCTAATGTTGAATTAAAACATTTCCACAGATGTTCCTCTGGAGGGAAAAACAGTGTTGCTGGTCGGGGGCGAAGGACCCCTTGGGCTGGCCCTGCAGTGCCTGATACAGAGAAGTGGAATGGTGACTCTCAAGAGTCACAGGAGCTCCGAGAGCCTACAGAGACAGGTGTGTGAAATGGTAATCTGAGCTCAGTTCACAACTAGTTCCTCTGATCAAAAGGAAATATAGGTGGGAGTTATGGAAGTTGTAGTCCAACAGATTTTGTCACCACGCTTGCTGTAACTTACTGGGATCATTGTGCCTTTTTTGAATTGTCTTGCCCACTTATCTGTGGGAAAGACTAACTAACAGTACATTGTATATACATCACTTTCAGAAATGAGCTAATAGTGCAGCACCTCAAGAAGTCTGTGTTTTCAATTTGAGTAAGGTACCCTTCACTGAGCATTTACAAGAAGAATAAAACATGATTTTGGGCTGTTTTGAATGCAAATCTCTCCACATCATTGTGAATTTTTATCGGCCCATATCATGTCTTTGGAGAGCCTTATGGTTAAAGCCATCACCCTATAAATGAATAGTAATTTTCCACTTCACACAGTCTTAAAACTCAACCTCCATTCGCATTATTCAGTTATTCCTGTTTCATTCAGTTTTATAGGCTGACCACTGGGTGGCAGTCTCTCCTTTTTCACATGCAGATGTGATCAACCACTGTCATGCAAACTTGTGAACGATTCGGAGCTTCAAAGACCTGCAGAAATTGGCTGAATAAAAGTTACAAAGATACACGTAGACATTGTGATACACAACACGTCACACAGAAATTCTTGTTCTCTATTAAATGGTCATCTCTCTATTCATTCACATTTCTGACTTTGTCCCATATCTTTTTTTTGCCTCTTCTCTCTTAAATTGTTCTTAAATTCTTCATATTCACATTCATCTCCTTTGCTCATTCCCCAGGTGATGCAGGCGGATGCTGTGGTCCTGTTAGGGTCGGGACATATGGACCTCCCACCCACATGGGTTAGACCAGGGGCTGCTGTCATCCACTGTGATCCCACCCTGATCACAGGTATAGTGGAGGCTGTTGTGATGGTCATCAAGCAGGAAGTAATGCCTGGATGTGTAGAACAAAAGCAGAGTCCGCACACTGCAAGTTACTCCCAATGTGAGCGAATTTATTAACACCCATACCTGTGATGTTTCAAGCTCTGAGCATTATTTCATACACCTTGGGAGCAACTTGCAGTGTGCTGAGTCGACTTTTGCTCTATGCTTTATATTCTGTCTGGCACCTGGTTAACATTTGGATATGCATGTGTTTACTCGACTGGGGTTGAATGTGTCTCATTGACTGTATATTCTGTTTTAGATGACCATACCATTGAGATGTCCTCACAGACGGGGATCGGACACCTCACTGCAGCTTACAGAATGCAGGTGCGTCTCTTTGTCTCCCAGTCCTTAACGTACCATGTTTTGTCTTCTGATTGCTTTTGACTGACAGCTCAGTTCATTTTTTGTCTCAATGGCTGCTCTCTATTTTTCCCTTTCTCTTTCTTTCCCTTGTTCTCTATTTCTCTCTCTCTCTCTTTTCTCTACCAGAATGTGGTGCGCGGTGGCAGTCGCTGGCTGCAGGAGCAGCAGTACAGAGCCTGGAGGCTGCGCAGCCTCAAACTGCAGCCCCTCACCCCTGTACCCAGGTATAGACCATGTCATTTTCCAGGTTGAATTTTTTTATTATTATTATTGAAAAAGAGAACTGTCATTCAGTTTGAATGGGAAATTAAGATTTCTGTGCCCATTCCCTGCTCTTTTGTGTGCTTCTTGGTTTAAGGTAGAGGCACATTTTACTCAAAACTGGTCACAACTTGCACTGCTGGACCGTTATTGATAATATGAAACTTACATAATGTGTAAATTTAGTTAAATCTACCGGTACACAGGATCAGATGTAATCTTCCTCTCATACTTGATGCTTTAAAAATAGATACATCCTGATGATCTGTCATGTTTTCTCTGCTTCTGCAGTGACATAGAGATTTCCAGAGCCCAGACCCCTAAGCCAGTGGACCAGCTGGCTGAGGAGATCGGCTTGCTGTCGGAAGAGCTTGAGGCCTACGGCAGATCTAAGGCTAAGGTCCGCCTCTCCCTGCTGGACCGCCTCCACGCACAGCCTGATGGGAAATACGTCCTGGTAGCAGGGTGAGTCTGGCAGACTGATTGAATCCTTTATTTCTTCAGGTTCTCAGATCCCATTAAGTTCAAGATCTGTTTTATAACAGCGACCAAGTATACAAAATATTAATAACATGCAATAAACTTTATTTATAGAGAACTTTATTAAAAGTGTGTGTACAAAGTCCTTACAAAGACAATAAATAAAATATGTTAGCCATAAATAAATCATGCACAATTAAGAAGAAAAAGAATGAAATACTAAATGGCAAAGTAATAAAAATAAAATACAGAGCATTTTAAAAGAGGATACTGAGTTGGCTGGTCTGTTCTCATTGGACAGGTCACCAAAGAAATAAACATAAAGCATTTAATTCACATGTCAGCAAGCCATACAATCCCCAACAAGAAGATGACTCACAAACTTGAAAGCTGCACAATTGCAGTTGGCCATAATCTACAAGCTGCCTAATACTGTATTCGAAACAGTAACATAAATCACAAACAAATCCACCATCGATGCTTTCAATCATTTAGGGGAGTTTCTACCTTTGATTTCATTATAAGGTGCATAATGACTAAAAGCAGCATTGTCAAATTCTAGGATAAAGACTGAGACTGTTTTTTTTCTTGTTTATGTCGGTCTCTCTGCCTCTCCCATCTCTCATGTCCCATGTTTTATCACCGCACTGTCTTTTATCACAGCTTCTATTTGTCTTACCTAATGTTTCTTGGTAATCTGAATTAATGAATTTAAGAGGTGGTCTCCCTCTTCCAGCTGTTTTCTTTCTGCTTTTGATTAATGATCTATCCCTCTCTCTTTATTTGCCAAATAAGACTATCACAGGCTTAAACATGACACACACCATCACACACCATCACACACGAGCATTAAACGCCTCTCCAAGGCAGAGAAGGATTACCCAGTGTCCCATGGGGAAGGCAGTCGTGTAGAATTGATTACCCACAGTCCCCTGCATGAGTGATGTCAGAGGACGTCACCTTTCAGCACTCAACCAGCTGTCCAACAACACGTTCTAGTCCCTACTGATTCGATACTAGTGGAGTTTGAAAAGACCCACTACCCTGTTAAGTTAGACCTTGTGCTTTTGATTTCAGGACTGCATCATAGTCACTTTCTTCACCAAACACTATAATTGTAAAGGAATTTGTCCTAGTGGTGACATTGGTGCAGAGATATATGAACAACTTACTCAGTAACACAGTACTTACTGACACAAATGGTACAGTTTACATACCGTGCAAGACATACAAAAGACATGATTACGCTCTACGAATGTACATTCAATATTCAGTCGCTATGTGTATTCAGGCTGTAGCTCACAATAAAATTGGAAGTACTACACACTGAGGATAGATGTAGGAAAAGAGAATCAACATCCAGTTTCATGCACATTAGACTAGAGCCACCGTACTGTGCAGACATGGGAAGAAAGAGCCCTGTCAAATAATTCTACTACAGAGAGAGAGAGAGAGTGAAACGCTGAGTGAAAGAGAGATGAAGACTTGCTTTTCCCCCCCTCTTAGACAGTGGGAGTGATCATAGGCTGTGGAGTTTTCTGTCTTATCTCTGGTGTGTGTGTGTGTGTGTGTGTGTGTGTGTGTGTGAGGCAAGCAGCCTGGGCCTCTCTTTGAAGGGTGTGTGAATGGTGTTATGCTGATAGAGCAGGCTAAGCACCGCTGCCTCCTTTCATGTATATGTGTGTGAGTGTGTGTGTGTGTGCAACATAGGAACAGAACACACACACACACACCTGTTGCTAAGCCAGGTATAGCCTTGATTCATAGCCTATATGAACTGACTTTTCCACACATTCATAGATTTTACATTCACTTGCACATAGTATGATGACACTAATACTATACCCCCCTCACTCCCTCTCTCTCTCTCTATCTCTCTTGTTCTCCCCCACCCCCATACATACACACATGCAAATGTGCAGATGTACATACACATGCAAGTTCTCCCACTTGGATGTACAAAGGCACAGCCGGACATGCACGTGCACACATACATGTGTGTGTGTATGTGTGCATTTCTCTCTTTCTCTCTCACTTAAACACACACACACACACACACACACACACACACACACACACACACACACACACACATACAGAGTTCCTTAAAGAGCCAACTCAGCTCCCAGTGGCTCTGGAGAGGTGAGGGGCCCCTCTCAATTCCAGCCAGCAGCAAGCCTTTGAGACCTGCTGCCAAGGGAACATCATGTCTACCAAAAAGAGAGAGGGAGGGAGGGAGCAGAAAGAGAGGGAGTCTGAGTGAAAGTGTCTATAGATAAATGAGGTGGAGACCCATCAAAGCATTCTTTTTCTTCTCCTCTGGTGTCCCCTTCTTAATCTTGCCCCCGCTTTACCCCCCTTTGTTACTCTGTTACCTCAAAGCTTCCCTTTGGACACAGCCAGTGATTTATCTGCAATATAATGGCTCCCAGTAGTCCTATGCATCAGGTCTTAGATACAGACTAAATGTGATTTGAGCTGCTGAGTCGGGTGTTATTGATCATTCCATGGATGCACACACACAAGCACTCACACACAGACTCTACAGCCAGATCATGTGCCACCAGTAGACTTATATTTCTGTCTTGATACTTGCCTCCTAACAGTAGAACACAGTTTGTACATTCAGCGCAAATGAACGTGATTTCAAAATATGTGTCTCTCTCTTGTTGTAGTATCACTCCCACTCCACTGGGCGAAGGCAAAAGCACAGTGACCATCGGCCTAGTCCAAGCCCTCTCTGCCCATCTCAAGCTCAACTCCTTCGCTTGTCTCCGACAGCCTTCCCAGGGACCCACCTTTGGGGTCAAAGGTCAGCATTGGACACTTTGATCCTCATGCTAATCGCACATGATATAGCCTGTCTGAAAACTGGGCTTCCATCAAATTAATTGCTTCACCACTCTGTGCCCTTTACCCTCCACTTGATCTTGTTACAATGCAACATGTTATTATTATATAGTGCTATATTGTAACACCATGTAATGATCTCTTATATTTTGTTTCATTCCAAAACTCACTGCTTTGAGAATTCATTGCTTAATATATCAAAATATAGATGATGACATCCTCTAAAATGCTGCTATTTTGTAAGAAAAGTTATTACAATGGATAACAACTTCAGTAATATTCTCTAGTGAGTTTTACTTTCATGCCAATCATTTAGTAAGGGTTGATGTCAAACAGTTTCAAATGGTGGATATCTCGCTTTTGGAATGAAGCTCTTCATTTTGTTTTGCTTTCTACTAATATATTTTGGGTAATGGACAAGGCCAGAGACAGGGGACCGAATCAGCAGTCGGGGATGTATCCAATAACTGTGCGATGAGCTAGCTTTGTCAGCGTGAGGCTAGGATTTCATAGCCTGCTACGGTTTGTAACGGGGTGGAGCAGTTCACTCAGAGTCCACCACTCAGCAGTCCTTCTCTGTGTGTCCCTGTCCTGTTGCCTCTCTCTGACCGCGCTACCTCTTCTCTGTGCCTAGGGGGAGCTGCGGGAGGGGGATATGCCCAGGTCATCCCTATGGAGGAGGTAAGACACAGAGACGGACCCTCGCCGCTCCCTCAGCTGGACGAGTGCTGGCTTCAAAGGCCTCTAAAACATGCAGAGACTGAGAGAGCGAGCGGGAGGGGTGAGAGGGAAGAGGGAAAGAGACCGGTGTCAAAGCTCCAGAGACAAAGCCCCTGTGATAAGGCAGCCTCCCCGTCTCACACCAAAACACCAGCTCTTTTCAACTTTCTCCTCCTCTCTCCCTCTCCCTTCTCCCTCTCACTGCACTCCTGTGTTTTTTTTTCATGGGCTGTTAAACTAAAAAAGGGGAGTGTTTTGTTTCTTTTTGGTAGAGAGGCTCTTGCTAAACAGAAAGGATATGTGTCATAATATTTTTAAAGTCCTGGGGGACAAAGTCAAAACCATGGGAAGATTACTTTATTGTTATAAGTCAAATTTATTATGTGACTGCAGCCTTAGACCCCCATAGAAACCCCTCCCCTTACAAGACATCACTGTCAATGAGGCAGAGTTTACAGTCTAATGGATTACCTGTGTTCCTCTCTCTCTTTCTCTCTCTTTCTCTCTCTCTCTCTCTCTCTCTCTCTCTCTCTCTCTCTCTCTCTCTCTCTCTCTGTCTCTGTTTTTCCTCTTTTCTATCTTATCCTTTACTTTCCCCTTCAGTTCAACCTCCATCTGACAGGTGACATTCACGCCATCACAGCAGCCAATAACCTGGTGGCGGCAGCCATCGATGCCAGGATGCTCCACGAGGCGACCCAGTCAGACAAGGTGACAGTGTGATGATGTCACGCAGTACTTACTCATTCTGTGTATACTCTGACATTGACGTTTTGACCTGCACTATTAGTACTAACATAACAATCACCATTATTTTGCAAGAAATTGGGATCGTACAGTAACTAGCAATCATGATTTATTAACCTTAATGTTTTGAGGAAGGAAATTATGTTACTGCACTTTTGGCATCTTGAGTATTTTTATCTACAGTAACATTTTAAATGAAATGTTTGAGTATTGAATGTATGCCGATATTCTGAATATTAATTGTGGATTTTTTTGTGCAGCCATCCTTTTGGTGCGCCATACAAACTTCAGATAGTGAAGCTCCCATGTAAATGTGTCA
The DNA here is from genome assembly GCF_048128805.1 of Centroberyx gerrardi. NCBI lineage: Eukaryota > Metazoa > Chordata > Actinopteri > Beryciformes > Berycidae > Centroberyx > Centroberyx gerrardi. Next base: position 10,674,144 of record NC_136014.1, on the reverse strand, counting down.
CAGTCTTGTCATAGTGATGTCACTATATGTTCAAAGCAGAGGCTTGAATATTATTTCACAATTATGTCATTGTTAGTTAAGCCGAGGCACAGTTTACCGTTTTAATTTCTCAACTGAATTTACAGTTTCACAACTATGACATCACAGTGTGACTCTCGGTACAATCGTGGAATTGGTAATGATGAATCTCTGTTTTTGTTTCATACCCCTCCCAGGCCCTTTACAACAGACTGGTTCCTTCAGTGAATGGAGTCAGGCGATTCTCACCCATCCAGATCGCCAGGCTGCGTGTAAGTCGACCTGCGTGGCCTGTAAACACCGCAGTGCCTCTCAGAGCCGCTGATGTCAACAGCAGTCACTCGCCCATAGGCATGTTGTGTTGAGCTTCCTGTTTTGGAAGTGTCCACTAGGGGGCCTCAGTGAGCCTGTCTCCAGACCACGGCCTCTTCACTAGCATTGCCACAATCTTCTGTCTCCACAATCATTCTCCACCCATGTCCGTGTCTCTGTGTCTTTGTTTATGCCTCATAAAGCTAATATGTTTGTATGACACTGAGTAAGGCTATTTTATCAAGTGCTGAAGACAGAATGGCTGATGTTAAGTCATAACAAATGAAAAAACGACAGATGTTATGGAGATGGGAGGGAGAGGTTGGAGTCTCTCATACACCAGCACAGACAAACACTGAGTTGACTTACGCTCTGAGTTGAGAAGTTCACAGGACTGTAAAATATTTATTGGTCTGAATGGATGGAGTGAGAGATAAGGAGTGTGTGTTTATATACAGCGCACTCCCAGTGAACCTGTTGAACCTGACTGAGAGTTGATTGGCTGTATCATGCGTGGTCAGTTAGTTGCCATTTCTTGTAACTGGTTGTTTGATATTGTATGTCCAAATGTGGCACACCACAGCAAGAAATGAACCACCGCTGCTGGAGAAAATGAAATGTTAAGGAAACATTATAATTTAGCTCTTTTTTTTTTTTCAAAAAGCACAAGCAAATACTGGTCAAGTGTTTGGGAAATGGTGCTTTTTATCCAAATAAAATATCAAAATAATACTATTAAATTATCACAATAAAGTGCTAAAATAGTTTTAGTGTTGCATGCTGCAGTAGTGCCATAACTGGGACCAAAATGGGGACAGACAAAGCCAAAAATGACCTCTTACCCTCACCGCTCCAAAACACTTACACAGGAACCACTGGTCCCGTCTTTCTCTCCTTTATCTCTCTCTCTCTGTTTCCAGCGGCTAGGCATCGGTAAAACAGACCCCGGATCTCTCACGCCGCAGGAGGTCAACGCCTTCGTCCGCCTCGACCTTGACCCCTCCAAAGTCACCTGGCAGAGAGGTAAGGAATCACTGGAAGTACTCTCTCTCCCTCATCCCTGATTGCCATCTGCGACACCCAGGCTGGCTGACTAATATTGAAGGGTAATCCCACTGAATTTCAGTATTCAAATGTACTAGCATCTCCCATAGCCCAAAACGAGGAAGGAGAGTTTGTCCGTCTGTGATATGTTCAGTAGGATTCATATCTGCTTCTTGTCATTCTTCTATTCCCTTTACATCTTTTCTGTTTAAGACGCATCATTTTGTGAGATATGTTTTGAGAGAGATGATCTCGAAAACTAGATTCATCATTTTAAAATAGTTTCCATATCTTATGTTTGATTCCATTTGTACTGATGTGCAGTTCCACTGAGAATGAAATGGGGAAAGTTGATACAGAGCACCCAGTATGATTCTCTGCAAACAAGGATGCATATTCTTGTTCAAAATTAATAGCAGTACTATCACACAAATCTCATTTGGCTGAAAATGTTTTTGACAAACATCCCATGAGTCTACAAAGTCGGCCTCTGATTTTTTTTCTCAGTGGAGCTGCCGAGACAGCCATTATTCAAAGATTAGACTCGTGGTTCTCAGATGTTTATCCTTTTATTTTGAATCAATTACCAATCAGGTTGTGTCATGCCATAGGAATAACACATGGAATCTTAAATTAAGAGGTATTTTCCTTTTGACAGAGTGAATTTGCTTGATTAGTTCTAAAATTTGAATGCATCACAGGACATTGAGACTCTCGTCATTGGGAATTGACTCCTGCTCCGTCCGGCCCCTTTGGGGTTGATGAATGTGGGTGTGGTGGGGTGGGGATGGGTACCCCAGTGGAAACTGTTGTTTTTAAGTTGTCAGTGAGAACAGCCAGCCAGGGTGTTGCTATGACTGATGGGGTATTTACCCAAATGGCTCCGGAGGGCATATTTAAGAGAGGAACCCTGGAGATTAAAAACAGATTTACCACCTAACTCTGCGTGTGTGTGTGTGTGTGTGTGTGTGCACTCATGCGTGTGTGAGTTTATGTGAGCGTCTTATGTATGTATATTCTAAGAGTCAGTCTGTTTTCATTTAAGTGCGAAACAACCCACGTTTTTCCCTTTCTGTTCTTTACATCCAACCAACATCAGGACAGTGTTTTACCCCTGTGGTTTCCTGAGCTCCTGATGGATTGTAATCGGAGCACAGCCACAGAATAACCAACTCCGAGCCAAGATTATCAGGGAATAGGTCAACTGCTGAGTTATGAAACTGCAAAGTAGCAAATCCTCATACCATAAGCACTTCCAGTGTGTCAACACCTACTCACAACAAGAGATAAAGATCAGTTGTCAGTTATTGGCTTTGTGCACATTGTTCTGTGTGTGTGTGTGTGTGTGTGTGTGTGTGAGAGTGTGAGAGTGTGTGTGTCACAATCACTCACAGGCCTGTACATGTGCTGCTGTATCTGTTTTACAACATGTGTGGAAGTGGATTTTTACAACCTGTCAGAGTCAGACTGTAAATACATCAATCCTCTGTGTGTGTGTGTGTGTCCTTGAGGTACGAGGTCAGGTATGCTATAATTTGTTTGTCTGTCTGGCCTATGATATCAATTGGCTGTTTTCATGCCAGTCTAGTTGGAGATGCTGTGAGAAATGGTGCTGGTCATGGAAGTGAATTGTTATGTCCTCCTTGTTTTTCAGTTCTTGACACCAACGACCGTTTCTTGAGGAAGATCACAGTAGGACAGGCAAGCACTGAAAAAGGACAGATGAGAGAGGTATGTAGTTTATATCAGCAGCATCCGTGCCTTCACATTTCTTACTGTAATTTCTTATTTTTTTGTTTTCTCAGCTATCGGCTTTGTATATTTTTATGATAATCCAAATATAAGGCACTCTAAACTGCTTTGGCATCCACCATTTAGAATGTATTAACATTCCAATGGTCATTACAAGTATTTTACAATTCAGTCATATGGCAAACGATGTTGTCGCTGCACAGTGATTTCATTACGTGGGTTTAGCTGGTGGAAAACAGAACTTTACCTGTCTCAGCCCATTAATTATTCCCTGCCAGGCCTTTACAGCCTGTTGAGCTTGAAATCAAACTGACGGTCACCTCTGATGTTATTAACACGGGTGAAAACCTTTGCAATAATACAGTGTGTTGCTGAAGTGGCATCAAATGCTTGTGTTTTTAGCTTACACACACTAACTCACTCTTTCACTCTCTCATGCTCACACACACAGTCCCACTCCCCTCCATTCCCGCTTCCCCCGTCCACGATTAAGCCCGGCGGTATTTCACCCATATGTCAGTAGTAATGACAGCTAAATGAAATCCTGCAAATAAACACTTCACCTCAATGGGAAGCGAGCGGGCCTAAGTGAAAGCAAATGTTTAAAGAGGGAGAAAAATGACCCCCCCCCCTACACGCACACACACACACACACACACACACGCAAAGAGACGCACACACCCCTGGAACAGCCTCTGAGTTAGTTCTGCATATGCTTACATTTACCTCCATCCATTCTGCTTCTCTTCCATTCCTCTCTCCTCCTCCTTGCCCCGGTGCTAGATACACTATAGCCCCTCAGGGAATTGTCACTGGGAGTGGGAATAGAAATGTTGTGTTCCTTGGTGGATTGGTGTGGTTTGTGTTATGTTTCTTTTTTTTTTTTTTTACATGGACTGGAAATTCCTTTGGTTTTCCATACTCTTCACTGTGCTGGCTCTCACTCTTTCTCTTTCTCTCTTCTCTCTCTCTCTTTGACGCAAATCAACACAGAAAGTTACAACAAAAACAAGAGAAACAGACCCCACTCTCTATTGTTTCTCCAAAGTCATCCGTCCAAAACAAGGCCATGTCCGTGAAACACATGCCTTCTTGGAATGAGACTCCCATCTGTACCACGTTCCACGTGTGTGTATGCATTGTGTATTCAGGAATGTGCCGTTTATGATTCACTGCTTTGAAGGAAAAGGGTTGGACCCGGACATCAGCATCCATCCAAATGTTTTGGGTTTGTAGGGTGTGTTACTCGTCAATGGACCCGTGTTTCTGTGTAAACGCAAGTGGTTTCTGTTATCACCTCTCACTATCACAATATCACACGCTCTCTCTCTCTCTCTCTCTCTCTCTCGCTCTCTCTCTCGCTCTCTCTCTCGCTCTCTCTCGCTCTCTCTCTCTCTCTCTCTCTCTCTCTCTCTCTCTCTCTCACTCACTCACTCACTCACTCACTCACTCACTCACACATGCTCACCCTCTTTATCTGTCCTCTCTCGGTTTACAGAATGTGATATAATTGATAGCATGTTTCTAGTGTAACAACAATACTCTTATTATTGGATAACCTTGTTTGGAAAATAAATGCCATGAGGTCATTTATACATCGCTTATGTGCATATATGTTACAGCACATGCACATAAATGTCATCACTTATTAAATCTTATTGGTAACATTTTACAATAAGGGTACATTAATTAAGGGTTAGTTAATGCTTAATAAGCATTAACTAACCCTTAATTAACAGTTAACTATTGTGTCTGGTAATCATTTACTAATGGTGTTCATGTTAACTAAGGTATTATTTATACGTTATTTAATAGTCATATTTATAAACTATTAAATAATGTATAAATTTAAGTTAACATGAACACCATTAGTAAATTATTACCAGACACATTAGTTAACTGTTAATTAAGGGTTAGTTAATGCTTATTAAGCATTAACTAACCCTTAATTAATGTACCCTTATTGTAAAGTGTTACCCTCTTATTGATTCCCACAATCCTGTTCTTAGTAGGACTGTACAGAGGCTCTACTTAATCCACCAGCCACTGCGACCAGTGAAAAAAAACTTTGAATTTCTGACCCTGGTGGTATGTAATGTGTAGTATTTTTGTTTTTCCTCACTCCAGACTGGGTTCGACATTGCGGTGGCCAGCGAGATCATGGCCATCCTGGCTCTGGCGGACGGCCTGGGGGACATGAAGAACAGACTGGCACGCATGGTGGTGGGGACCAGCCGCTCGGGGCAGCCTGTCACCGCAGAGGACCTGGTGTGTGTTTCTGTGTGGTCTTTTCATTCTGGGGACGGGGCGGGGGGGAGTGGGGATTCAACCCTGACAGTCTCACAGTGAGGTTATGGTATAATCATCAGTACATCTCACCATGCATTCTCCTTTTGATAAATGTTGAGTCCATTTCATGTGAAGGCTGAGCTATCTTTTGTCCGTCTCAGTCTGGATAATCTAGTTGTGCTGTTCCATTCATGGTAGCTGGCAGTGTTAACATTCAGGCAGATTGAGGAATAGGATTATCCAGTTGTGATCTCTTTTCTCTAGATACATGTTTGCTTTTAATTGAGATGTTTTCCCAAATGTGAAGGTTAGGTGTGTTATGCATGGGAATATCTGCATCTCAGCCTACCTGGAAGGAGGTTTCCACTAAACATTTTGTCATAGTCTGTGCATAATGTGGGAACTGGGATTTTTCCAACCTAGGGAGAGAATCGTCATAAGAGGTTGAACCGGCCACAACATTATATTAACTCAAATCTATTGTTTTTAACAAAACAAGGAGTTTCACAGTGCAATAAAGGACACAAAAATGCAATTGAAATAAGAGAAGGCAAACACAACACAGTTGTTGAGTATGACAGATTTTGTGTGTGTTTGTTTATGGGTGTGTGTTTGCATGTGTACGTATGTGTGTATGCATGCGTGTGTGTGTGTGTGGAGTGAAACATAAGCTGTGTGACTCCTCATTGCCCTCGTTCAATCTCTGGTGACCACACTGTCCTCCCTGCAATTATCCTTCTAGCTTGCAGGCTGGAAACTTCCCAGGTCCCACTTGTCCCAAACACGCTAACGTACCACTTCCACCTCCAAATCAACACGCCTCATCTATGTGTAACCTGCCATTATAGATGTTAAGCAGAGTTTTCGCACCTCTCACCAGCTCCAGCCTTAGGGTCAGCTGGCTCTGGTTTCCCACAGATGACTGCGGCCTGTGTTGTTTCAGAACCGTAAAGGAGGATCCCCTATAAAGTTACATTAGTCTTTCTGATTAGTCAGGATGCGAAAACATCACCACCCCTCTGAGCCGGCCCAGATGGGAATATGGTGTGTGACTGTATGTATATGTATGTGTGTGGGTGTGACCAGATGGCTGACAGGGCATATTTTGGGGAGGAAGCATTAACAGTTACTCTTATGTGATGGTCAGACATGAGGGAGGGAGAACTGCAGATGGTCTAGACATTTTATCTTGTAGGATTCATTAATACAGTTACTGTGGGTATTAAAGTTTAAAATTTTGGACTCATCTCAGAACTAATAACCTGCTCTTGCCCCCACCAACTACTGCCTTTCTTTCTCCCCTCTCTCAGGGTGTGAGTGGAGCGCTGGCGGTGTTAATGAAAGATGCCATCAAGCCCACACTCATGCAGACCCTTGAGGTGAGTCACTACTGGCCTTAGTCCTCTCACAGTGACATTATTCCAATGTGCTCTAAGTTAATTACCATCCAGCGTAGGATGAATCGTTAAACCGTTCAGAACACAGTGCTGCTGATCCAACCTGAGCTGAACAGCTGGACTGTTGAAGAAAGTAATTACAAAGGTCCTCAACTACAGTTGGCAGTCACATTTTTTTTTTCATTTTTCTGTGTTCCCCTCTGCTGTAAGATCTGTGGAATGACTACCTCTCACATAGCCAAAACTTTGCTAAGGTACTGCAGATATAGAAGAGAATGCACACTAAAATCCCTGCAATCCCTGTCATTTTCCTGCTGAACTAAGTATATTCTGATGAACATCTTCTAGGCCAAATAGGTTAGCAGTCCAAAGGGAAATTGCATTTACCCAAATGTGAACTAGACCTCACCCTATCTCTGCAGCCAGAGAAAGTATGCTCCAGGGAGAGCTTTTAAGAAAGGATGATCGATGGACCTTTTCCTCCCACGGCTCTTTATCTTAATAGCAGTTTAGCAGTATGCTGAGGACAGGTGGAGCTCTCAGGCTCTCGGGCCGTCTGAGGGCTCAGACGCTGTAGCGACTGTCTTAAGGAATCTGTTCAGTCTGGGTGTGACGGCCCATACCTTAACTCTGCCTCTCACAACATCTGGCTTTCATTTTGCTATTGAGGCATTACCACGAGGATGGATCCACATGTAGACGCACATGCACACATACAGTACATGCACACATGCACACTCACACACACATACACACACACACACAGATGTGACCCTAAGCTAGCCCTGTGCTAGTAGAAAACGCCCAGCCCCCAAGGTGATGGATGGAGGAATGGAGGGGAGGTAGAGATTGAGGTTTGATGGATTGATTAAACTGATAACAAACTCCACATCTGGTCTTGGTCTTCCTTGCTCTAGTAGAGCAAGAGCCTACTTAAAGGAACACGCCAAGTTTTTGGAATACTGGACTGTTGGTCAACTTACACGTGAAGTGATGAGAACAAAGACATCAAAATCATCCATGGTAGGCGACTAGCATTATCCAAAGTAAGAAGACTGACCTTTTAGTAATAAAAAGTTGTTACTGTTTTTTTATTGTATGGCCAGTACATACATACATTAAAAATGAAATATCTTTAACTCAGTATAGCTGATTATTAGCAGATTTATTTTATTAACTTCCTGTGGAAACAGGTTAAGCATGATTTTGGTGGATGATTTTGGTGTCTATGTTCACTTCACCTAACAGGTAAGTCTCCCAAAAGCTCAATGTATTTCTTTAAGCTTAATAATGAGCTATGAAACCGTGGTCTCCTTCACTGTCTCTCCTTGAAATGGAGACTTCTATCTTGAAACAGTAATGCGACATTACTTATCTGGTCACTGTGTCCTTGGCCTGTCGTCAGGGCAGAGTGTGGGACTCTGTACATCCAGGCTAAAGCGTCTGAAACACTGGATTGGGTTTAGGGGTTCATAGTTCACCGCACAACTTTAATTTATTTTTCTGTTGGATTCATTTGAATCATTCAAGCTGATGTGTGTGATGTTAGCAGTTGGAAGCATGTTCTTTCTGATGATGGCTTCTACTTCTGGCTGTAGATTAAAGAGGATTTCTTTTTTTTTTTCTTGACATTTGTTGTAGGGCTATTTTTCATTTGCTTGTTCTTTGTTAGAAGTGAACGGGGGCTGATTACATGGCCAATGGGTGGGGGAAATAAACACAGACTGACCCAGATTGGGTGTTTTCAAGGGGGAAGAGGGAGTGGAGTGTTGCAGGCAGCAGAGATTTGGTTACTTTCTAGGTTTTGGGAGGAAACATTGCGGTCCTGTTTTGTGAAACCTTTTCCTGTGTGGTTTTCCTGTGATTCTGGCCGGGAGACTCGTATCGGGACCGACCAGGCCTCAGGGCTCCATGAGAATTTTCCATCTAGCTGGACCCCCTGTGCCCTCTGTGGTTGTGATTGTGTGTGTGTATACGAGCACACATACGTGAGTTTGTATATGATTGAAGGATGTGTGTGTGTGTGTGTGTGTGTGTGGGCATGCATTCATGTGTTGTTTCAGATGGGACAGGGTCTGGAGGAGATGCAGTACAGGAGGAAACGGGATAGTTGTCGAACCCGCTCCCTGTGTACGTGTCTGTTAAGCAGGCCTCAATGATTCTGTGTGTTTTCTACGCATCCTGTCTACGTGGAAATCCACAGACCTGGCCACATGCATCCTGCCTGGGGAGTGGCAGTAACCTATAGCATAGACAGTCAGGCATGTGACTCAAAGATCACAGGTTTGACTCTCTGGACTGCCTGAAAATCTAGGCCTGGAAAGTGAAAAGAGTAACACTGTCCCAACCCTTACTGCTGTTGAGGTGCTGGAGCAAGTTAGAGTACAACCCCCTCCAGTGAAGCTGCTCAGTGGCCAACCGTAGAAGACTGGAGGTCTGTGAGATAGTCAGGTCTAGTTGTCGGAGTGTGGCACAGCACATTCGTGCATGTTTGTCCTCATGTACACTATGAGTAATGTCTTCAGCTTGGCAGTAGTAATGACGGGCCAGTGAAGACAGCTCTGTTGTTTCCACAGATGTGACTGTAGCTGATGAGTGATGGGCTGCACAAACACACAGGGGGGATTTTTTGTTCCACAACAGAGTATGAGTGAGTGGAAAAGGAGTTTTGAAAACTAGAAATCTCAGCACCTAGTGATGTAATTGTTGAGTCAGTGAGTTGATCATCTTCCCTATCAGTCCCCTTCAGATATATTGTGGTCATTTTGTGCTGTAACTTTGCTTTAACTTGCTTTAATTTTTGTGCTGTTTTGCTAAAACGCTCACGTAATTAAAAAACAATTAGTTCAGTTTAGCATTGGTCAACAGCTGGTGTAGTGTGGGGTATAAAATGAGGAAGGGATGCGCAAGAAGAGGAAACAATGAAATGATCTCCATTTTCCTGTTTTTTATCTGTCCCCCCTCCCCAGAGTCCTCATAATCCTCTCTTCCTCCCCTCTTATCCACCGAATGAAGAGGTGACACTCTCACCTTGTCATTCATTTCCTCTTTCATCAGCCTGTGGTGACCGCTCGATTTACTTTTCTCATGTAGGGACACGGAAACAGTGACAGATGTGAACTGGGTCAAGTAAAAGTTCAGGAGTTGCAAACACACATGGAAATCCACCTAATATATGACGTATGTTGACTTTCCATTGGAATGGAGAAAGGAACATGGTATTGAAAGGATAGCAGTACTGAAAGGATGTTTTTCATTTGATTGTACTGGTCGTCTTGGTGCCAATACACCAAGGGTCTCTTTCTCCCTCTTTCCTTTTACTTCTCTCTTTCCTTCTTCTATGTATCCCCCCCTTCTCTCTCGCTTTAACTATGTCTTTTCCATTTGTGTTCTTCCTGCAGTTAGATCTTGCTGTGATGTCGTTGCCTTTTAAACTACTAGTTTACATAGACAAATAGACAATGGACAGCGTTTGTCAGAGCCTTGTTAAATGGCTGATTTACTACTCATAGGGGAGGCTGTTTATGCAAGCCAAGGGAGAGGTGTATAAACAAAAGCTTAGAAAATCATGCATGGACTTCCCATCCTTCCTCCTTCCTCTCAGTCTCAAGTGTTCTCATGCAGTTTAACAATGGGTAAATTCAGCTTTCCCCCGTTTTCTTCTTGCCCATTTTTCCCATTGCAGTGTCCCTCTTAAAGTCTATCGTGAGAGCAGTGAAAGAATTGTCCTCTTGAGGAGTTGACCTTTCCTTTTGGCAGCCATATTCTGTGACGTCTTGCTTTGTTTAAGCTGGATGCATGCTACACAACTTCTTTGAGTCAATTGAGAACCAAGGTTGCCATTCACTACTGTTGACAGCAAACTTTTCAGGATAGGTCTGCTCTTAGGAAGCCAACAGCGAGTTTAACCAGATAAGCGTTTCACCCCATTTGTTGAAAATTGTTTTGGACAAAATCTGTTGTGACAAAATCAGGACGTAAACCAAATTTAGCCATTAGTATGCCATTGGACACAATTTTAGAAAATCAAGGTGAAATTCTTACCATTGCTTTTTCATTTACTTTCTTCTAGTGCCATTTTTTAAACAGTAATGGGACCTTTCACACTTATTTGATTTGTGTATACTGAGCACTGTTGCACTTTGTACTGTCTTTTTGTTGTGTTTATGTTCATTTTTGTACAAAAGTTTATTGTGTTGTGTAGCAATTTTCACCTGAAACAAATTCCACCGGCCTGGCTGTGTGCCACTGACAGGAACTTGCACTTGAAGAGATCTTATAGTGTACGTCCAGCCGGTAGAAAGTAATCCAAATCAGCAGGGGAAGGATGCCTGACCCACAGTCCAGCTGGCATGCCACTCGGTACTTCTTAACTTGTACCTAGTGTTTAGACAAACACACTGCCAGCCAAAGTGCATCCACTCTTGAATATTTATCCTGGCCGTTTGACTTAAAGATGTTGAAACTCCAGAATGCGAGTTAGTGTGAAAGGACTGCTTAGGCTTTATTTGTACTTGGTCGGCTGAGTCGCTGTGGGTAAGAGTGTTTTCTCAACTCCTCCTGCATGTTTGTGTGCCCTTCTAATTGTTGCAGGGTACGCCAGTGTTTGTCCATGCCGGGCCCTTCGCCAACATCGCCCACGGCAACTCCTCGGTGCTGGCAGACAAGCTGGCTTTGAAGCTGGTCGGACGGGACGGCTTTGTGGGTAAGAGAGCACGACCCATGCATACAAAGCGGACACACGAGCCGAGGCAGATGCACACACATACAACCTTTGGAGAAGACGACCAGATGCGCTTGCGAAATGTCGAGTCTTGGAGTCCCAGATGTGGAGGAATGCGAGGCCTAGGCTTCCTTAGCGGGCTGGGTTAAACTATAACTTACAATTTAGTCCAGCTGTGAACTGTGTCTCACTTCCCTCCTGCCAGAACCTTTGGCTTACATTCACCTTCTGGCTCTCCTCTACCTACTTCTGGCTGTCAAACGTGCAGCTTGGCCTCCTGGTCATGCGTAACTTTCTAGGAAACTGGTGGAAAGATTGCGTAAAAAAAAAAGAGGGAGAGAGAGAGAGGAAGGAAGCAGATCAATAATCTTAAGAGCCTCTGGAATGCTTTAGAGTAAACCAAGCTAATCCCATCAATGTCAAAGCATACCGAGTATTTCCATCTTTATCTGTCTATCTGTCCCACCGCTCTCTTTCTCTCTCTTCATTCACTTTGGCTGCTGAAAAATTCTTGGAATGTGTTTATGTGTGTGTGTGTTTGGGGGGGCTTGGTGGGGCTTGTCAGGTGTGTTTGAAGTACGTGCAAATCTCTCTGGCCCTACGTTTATGTGTGCGTGTATGTGAGTGCATTCATGGTTATATGGGCATGTTTATGGGTGAGAGCAATATTGGGTAAAAGGGAACGATTGTCTCTGTGGACACACACCACATGTACACAACGGCCGCCATCTCCGAGCCAGGAAAATGTGTAGGCAGCATGTGCTGAGAATTGGGTTTCACAACACTGGAGAGGAGAAATAGGGAGGCGTGTACACGTGCGTGTGTGCGCGTATTTGTGTGTGTTAATACCCGAAGCCCCCCTTGTCTTTCCTTCCATCTGTCCGTCTCGTACCCTCCCCTCCTTGTCTGTGTGTTTGTTACCTGACTCTCAGGTATGCCAGGAACTCGCCCTCCCTCCTCTTCCTCCTTAGGCAGCTCGGATGCATGGTACCCCCCCCCCCCCCCCCCCCCCCAATTCACTCTCCCACTCCTTCCCCTCAGCTCCCCTCTGATGCCTGAAGGTTTGCCTGCTTTTAAAGAGTAAAAACGACATAGTGAAATTAACAAAATGAATGGCAGTGCACGATTTATCTGGTCTGGCGAGCCAGCTTTTTGCATGATCAAGGTTTTGATCACAGAGTAAAACTCTGCTCGAAGTCTTTGACAGCTGAAGTAACCACTCCGTAGTTCCTTCAATTAATATACGTACAGTTCAGTTTTGCAGTCTCTCTTAAAGCTCGTCTCCTGTGGAAAAGGAAGTAAATGAACTCTTTGTGAACTCTCTTCAATAAGAGCTGTGTGGGTGTGTATGAACATACTCACGGCCCTGCTTCATCACACTCAGTATTAATATGGGGGGTTTCAAGTCACTGTGGAATCTGGCTCTGGGTTTAAAATGGTCGGGGGGTTGGGGGGGTGCTGGTCCCAGTCACCCAGTAGGAACGCATTCCACATGCCAGATGTGAGGGATTCCTGTAGACTCGGACAACCCCCTCCCCCGATACAGACTTACTGTAAGATTTCCCACACCGCAGAACCTCCCCCGACTAGAGAAACAAAACATTTGGGTTTTTAGAGGAATGGTCACTGAAATGAGCTAGAGGCCGGGAGATGATGGGCTGCCAGAGGTTTTGTCAGTGTGGGTATGGTAGGGCTCCTCTAGACCGTTCCATGTTGTTTTTTATTTCATCAAGCAGTGATAAAATAATATCAATGTTGTTGTTGTTATTATTATCATTATTATTATTATTATTGTTAATAGTAAATATGATTTGACAATCTATAGTTTCTTTTAATCTCATCCTCTGACATTTAAAAGAGAGTAATTCTCAAATGAAACACCCTCTCTGTTATTTCTCATGCTCTCTGCCTGTTGCGCCTTGGAACAAATAACACAGCAGCCATGGCTTTCTCAGGGTGAGAAGTTAGGATGTGCTTACTCTGGCCGTTGAATAACATGCGCAATTGTGTGTGTTTTGGTTTAGTAAATTGATGGGAGTGACCTACCATTGCCACTACTCAAAATACAGTTGCCTCCTGCCAGGTGTCTAACCCCATTTCCACATGCAAAATGCTTGTGCGCACAAGTTAGTAGATCGGAATCAGCACAACAATTTTTACACATACAACCGCAATAACGCGACCGCAAATGCTCCGTTAGTATGGTAGGAACAGGGCTTTAAATGAGAAGTACACCTCCGAAATTCAACATGGCCAGATTTTGGAAAACAGTGATAGCAAGGGAAGGATGGGAGAAGAAGCTATATAGCATTGATCTGGCCTACTTTGCAGCCTTGTGTGTTAGTGTTGTTGTTGGCAGTGGCGCTGATACCAATGCTTTGACTGGTAGTAACACCGTCCAGCTCTCTTCTCACTCCAGCCCGACTCAACTATTCACAACAGCGCAGACCTCCCCCTCGCTCTCTGGACAGTTCAAGGTCGTCACGCAGAACAGGAAACTCGCAACTGTTTCCTCATGACAGCCTCTGGGTCCAGGCTCCTTCTTGGCGTCACGTGCTGGTGAACGGCTCGCGCGTCTCACTGCTGTTAAACACTCACTACCTTTGTTGTTTTCGCTCTTTTCCTCCTGAATATCCTTTTCGCTTTCTTGTTTTGTCACACTATATTCGTAAATATGTGTGTTATGGATACACTGCCTGTGTGGGAGATCAAATATTACATTACCCACAAATACTGTACCTAAGAATGTGATTTTTGTTGGCAAGCTGGTTCAGTATTGCGAGCCAAAGCTCAAGTGTGATGTTAACTAGAAACACTACACTCCAGTCAGCTTTCTGTGGCCAACCAAAGTCTGGTTACATTCTTGGGCTCATACCTCAGGCTTGATTTGTTGCTCTTCACTGATAAAAAGGCGACATGTTAAGATGGAGATTATGCAGCCAAGGCCCCCAAAACCACAATGTGTCTGCTTAACGTCAATATTGTCACTCATATTCCCAGAAACTGTTAAATCCTTCTAATGCAATTACGCTCTCTTTCTCTTTCTTTCACTGTCCTCCTCTTGGTCTTTTTCCCAGAAAATTCTTTAGTCCTTCTAATTTAATTATGCTCTTTCTTTCTCTCCTTTCCCCTCTCGCCCTCCCCCTCTCTCTCTCGCTCTCATACTCTTGCACCCTCATCTTTTTCTTTGCTTGGGTCTCTGCATAACTAGCGCAACTGTGATGTAATTCGCAAAAGCAGAGTGATGCATGTCTTCGTGGAAAGTCGCTCCTTTTCCCACAAAACAGTCACCACACAGCCACAGAGAGATGTGCTTTATCAAGTGTCAGTGTCACACTGTAAGCAACGGTGAATTACTCTTCCATGCACCCATCTCCTGTGGCCAAACAATGAATGTTTTCAAACTATTGTCTCTCTGAGTTTCAAAGTCGATGTTTTTTGGGATTGTGGATTCTCTGAATTTATTTGTACTACTTTGATTGGTTTAGAGCAGATAGAAAGATTGCCTGATTTTTTTATTTTTTTTTATTTATTTTTTTAGCAACCAATGAAAGCCAAGCGGAAAAAAATCCATCCTAGAGAAATTGATACAAATGATTCCTGTAACCATGACTGACAATACATTGTACTCTAAAATGGATGGGTACACACACACACAAATCATATGCACTGGGGTAATCACATTAATTTGATTTCCTGACATGCTTCCTGGTAGCATTTAATTATATTCCTTTTAAATAGATTAAAGGTTAAGAGGATCAGCTGTTGGTCACTGTGCTGTACATGCAGGCTGCACACACATGGAATATAGTTGAAGGTGACAGGAGGAATGGGTTGGGCTGATTTATGTTCAACAACACACACGATTACTCCTCTGACAGGAACGCCACCTTTCACCAGTGGAAACGCTCCTGCTGGACTGTCCAGGAAAAGTTGGGTTAGGTTTTAGTGAGTGGAGCTCTGGCCCGCTCCCCAGCAGGAGCAGCAGCGGACGTCCTACTGGGATATACCATTTAGGCTAATAGCTCTTTATTAGAATGATGCTGAGGTCATCTCTGTGCTGACCCTCGCCCGTTTTTCACATCGCTGCTGTTAGTTGAAAAGCTTGCATCACTGCATCAAACCTTGTATATCTCATTTCATCAGATAACAAAACAAGCCTCGCTCTCTCTCTTTCCCCCTGAAAATTCTTTAGTCCCTCTTATGTAATTGGTCTCTCTTTCTCTCTCTCACTGTCCCTCCCTGTCCTTGTTGCTCTTGTTCGTTCACACCCTGTCTTTTTCTCAGTTTTGCTCTACATAACGAGTGCAAATGTGATGTAGTTCAGCTGTTTTCCATATTGCCACTGTTATGTAGTGAAAACACTGTATCTCCAAAAACTCAACATTTTAAGAATCAAGAAGAGCAGCATTATTTTCAGACTGAGCACCATGCACATCTTAAATGACACTGTTTTACAGGTTGTAG
Organism: Centroberyx gerrardi; assembly: GCF_048128805.1. Lineage (NCBI taxonomy): Eukaryota > Metazoa > Chordata > Actinopteri > Beryciformes > Berycidae > Centroberyx > Centroberyx gerrardi. The sequence goes on along the minus strand of NC_136014.1, from coordinate 10,658,142 downwards.
GGTCATGAAAATTACTGTGTAAAGATTTAATTGGCGTACAAAAAGAAAAGGTAAACACAAAATTGGAGTTGAAAGGTTTTCACCTGATAGCAGTAGTATGGTGTGATGGAACATGCTGGGTTGTTTTTTTTTTGTTTTTTTTAGTTAGTCTAGTTTTGGCTCTTTGCTGTCAGTCTTTGTGCTCGTAAATGAATCACCTTGTGAAGAGTTCTTCAGGTAGCCTCTACCTTCCTCTGAATTCTAGTTGGGACCCATCAGGAAGTGCTTTAGTACAATGGTGTCATGCACGCACACACACACGCGCACACACACACACACACACATACAAGTGCAGCAACAGGAAACCTTATCTTAACAAGGCTGTCATTCCAGGTGGACTATTTGCTTTGTTTGGAGCCTGTTCAAGAGGCCCGGGTCTAGGGCCGACCATATCAGAGGCCCTCGGTCGTCCTTGAGATACCTCACAGTGAACCCATAACTCAAGACAGCTTTACTGTACAGACAGAGAGAAAGACAGTAGAACTCAGCTCTTAATCCCATGAGGATGTCTGACCGAACTCACGTGTGCATATAATATTGATGTTACTGGTCGAGGTCAAACATGGTGCGTTACTAACAGGTAGATAGATGGAAGTAATAAATATCGATAGATATTTCAACATATGAAATAAACATGATTTATGTCAAAGACTATGAACGTGTTGGGGGGCTCCACCTCCCATTCTCAACTCTCTGCCCAGCCACTATGTGCATACATTATATTGAACCCTGCATGACTGGAATCTTCAAATCCACTCAAGAAATGAAATTATAGTATGAATTGTGTTGCTTCACAGTGACTGAAGCAGGTTTCGGGGCAGACATCGGGATGGAGAAGTTCTTCAACATCAAGTGTCGAGCTTCAGGCCTGAGGCCCGATGTAGTGGTGCTGGTTTCTACGGTCCGAGCGCTAAAGATGCATGGCGGAGGCCCAAATGTAAGTTAACAAGTTATTGTTTTTACCCACACATCCCAATCCGATGTAACAGTTGGTTTCCGGTGCCTTGTTTGAAAGGCACTTCGGCAGATACAATACCAGCCGCCCTCTAGTTTCCACACCAAGTTGGGATACACCCTCTTCTCTTGGGATACACCCTCTTCTATCAGCCTCTCTACCTGTAGGCTGACCTGCTGCACTTCTTAATAGATTATTGAGAATAGTGCACAAAATATACCAATACGCACCTGTGCAAACATGCAGTACAAGAAGGGCATCTACGGGCTGATGGGTCTGGCTAAATGTTTCAGTTTAATCAGTAAACTCACAGAACTTTGTGCATTCCTCTATCAAGTAAATGTTTATCTTGAATGATCCACCTCCTAGAATACCACAAAAACAACTATATACACCTGCTTAGAATTCCCTGGTATTTGCTGGTCCGTGTCCCATTCAGTGAAATGAATGCCAGAAATGAACAGCAATATCTCATGTACAGGCATGTGATCTGGACCAGGCAAGAAAACAGAATCTCTCCATTACAAATTAATGTGTCCAAAGAAACAAAAAATTTGGCGGATAGAATAAAAAAAAATGAGATCCATGAATATGATGTGATCTTGTGATTATGTGTTTATGTGTACTTTGTGTGTTTTTAGGTCTCGGCAGGTGCACCTCTTCCCAGAGAGTACATCGATGAGGTATGAGACAAAAAAATTTATTTATATTTTTACTTGTTACTCCTTTTATTCTGCTGAGAAGAATGAGCACAAACACCACAATGGCTTCACTTCCAACCGGGTTATAATAATTGGCTCAGTGTAATTTTATTACATTTAGTCGGAAAGGTCAGGATGGTTCCAGTCATACTAGGGCCATTTAAACTCATTGGTTCATGCAAGACTCCAATTATAAAACAATCATGTGCTCATGATTGATCAATTTGTTTGAGTGCATGTGTGTTGTTTTATTGACTGATCTGTTGGAAGCCATACACAGCCTTGACCATAGGTGGCGATACAGTACCCTCTTGGGCCAGTGGGAGTTAAGACTGAGTTAGTGTAGCATAGTTAAGGCCTTCATCATGGGTAACCTCTTAGACCCTAACCTCTCACAGCCCCGCCCTTCTTTTAAAGATGTGAAAGATCAGGACAGGCCTGAGTAGCATGGAGAGATTTACACTTAGCTGTTGGAGCAATAAAGCAGTCACCATATTGTGTGTTGCTCATCGTATCCTTTATCTGAGGTTTATCCTTCAGGCCAAGTATGTACGGTTGGGGCCAGGAAAAGCTTTGGAGCGGAGCCGTCATTTGACACATTTATATAGATTTGTGGGTGATGCGTAAAGGGAGTTTCTGATGGTACTCTATCTGCCTCAGGCCTCCAGCTGTATTCACACTGGCCTCTAATGTCCACATATATGCATAAATACATCTCCCACTAACATGGTTAAGAGCAGTTATTTGATTAACAGACCAAATAGAACCTTTGCCATGTGGTTTCCAGTTATGTGGGCCTTAGTAGAGTGGAGGTGGGATTCTGTTGGTGTGTGTGTGTGTGTGTGAGTGCATGTGTGTGTATGTGTGTGTGTCCAGGCGCACGTCCATATCTGGCTTGAATCACTGGTCTCTCAGGCAGGTTCAGCTGAGTAAATAATGAAGCGGTGTAAGTTAATTGTGAGGCCTGTAACGAGAACCAGAAGTACTAGGGAGAACAGAGCCAGGGAAATGGATTTATGGGCCCTGAATGGCCTTACTGCTCTGGGCCCGGGGCTGCACATACAGTGCAATATTGGATTACTGTGGTCAACCATGGAGTAGCTACAGAATACACTATTACTGTGCCTGGGAGTATAACCACAGATCTGTGCATAATATACGAGAAGGGAGTGAGTAACAAATAACCCTGTGTGCAGTAGGATTATCAGAATACCACAGTCTTAGTCTATTGGTACAATACCAGACCAAGTGTCATGATTCCAAGTGGTAACGACATACCACACCAAAGAAAAATGAAAACTACTTGTTGATAGCCATTCAGAGCTTAGAGCCATCCAAGCCACAGATGCAGATTAATGATACAAAACTAACAAGCTAAAGAGCTCTTTTGTTAGGGTGTCATGTCATTATTATTTTCATAAACTAGAGACACTGTCATGCAACATGACTGAATTGATGTGATTTTCCCGCCATACAACACTAAAAATTACATTTCTGCAAGCTTCTATGTTACTTGGCCATGAAAGGTTAGCTTAGCAGTAGCTGGAAGCTAGCAGCCGTTTGTTGGTTGTGTTCAAAGCTTAGTGAGAGAAGGCTTGACTTGAACATAGGGAATATGAAAATTGATTTACTTAGGCTACGGTTACACTTATCGTTTGACAACTTTCACTATCCTTTCATGCCAGGATGCATCAAGTGACAGATCAAAGTCAGAGTTTGCTTACATTGCTATCAGATCTTGAAAACCAGGCATGGAAGTGGTACATGGAAGTGGTCAGGTGCGCATTGTGATTGGAATGCTCCGTAGTCTGATATTATCCAGCCACAATGTACATACAAGCGATGGAGGCAGAGAGACAAAGTGATCTGAACTCATAAAATCTGATCTTTACAACCATAGCTCAAAAATCTCATTGAAATGCCAAGCATAACCACATCCCTAGAGATAAAAAAAAAAAAAACACTGCTGGAGAAGTTTACACAGTAAATTATTCTTGAAGAATTATTTTGTATGTGTTAAAAGGAAAATGAATGGAGATTTTATCAGGAATAAATGCAACCAGCAGTCACAAACACTATTTCCCCGCTGTACTGAACACGCACCAAACTGTGTCCCCAGTATCAAGTTACGTACCGAACAGGGACTTCGTGAATCATCCCACCCCTATTAGCTGCATATTTTGTTTCATATTAATGCTGTCAACACAGGCACGGAATTTCGACAGTTACAAAATTTTTGATACTGTAGATACTTCAGAGTCTTTGGTGTCACAGGTGTTGTAAGGGTTGTGTACAGGGACTCCCATAGACTTACACACACACACACACACACACACACACACAGAAGTCTTTCCTCTCCGGTGGCTCACTCGTTTGAAAGAGGCTTATTATACAAAGAAAGTGTTGTTGCTGAAACTACTAAACATGACCAAGGGGGACAGTATCACAGGGCAGGTGGGGACACTAACACTGCAGCCTTCCAGATCTCCTGACTTTAATGCAGTTATAATATTCTCCTCACACACACACACACACACACACACACACACACACACACACAGTCCTTGTCCAAGCTTGTTATGATGGGTAATATACTGTTTTGGTGGATAGCCTGCTGTATTCCGTTTGATGGGGTGATTTATGCTCTGTCTGAATTTCATAATGAATAACAACCGTACACGTATGACCTTCATTCCTTTTTTTTTTTTTTTTTGCTGTGTTTCTTCTCTGTCTCTCTCTCCTCTAGAACCTGAGCCTAGTGGCAGGTGGTTGCCATAGCAATCTCAGGAAGCAGATCCAGATAGCACACCTGTTTGGTGTACCAGTGGTGGTAGCTCTCAATGTCTTCAAGTAAGACGCACGCACACACACATACAACCCTACTTGAATCACCAATTATACAATCATATACAGTTGCATTTCTAAGGGCCACAAATGCACCATCATACTTTCATCTAAATACTTAATTTAATGTCATGATGGCCATAAAGCACCTCTCACAAGTCTTTTTGTTGACCCTTCAGGACAGACACCCAGGCAGAGATTGACCTGGTGTGTCAGATTGCCAAAGAGTGCGGGGCCTCTGACGCCGTGCCCTGCCACCACTGGGCGCGGGGCGGGCGAGGCTCGCTGGAGCTGGCCCAAGCTGTGAAGGAGGCCACCAGCAGACCCAGCAACTTCCAGTTCCTGTACAACCTGGAGGTAAGAGCAGAGAGGCTGCCTGTGGATTTATTTAGAATATGGGACACTCAGAGTAGCTCTCCAGACACCCAGAATGAGTCGCGAACAAAATCTAGGCCTACCTTTTAAAGGAAGGACAGAAATTGCAATTATTACCATTTAGCCTAGAAGGACGATGAGGCGTGTCTCATTTCAGCTCGGTTATATATGCTGTACTCCTGATTTGAAGCACGGCTGCGATGCTTATTTTGACCAATCAGATCACTTGGTCCTAACTGCTTGTTGTATAATGTGTCATAACAAGATTAAGCAGCATGCCTGTTTGTCTTAAGTAACTTCTGGGTTAGTGTTAGAATCATGTAGCACTAGCCTGTTATCTTAATTGCTTGGGGCTTGTTGACAGTTATTAACAGACACTGTAATACACAGAGTGTTGTCAGAATGCTGTGGTCAAGAGGCCAAGCCACGCGTCCTGTAGGAGATCCACATGAGATAGAAACACACTCACTGTTGTCTTGATGTTATGCAACTACAAAACATTCAAAAGTACTGATAACTTCAGTCATTAATATGTGATACATTCATACAGCTATTGTAAAACCTGGGTTCCTGTTCCAAGTGCATTTTGCGCAAGATATCCTGCAACCAAAATCTATCCGATTTCCTAAAAGAAACAGCTCCTTGTAATTATATCCAGGTTCTTATTTTAATTGTATATTGTGATGTACTGTGCCGTGTGGTTGTAGGCACCTCCACCCAGTTCCTCTGTATGAGCCAGAGGCCTATAAATAAGGGCTGAGGTATGTAGCGGCACAAGACCAACTGGCCCTTGCCTGATGATATCCAGCAATATTAGTTTCACTACTTTCACTACTCTGGACACACACCTGCATTCACACACACACACGCACAAAGAAAAAAGTTTTGGCCTCATGTCTTAAAATATGTTTACTCTAGTTTTTATCTGTATTTTTGTCTTTAAATGCTGAACACTGCACCATAATGAACCTGGTTTCATCAGGAACCATATTTAACTATTAACTGTTCAAAGTAAGAGTGTTGATTTAAGATAAGTTTTACTTTGGCTTCAGATTAAACTGTCAAGGGGACTTTGATAATGATCGTAGGTCTGTATCACTACTCTGAGAGGCTTGTCTGAAGTCTGAAGCTACTTAATAATTGATTGGCTTTGCTAAGTGTTCAAAGCACCATACAGCTTGTGGGGGTAGCCCATCTCAGCCTAAACACTCAAGTCCATTACCTGCTACTGAATCGGCAGCAACAAAATAAAACCTAGCTAGGAGAATTTGCTGGATGTCTAGATATCACGTCTGTGAATTAGCCAATAACTGACGGAAGTGTGAGATGCACATATAGGCTACAAGAGGCCTTTTTTTTTAAGCTATGGTAGCAGTTAGTTATGGCTCCTGTTGTTGCTATGCAGCTATTGCAAACCCATTTAAAGTGTGGCACACTTTTCTTTAAAGTTAAAATATTTCCAACATAAGAAGCCAGAAGAGGTTGCTAGTAGACACATAGCCTGTTTCCAATATAACTCTCCTCCCTGGAAGAGGAGGGCCTAACTCCATTATTGTAACTCAGCTTGTCTGCTTAACTGAGGTTTAGCTCTTAAACTCTATTATCTATCTGTAACATTGGCATGGGTCAACGTGTAATAGAAGGAAATGACTCCCAGTGATTAGTTTTGTGTAAGGGGGTGTAGAAGAGGAAGTGCAGGTTGTTAACTATGTTAGAGGTAGAGATCCTGGACCAGGGCAGAAAAGACTGGTGCATTGTGTTTTAATATGTTATTGGTAAAGGATTGACAACAAGGAGGCTGAATGAGTGGAGTTTACCTGGGTTTGGATGAGGAGCATTTCTCTCTCTTGTTGTTATGGGACCACATCCCAGCCTTGGATACTGTGCAGGTCTAAGGCGACCTGGTCCTCCCGCACCGGCTTAGAATAGAGTAGAACAAATCTCATCTGCTTTGATCCATGCATTGCTCAGCACATTTTTCCAAACAAGGTTATCCCAAAAAATTAAATTAGGAATGTCTACCACTTTAGGATAGTCTCCATTCTAATTTGGACTAGAAATATTGATTGATTGAATGTCCCTTAATATATCACATTACAGTTATACAAGAAATAGACTTAAAGGCATTTTGAAGGAAAGACCAAAGAAATCTCCTTACTTAAAAGTAATATTTTTGTTTGGCCCTTTCTAAATATAGGACCTTGGAAAATGGGCCTAGTGACTTTTCTACTTTTCATGTCTTACTGGTGAGACATTGTCTTTAAATACTATGCACCTACAATTCACTTTTTCTTAGCACTTAGCATACGAAGATTGAATTGGCTATAGGCCCTTGGGACATAAAAACATAGTAAAAAGTATGTATGCTCCGATGAAGGCTCTCAGTTGTCAGCTGAAATGCATCAACATGTTGTGGCCCGATTCTTTTTTTCTTCTTTTAAAAAAACGTGAATAAAAGATTAGCGCAATGAAGATTTGAGGTTTTGATCAATGGAGTGCCGCCTTTTCCTTCTTTTAAGGGACTGCTCTACTGTTCTACTGTTTGCTTGAGGCAGAGCACCCAGTCACCAACTCTAAGAAGTGTACTTGTCTTTCTTTTCGATAATGAAATATCAATATACATTTACACAATCTGAACTCATTTTGGCTATTCTGCATTTTTGCTTATAAGAAATCAGTGAAAGATTTATAATAACTTTTCTATCAAAAGAATTTCTTAATGACAAGCACATGTTATGTCCCTGTTTGCATCACATACCAATTGAGTACTCAAGGAATGTTGACTTTACCTATTCCTGTAAGCCTGCTCTTGTGCAATTCGCACCCTAATGGTAAAATGCATGTAGTCAATGGCACCGATGTTTGGAAAGCCCACAATACGATGGAAGCTGTCTTCAAGATCAGTGTATAGATCTAGATATTCTTTTCATGTTTATCATTACCATGAAGAACTGCAGCAGGTAGCGGGAGACAGAGGCCGGAGATATTCCCACATCAACATTAGTGATCATAGTTGTCATGTCATGATTTTTTCATTATGTTTAGGACGTTATGTTTTTGCCCGTCAGTTTGTTTGTTTGTCCGTCAGCAGGATATCTCAAACTCTTATGAATGGATTTCCATGAAATATTGTGGACAGGTAGGCCTTGGGCCAAGGAACAATTGATTCGATTTTAGTGTGATCTGGAATTTCTTCCATTAAACGATTATCATTTTGTAACCATAACTATGAAGTTAACAGCAAAAGAGACTTGATTCCAAATCCTATGGGTATGTTTATAGGGTCAAGAAATCAATTTAACTTAAAATTTAGGGGATAGGAATGCTTTCTGGGTGTAACAGCAAGTTGGAGAATTCTTCAGCATTGGCAGAGTTTTTAAACATTTATTTTATTTTAATGTTACTGGTTATTACTTGTGACTTACCAATGGATGTAATATTTGATATCACTGCCGTTTATTAGTCTGTAGAGTTCTTGTTTTACATCAGGACCCGGAGGGGAGCGCTGGACATATTGGAACTCTTCATAATGATATATTGCAAGGAATTATATATTGCGTTTTATCGCTATATTAGCTAACGTTGGCCAGTTTTCATTATCCATCACTGGGGGTGAAAAGAGGTGGACATATACAGCGTGGGTTATAAATGCAATTGTTCAGGCGTTTAAATACTTTGTCAGGATTGGGCACTTCCTGTCCAGGGGAAACTCATTCTGTCTTTGGGAACTGAGCCAGAGAGTGTGGAGGAAAAAAAACATCAGCTGGTTTGAGTTAGTGAGTTTGGGATGTTGTGACTTAAATTAACTGATCCTGTTGTGCTGAGATACGTGTGTGCGTGTGCATGTGTGCCCATACCCATGTATGCATGTGTTTTCGCATGTGTTCCTGTGTGTACACATAAGTTTTGGCCTAGGTGAATGTCTGAGGACTTTAATGTCTGTCAGGTCGTATAGTCATAACAAATTTAGTTAAATCACTCTGCCTGCCCAAACTAGGAGCCACCTGAATTAGATTGTTCTGCCAGATCAAAGCTGATCTGGCTTGAACTGTTTCTGTGTGTTTATGATTCCCAAGCTCTAAAAATATTAGTCTTACAGATTTAAGAGAGAGAGGAACCTTAACGCGTTAGAGTTTTAAGACCTGATTCACTGTTCTGAGGCACACAGCGTCTCCAAGAGTCAAACATCTTGGAGATCTTGCAGTCTTTGTTGAACTCTTCTTAACCCAGATGTCAGAAGGATGTCTGTTTGTTCACTAAATCTTACTTTTCCCATGAATCCGTTTTTGAATGGTGTGTCTGATGCCCTGTACCTTCCCCATAGATGCCCATAGTGGAGAAGATCAGGACGATAGCCCAGAAAGTGTATGGGGCTGATGACATTGAGCTGTCCCCAGAGGCCAAGGCCAAGATAGATTACTACAACCAACAGGTGAGATCACTGCTACTGCAATAACATCTGACACACAGGAGTCATGCAGATTATCTCTTTCTCTCTCTCACTCTCTCACACACACACCAACCATTGTGCATTCTCATGTGTTCCTATACCCAGGGCTACGGTACACTGCCCATCTGCATGGCCAAGACGCACCTGTCCCTGTCCCACATGCCCGACAAAAAGGGCGCACCCACCGGATTCATTTTGCCAATCAGGGATGTTCGTGCTAGCATCGGGGCCGGCTTCATCTACCCACTCGTTGGCACGGTAAGTAATCTGCAACCGTTCAGGAGTAGCAGGAGTCTCCGTGCCTTCATGGCTCACAGTCACGTTCTAGAGTTGACTTCTTGAATGTGAATGGATCCACACAGCTGCACAAATGTAATAATAAAAGTGGACATTTTGTAGCCTTTTTCTAAATGGTTTCTGCCATTATTGTCTGTTACATACAGTATATGGCAAAATGGAGGCTATAGGCTACAGTGGAGTACAGCACATACAATACATGCAAGTGCACACGCCTTCATTTTGAGCTGTACACGTGAGGACTGTATGCATGTGGATATGTCACAAGAGTTCATGGAATAACTGCGCATAAACTGAGCTGTAGACCCTGTCCTCCTTTTAATACAACTACAATCCATTTTCTTCTCGCACCATGTCTTCCTAAAATCATCCATTGAATTTTAAGATAGACTTAAGTCACCTCTGGAACCTGTTTTTAGTGCTGGGTGGCTCTGTGGTGGACAAGGCTGCAGCCTAAGAGGTTAGTGGCCAACTGTTTTCCCTGAGGACGAGAGACCGCTGCGTTTTAGATTCCACAGGGAGAGTGGCGAAGTGTTGATGATGAAAGACTAGGCTTTGTGAAAATATTTGCTTTGACTCTGTGTAGAGAGCCCCTTGTATGCTTTCATGCATTGCGTTTGTCTTTGTGTGTACATGTGTGTGTGTGTGTCTCCTCAGTGATTAAGCGAGTATGTGTACGTACGTTTGTGTCTATGTGCATGGGTCTCCAAGTGTGAAATTCTTTATATATGATGGTCCTGGCAGCTTTATCTACCTACATAGGCTCATCAGGCCTTGCGGGTGCTGTGCCCATCCTTCCCTCGTTTTCATGAGTCTCTCTCTGATTGGGATTGGGAATCACGGCTCGGGCCCTGACCCCTGCCTTCCCTGATAACCGTAACACCGTGCCGGGTAGAGCCGGGCCGGGCTGGACGGAGCCGCTCGGCTGATGATGGGCCGGGCAGGAAGGAAGCGGCTTCCTGAGAGCACTTGACTCCTGCCGTTTCACCAGCGTGCCCCGAGGGCCGGGCTTTGATAGGCCGAGGCGGAGGTGTCAAACCCCGGGCATGCTGGGAAGGGGTGGCGGCGGCCCGGCGTGGTGTCTCTCCATTCTCCCAACTCCTGCCTTTGATCTGGCGTGGCCCGCGGAGCCATTGGCACGTTGACGACCCCTGAACTGTGACTCCTGACCCAAGGGGAATTTCCTGGCAATTCTTTGAACTCGCTTTAGCTTAGCCTCCGTCTGCCCGTCTGGCCCATAGATTGGATTTTTGAACGTAAAGGACTGAGCATTTAACTGCCTTCTACTCTCAGATGAACCTGAAACACCAGTCCTATTTATATTCATTTGATTTTACTTGATGAAGTACAAGGGTTTGTGACCATTTCAACCTTCATTCAAAGTCCCAAAATTGTTTTGTTTCTCTTTCTGACCATGTCGACCATTGTTATTGGATAATATGTTTATATTTTGCCATTTTATGCAACCATGACCTGAGGGTCACCCTGACTCTCAAGAGCAGGAGGAAGAGATCTGACCAACACAAATCCTGAGGCAGTGAATGGTTGGGCGTGAGAGGAGGAGGAGGAGAAGGGGGAGTAGCTCGGTAAAGGAGGGGTTGAGGGTCTTTGCAGGGTGAGGAATCAGGAAGGGGCTGATGTCATTCTCTAGATATGTGAGGGAGGGGTCACAGGCAGAACAATAGGTCTCTGTAGAATTCATATCCCGTTAGAGCTGCCTCCACCGCGCCACAAAACCCAGAATAGATCAGATTTATAGAACCTCTCCCCTTGGCTGGATATTCCACAAGATCACAAGTGGTAAATGTTTTACCAGTTGTAGATTGGTTAAGGAAGAGAGGGTAGATGTGAAGGTAGACCTTACTTTATTTTGGTGAAATTGCTGTCATGTTTTCTACTCTGAGGCCACTCCCAGTGCCAACTGAAGCCAGGGAGATTTGTGTCCTTGAGATTTTCCAGTAGATTACAATGTAGCCTAGGCCTTAGAATTTCCCTCATAATCAAATTAATTTTTTTCCACCAATTAGATTAATTACCTCCGCCAAGGAGGTTATGTTTTCGGTGCCGTTTGTTTGTTTGTCTGTTTGTTTGTCTGTTAGCAGGATTACAGAAAAACTACTGGCCCGATTTTCATGAAACTTTGTGGAAGGGTGTAGCATGGGCCAAGGAAGAACCCATTAAATTAAAAAAGCTCTCTGAGTGCCCTTCTAGTTATACTAGAGTTTGCCTTGGTGACATTGGTGCAGAAGCATAAAGACAACTTACATAGTCTCACTGTATACTGGCACATGAACATATGTGGCCATCTGAACTACAATCTTAACTAGAATCTTTGTGAAGAGTTTGCATCTCATTACCACCTTGTGCAGAGGTCCCTGTGCTTATATTGTGAATATTTTTGTCTATATATGAGTAGTTAATATATTTTTAGTCAAACTTTATCCGAACCCTAAACATGACACTTGCCTGTCGCAGAATGCAGAGTAATGGTCTGGTTTACAACTTGCTACTGTGAAGTTCAAAGTGCTGCCGTAGGGAAGCATGCGCTCATGCAGGTCAGAGTTCACGCCTGACCAACTCATCTTAGATCTGTCAGTCAGTCCAACTCCAGCACATATCCACCCGCTGTTTAATTCTCCAAGGATTCTTCACAATCATCTCATGACTAAGAACTCAACTTCTTTAGATCAGACAAAAATTTAGCAAATATGATTGAGATTTTTTCCTTGCATTTTGGTTGCAAAATAAGGTAATACCATTACCTCCGCCAAGGAGGTCATGTTTTCGCCCGCGTCTGTGTGTCCGTCCATCCGTCTGTTAGCAGGATATCTCAGGAAGTTGGGTACGGATTTGCACAAAACTTGGTATAAAGGTTGTTTATGGGCTAAGGAAGAACTGATTAACTTTTCATGTCGATTGGCCAAAAGGGTGCGTGGTGGTGGGCGTGGCATATCACCAAAAGGTGCATAACTTCCTTGCGGGGTGTTGTCAGACATAGAGGAGGTCTGGGCTCTACTGAGCACATTTTCTAGTTTTCAGTGCTATTGCCACAGCACTGTGGCATAAAGAGGCAAATTCTGTCAATCAGCCATTCTTCTATGCCTGTACACTATCAAACCTCATCATGGTACACAGCACTTGAGAAAATCATTTTCTATTAATAATATCTGTTCTTTATTGAGCATTACAAGGGAGTAGAATATATTATTGTTCTATTTTAACTTAAATATTGTTAAAATTTAAGTTAAACTATCAGTCTTCACACCTTAGCTGTGAACAACTCCCTCAATCCTCTTCTCATATTCAGAAAGAACTAATTACGTCATCGCTACAAATGCACCATGGGACTGTGCAGAATCTGTACTTGTTCATTTAAAGCCATTTAAGGACTCAGACTATTCTCTCTGCCCCCCTCTCAGTATATAGAGTATGTGGTTCTCAATGGGAATTGTACTGTAGGAGGGGTCAAGGGGCAATGCATCCACTCTTGTAGATAATGAGTAAACAGTCTCAGTAGAAATTGCCAGACCTAGATCTTATCTAGCACAAGCTGACCGGTGTTTCAGACCATTGCACAAAATCTGTGGCCCATTAATTAGAACTGATTCATACACTGTGGCAGTGACTGAAAGACAAACAAAGCAATGGCACCCAGACGCCCCATGAAATCTTATACCATAATTTGTTGAAATATGTATAGTATTAAAAGATTTTTACAAATGTTAATATGTATTTCATAAATAGTGGTAATATTGCAACAATGGAACAGGCGTTTTTTCCTGACATGGTAGTTTTATGAATTACAATATTACAATATGCTTATGATTTGAAGCTGAAATGCCCATTTTGTTTAATTTGACCCTGTGGTTAAATTGGAGAATTGAAACCAAATCTTAATTTATTTGTATTTTGTTTGTCTGTTTGCTTAATTGGTGTTTTTGTTTTGTGTTTTTTTGGGGGGTTTTTTCCAGTTCTGTAGCAATCCTATGTTGTTTGTTGATCCCGACTCCTCTCCAGAATCGCAGTTACAGCTACATTGTCTCCTCCAGGGTTTTCCCCGACAATGGCGCATTGTGTTTGGGAATAATGGAGGGAATTTTTTGGCAGATTGGAGTTTCCATCTTTAGCCACCGACTGTTGTGTGTTCTGCGAGTGTCGACATGTTCTCAGGCTGGCGAGGAGGACCAGCAGAACAGCGCATCTATTGTTGCTTTCCACACTTTGACACTCATCACATTTGTCTGCACTGACAGTTTAGCATCATTTGACACTCAAATGCGCAGCAACCCATTTTGAGTGCAGTTTTTCAGGTGTCTTGCCCCTGAGCAGTATTGTCCTTCGACATTGATTTGTTTTTCTGCACCCCCTTGTTGTGTCACAGTAGTTGCTCCAACTGGCAGTGAGAGGTAACTGAAATATTTGAACTTCAAGACCCAGATATCATATAACGTGACGTCAGTAAACTGCACACAGCATGCTGATGTTTACCAACCAGGCTGGTGTGTGATCACATTATACCAAAGGATAGTGTGTCCAAGTGTCCAGAGTGTGGGTAGAGAAGTGTACACACCCGACACCAGAGTTTTATTTGGGCAAATAGGTGGAATCTACAGGATCTCAATGAAGGGGTTAGGATGCTCTTCTCTACTGTAGCTCCAAAAACTGGTTTATTTTTACATAAGAATCATATCTATCAGTGTGTAGGCTATACAGCTTACAGGTCTGTGTGTGCACTTCAGCTGTGACGTAGCAGAGAAACCCGTCTACAACACAGACCTGCATCTCTTTAGGGAAGAGAAGATCGATGACCGCACTGCTGTCATAAATTTTCCATTAGGATGTTGCACTTAAATCTGACATCACTGTTCTATCACTAATGCTGTTGGTGTTCTTTTATGACAAGTACACCTATTATTGGTTTTGTGCCCCCAGTCTTTGTTGATGTCAAGCCATTACATTATTGAATGGACTGATGTCACAAGCCCAATTCAGTTTCAGTATGTTTCATAGTGATATCACAGTAACAGTGTACAATAATGGTGATGTCACCACTGAGGAATGTAGAGCCTAAGGAATGATGTCATTCCCTTATCATCATTATTCTTAATACATTCCATTAGAGAATCCTGCAGTGATAATTGCCTGAGTCGTCCTTGGCTAATGCTTTAGGTAGACCAGGTGAGAATATTTAGCAGCAGTCTCTGTTAGCATCATCCTGGAGTGAGCAGTTAGCATCCGCTCTGTCAGGTAGTCCTTGCAAGCAAGTCCCCCTCATTTAGTCCCTTCTTTTATTGGCAGAACTGTTTTTCCTCAGACAGGAAATCGGCTGGTCACTTCCTCCTGTCTCATGAATGCTCATTTCCACTAATGGGCCCATAAAACTGGCCTTGGGTCAGAGGGAGGGAGGCATGCAAAGAATCTCTCTCCCTTTTTAATGAGCGAGGTAATTCAGTTTTCAGCTTGGATGGGGTGATCTGGCCAGGTTCTGAGAGAGGAAAAAGGCTTTATGAGTCAGAGGTATCTTTGATCTGTTCGACTGTGCAAAACATTGCCTTCTCTTCATCTGTAGTAGAGCAGACACTGGTGTTGCGCAGTTATTGGTTTACCAAGAGATTTGGAATATAAATTTAATGAAAAAAAACTTTGTTCATGCCATGTGAGTTTTTCCTCTGTAGCCTGTAGCCATTTGCACTTGTTTTGTACTGCAAGCCCCACCAGCTATTCAGAGAGACCCAGCCGTCTGAGAGAGCCCGCCCCTGTAAAGGTCTCGTTGACCGTACGCGTGAGTCTCCGTTCACATGCTCTCCCCTTTTCATGTCCCAAACTTCATTAGGGAGAATTCCCCCAGTCAGTTGATTTTATGTAATCTATCTCAATCTACTCCCACATGCCTCTCCCAGTTAAAAGTTGGTTATCAACAAGTTATGCTAACAAGGTTCTCATGTGCATGCGCACACACACATGCAAGTGGACTGGACAAAGAGACAGAAACTCAAGAAACGTGCCAATTCAGTGAAAACCACTGGAATAGAATGGGGAATTGTAGCCTGAAAACTTATTTTAGATTCTAAGTGTAGATTCTGTGTATGGCTGGTAGGTAACTATTACCACAGGAAAACACAGCTTTTTTTATAGCCATTTTTGCAGGGGTGGTGGGTTAGTAGGCCAATTAACAAATCTTGTCTTCCACAAATGTGGTAATTACTATGATTCACACACTTTCTAGAAATGGAGATGATACTCAATAACTCTGAGGATCTCTGAGTAAGGTTTGTTTCAAGCTTTGTGTTGTAGCAATCACAAATATATTGAAATATAGTTTCTATCCCCACTATATTTTTCATCACTACGATAATCTTCATCAAGACTTGACACACTCTGTTGTCATTTCAGCCAACTGAAATATTAGGAGTTTCTACCATTTCATATATGAATGCTGAATGCTTCTTTCAACTATTTATTGGCCAAATCAAAATTTCATGTGAGCTTTTTTTCTCCAACATCTTTCCCACTACAGATCATTATGTCTGCCCATCAGTCCGGTACACAATATTGCCACAATGCCTCTCTACGCGACCTCTCAACCCTGCCTCTGCCGTCTCAAATCTACCTGTGAGGCGGCCTTTTGTTATCTATGTTTTGAAGAGAATGAGAACAGAGCAACCATTGACTGTGGCTGAAGTCATCACTGCTAAAGTGGAGGTTGTCAACACATTGATCATTCTGACTTCTATAATGGTATCTGTCTGCCATGGAGTTAAATGAGTCTAGATTATAGTCATTTAACACAGGAGGGCTGATCTTATTGTGCGTAATTGACTAGAGTTTGATACTAAGTTTTAGTGGATTCAATTTCATAGTCCACCATTAGCTTCTGCTGTAGGACAGCTGTGTTGTGGTGAAGGCCTTAATATGAGGTTGGAGTTATTATCTAGGCTATAATCTTACCTTGTTGTTTGCTGCTAAATTCAGTGATACTTTTTTTTATTTTATTTTATGAGACTCTTAAGAAGCAAAGACGAACAAGGAACATAAAGCTGCTGCTGTTAATATTGGTTGTTTTTCATTTAGGCCTGATCATTGTGATTTGCTTACTGAGAGAGGCTTCATCTTTTGTCATCTTTGACCTTTAGGTTAAGGTCTCATCAAATTGGGGAATCGAGGAACAGTGGGACTATGCACACCTATTGGTTACTATAAGGTCTCATGAATTATAAGGGGATGAAATGGATTGGAATGGAATTTTGTCTTATAGTTTTCTGGCTCAAAGTGCTTTGAGTGCCGACTTCTTGGAGTGAATCCACAGATGACAACTATGTTTTGCTCTCAGGTCCAGCATTAAATAGAACAGATAGGCAGAGATATAATAAATATTTGGGGTTCTCAAATCCAACCAAAGCCCTTTCTTCACATGTACATAATTCATCTGTGTGTCTGTCTGTGTAAACGCCCCTCGGATGACTTACTGGGGTTTGGGCTAGCAGGGAAGGCATTGCAAGGACAGGAGTACGGTTCACTGAGTTTACGAGTGTAGAACCTCACTGATCTGAGTGGGGAACTGGATCTGTTAAGCTGTGTGATTCTGGGCTTGGTAGGAGACGGCTGAACCCGAGCCCCCGCTGAGTTGGATGTGCTGCAATGTCAACTGTCTTTCTCCTCTGTCGCTATTCTCTCATAACATTCATCTTTTCCTTTGCAGTGCATCGCTGATCACTCACCTTTGTCCAACACACACACATCCATACAAAGCACTCCTTCAACAGAATGCTAATGAGAGGCACATGGCTCTCAGATAAACAAGTGATTTAATTGGCCTCTCCTAATGGTCATTCTGAGCATCAGTAAAGGGTTATGCTCAGTCAGCTCCTCTTTTCTCCTTTTCTCTGGAATCTCTCAGTAGTTTTGCTTACGTTCATTTGTCAAAATCACATTAAAGGAAAAATTCACCCGTGGATAGACTTACATTGTTAGTATCATCAATTTGTGATGTTCAGTGCATTCCAGGAGTTATTTTGTGATAATAATTTACTATACTGCTGTATCCACTTTCCCTCAAACTCTCTTGTCTTGTTGTGCTACTTCAATTAGTGATTTCCCAGAATGACTTTTGACAGACGCCACAGAAGGAGCGTGAACTTGTTGGGCATATAAATATAGCTAGTTAGCCAACTAGTTTGTGAACACTGGGGTGTGTTCCCTTTACTCAAAATGCAATCTGTCTTGTGGCTGCATTGCATCAAGGTCCATTGAGGCTACTGTCAGTGGATAAATTGTTATCTCTGCCTCTTCTGTGCAAAATGGTGAGTCTAGAAAGAAGCCCTTCTTCTTTGATTCTGAGGGACTGACACCAAAATCTGACATTTACCATTGATGTTTGAAATTTTCTGCTATCAAACTCCATTGTAGCAGCTCTGCAAATATCTCAGTGTGACATCATGTCATCTATGTTTTGTCAGTTGTCTGCAGGAATAAGAAAAATACACCACCAAGCAACAAAATGGGCCCAGAAATGCAAAGCACATCACCAACAGCTGTTTTATAACAGTGCAAAAGTGCACTTTAAATCAACTTGGGCAGAATATTTAAACCCCTGTGTGCCCCCTCCCCCCCTAATACAGTAGTTAACCATCTCCTTTAATTGTTTTTTCTGTCAGATGAGCACCATGCCTGGCCTGCCCACCCGACCCTGTTTCTATGACATCGACCTTGACCCCGTCACTGAGGAGATCACCGGGCTCTTCTGAGCATGCTCTGACTGAAGGTATCCACATGGGTTTTATCCTATGCACCCCGACAATCTGGCTGCTTCTGCTTCATCATTTTTCTGAGCCGTTGTCCCTCCAGGGAAAGGGACATGTTACATGAAATACTCTAGCTTCAGTAAGCTGATGGAGCATCCATAATATCCCTACACATACTTTCCAAGTAGTCATTGTCTGCATAATTTGTTACATTTCTGTATTTCTTGTGCCGTATTCTTATAGTTGCCATACGTTGGCACTGTGTGTGTCTTGTACATGCCCTTTTTTGTTGATATACATTCAGTACTCTCTTTTTTTTCTCTGAATGGGTTCAGTTTACTACCTCATTCACTCAGTGCCGAGGCTCAAGATTCTACTCTCTCCTCACACACACACACACACACACACGCATGCACGCACAAATGCATGAGTAAAAATCATCTTTCCCTTTTTTTTCTCAGGCTCTTCAGCTGCACGTCTGTGCCATCCAACTCATCCATCCCCTGTACCTTTGACAGGGAATGCCTCCATGTTCTTTCCAGTAGTCCAGACTCTTCCCATATAGCAGTAACAAATCCTAGTAAAAATCCCGATTACTGGAGCATTAACTTTATGCTGTGTTTGCACATCTGTGTGATAAGCCAAAAGAGACCTCTTGTAGCCCACTCATGCTGTATGCCTTTTGATCTCTCTTTATGTTTCAACCATTTTGAATTTTACTTTAATGTTGTGTTTGGCAGAAATCTAACTTTTATATCTGAAAAGAAAAAGTTCATGTTACTTGAGAATATCTTATAACGGTGCTGCATTTTTTATACATGTCTTAACAAGCTTTTTAATTGAATCTGGCACAGCTCATGTATTTATGAACCAAACTCCTGTTGTACGCACAAATAGCGATTATGGTGTTTATGTAACTTCAGGTGTCCTAACCCACTGGATCCTGCTGAATGTACAAGATGCTGCACTGCCTAAGTGAAACTGTGTGGAGTTTAACTGTCTCTGCTGCTGCTCTGCTGAGCTTCAGTTACACTCCTCATTTCTAAGCCATTTCTGAGAGCTGGTCGTAAATATCAGATTTTACGAGATCGCCTAGCGGTTCATCCACACTGGTGTGAAAATGTTTTTTGTATCCCGTGGCTGTATTTAAATTTGCATACAAGTTACTTTTCCCTGCTCCATCCCTTTTATGTTGCTCACATCCATGCTGCGGCTGGTTTGCATTCAGTCTACTGTTACATTTCCATCACAGTGCGAACTTGGCCACTTCCAAATCTACTTTTCAAGATCTGATAGCAATGTGAGTAAAATCCAATTTCTTTGCCTCCAGAACTATCACTAAATGGAGCCTCGTGTGATTAGATGACAAAAATCACACCTACAAGTGTTACTGTAGCCATAGTTAAAGTTTCAATGTACGGAGCCACTTTGAAATCTAATTCAAAGACTAAATGGAACATTCTGATACAACTGCAACCAAGATGTAACAAAACATTTGCTCTGAAAACGTGTTTTAATGACGCTTTTACTGACTATAATACACTTGTACGTTATGCATTTTGGTTCTATGGGATCAAAAGTCTGTGCCTTTAAATAAACCTTTTTATTTACTCCAAAACTAAGTGTGTGTCTGTGTTTTCACACCCAGCAGGTGACTGGTGGCTCAGTCCATCTGTTGTTTGGACACACGCACTCCTCTTCCTGTTGTCTCAGGGGTCTCCAGGAGACGCCAAAACAACACAAACCTATTCATCTCTCTCTCGCTCTCTCTCTCTCTCTCTCTCCCTCTCTCTCTCCCACACACACACACACACAGATCAAAAATTTCAAATGTTTATCATCCTCCCCTGTTTTTCTATCCAAGTTCAGCTTTTGTCCCTGCGGAGGAAGCAGGCCTGAAAACCACAGGTTGCCCACCCCCCCACCCCCCCGGCAGCACCCCAGGGTGTCAGCATCTGTCATTATGGGATGTTTGGGCTATTGCTACATGGAGCCTACGATCATGTGTGCACATGTGTGTGCCTGTCATAGCTGGCATTCCACACCAGCTAAGTCTGTTATTCTGTGTTCACCAGGCAGGAGCTGGCTCTGTAACTACAGTCGGGGTTGTAGGAATGCACTCATTCATACAGCGGTGCTTTAATTGTATAGTGTGTGTGTGTGTGTGTGTGTGTGTGTGTGTGTGTGTGTGTGACTGAACCCCCTTGTTTTGAGCTGATGACAGATTTGAAGGGGGCAGGGGGCTTCGTCATTGCTATGTAATGCGCTGAAAAATCCCTACTTTGTCAAGTTGTAGTTGTTTATGCCGAGCTTCTGACCTGACCTGCAGATGCTTCAAGTCTTTTAAGCTCTCATCTTTTAACACTCAAATTTAATAGATTGACTAATTTCAGTACCAAGGACAGATCCCCTAGTGTGTTTGTGTTGAAAGTGTGTAACTGTGTGAATGTGAAGAACAGAGCTGCTGGAAAATAGCATGCGTGCTCAGGTGACTTTTCCTGAATAAATAAAGGTTAAAAAAAATTTTTTCACATTTTTTGAAGAATATTCAATTACCGGTAAAGCTTAATTTAGAGGAGTCTACCCCAAATTGTATATTATATTTATTCATATATTTATAATAATACCCCAAATATGTCCCATGTTCTTGTCTGGTCAAGAAGCTGATAACCATTTGTTTTTGACATTTATACATTACAGTATGTTTGTATTATGTTACAGGTTACAGTTTATTTGAAATGAGTGCTGTTTATCCGTTTTAGGAAAAAATATATGTTCATTGCTCAGTATTTCAAAAACATGGACAATTATATCATCTTAAGCATAACAGTTCTGTAAAGGTGCATTGTAAGTTTTTGTGTCAGCAATCATTATGCAAGAGTGTCCCCCCCCCCCCCCCCCCCCCAAATGGTTCATGTGTTGTTTTGGAGCAAAACTCAACTCATTCGCAGCTTATGACAGAATAGCCAGACGACGGCCCCCTGCTGTGCCTGGGTGAGCCTTCACCCGCTGCCCGGGCCAGACACCCAGCCTCAGGCCCGGACACATTCTTCAACTTCCCCTGTCTCAGTCTGAAACATACCAGGCCTCCCTGTGTTTCAGCTGCATTTTAAAACGGTATGCAAGCCCAGTATCAGCTTGAAGTGCACAGTAAATATCTCACGTTTCCAAATAGATACACACAGATCATGGTATTTGCAGAGTGTAGCTAACTCAATAGTGATGCCACCAGTCTCTCCTTATGCCTAATAGTGATTCTTAGAATTTTACAGTCTGTTGACAGCCAAGTATCTTAGAGTGTACAAAGCAATAAATGTTTAGTTTCTATAAAAATACATTGTTTGGATGGGAATCTACAAAGTGTCTTTATGTGTCTTTTCACCTTTTTTCTGCCTTCAGTAGGTCTTCTCTTTGCATGTATCTATGCCAATATAATGCTTTAGTATCTACAGCAGAAAGCATCAACATATTAACATGTTTTTTTCCAGCTCAGTGTCAAATGAACCTCACACACACACAGGCTTTCACCACTTTCCCCAGTCTATCTCACAAACACACACACAAACACACACACGTGATTTCTCCCATCCTACTTAAATCTCTTGGGCTCTCCTCAGCTCACCCTCTCACATTTAAGCAGAGTGATGACCACTGGGGTCCCAATTATGAAAGGCACAGCTAAATACTCGGGTCTGTTTTTCAATGCCAGTAGCCTGAAAACAATATGCCAGTTGTTTTTGGACGCAGTCCCAGAATCGATTCCTATTTCCTTTAGAGAGAGGATGAGAGAGACGGCAAGCAAGAGAGAGAGCATGCATTTGTGAACATTAGTGAGACCTGTGAATGTAGGTATGTATACATGGATATATGTGTGTGTATGTGTGTGTGTGTAACATTTCTTTGTGCCTTTAATGTACCCTTAAGTGATCTCCCCCTTGCTTGATGATTTTATTGAGCAGAGATCACAACATGTCCGGTAAGGCTTTCACTTTAATGAGAGTCCCCTTTCCCCCATCCCCCTCCTCCCCCTCCCCCTCCCCCTCCCCCTCCTCCTCCTCCTCCTCCTCCTCCTCCTCCTCCTTTAGATGACATCAGCAGTTCTGCTGGTAGGCCTCCATGCTGAAGGTCGTTCACTAACAGACTTGTCTAAATACAATGTGTACAATTTTTATGAGGTTTTCTGTCCAGGTTCATTGTATCTGTCAGATATGTGCAAATACTTTCACAATGATAACAGTATGCGTTCTTACTCATTGTGTGGCACAGTGATAATGGAGAGGGTATTACAAATGAGTGTTTTATTAAAGTGGAGTGGACAGTCTACTCCCCTTTGTATTTTATCCTTTTTTAACATTTTATTTGTTTTGGTAAAGGTTTTCAGCGTGCAACGCCCCGCTGCACAGTTACAGTTTACACACATTCACCCCTGGGAGCTGCAGTGTAACCACAGTCTTCTACTGTTGGCCGCTGTGCAGCCTCACTGGAGCAGCTGGGGGTTAAAGGAGAACATTGGTCTCATTTAGAGTTAAAGCCATTTACTTCTGTCTGTGTCTAGTTTACATCTCCCCCAATCATTTTGCAATGCATGCTTTGCATAATTTGATTTTATATTTACATTTTCTTGTTTTCAATGTTTTTAAAATACAGACTGTGTCAAACCTAGCTTGAAATTAACTGTTGTCTCAGCTAACAACGCCCCAAATAAAAAGGACATGGAGTGACAATACAGGTTTGTAAGGCGACATGTTATTGAGGGATTATTTCCGGAGACTTCCATTTCTCCCTGCGGGTGTCAGGTCACTGACAGTAAGCAGAGCGTAACATAATGCAGCACTAATATGAAAACACTCAAATTGGGCACTAAAAAATTACGCTAAAACAGAAACTTTGACAAAAACAAATTAAGGCTTCGTGTTTACTGTGATGGATTGTCTAGCTCAGGCATTTTTTAAGTCTGTGGAAGTTGTTTCTCACCCTGTACAAAAATTTACTTAAGCTTCTTCTGAAGGTAGAAAAACGAGCCCTGATATCAACAACTTGCTGACTGTGTGCAGATACCAACCGCAATAATGTAAAGCAGAGGAGCAACCTAGACAATTGGCACAAACAAACAAACACACTGCCTGCTTCTCTATACTCTGAGCTCCCACCACTGGTTCTTTATCGAGGCAGAAGACTGCAGGAGAGCAGGATCTGGTGGGATTCAACCCTGAACCAGCAGGCTCATGTGGGTGCAGAAGCCCACGTCTCGATCACTGGGAGTCATGCCTGTGTGTGTGTGTGTGTGTGTGAGAGAGAGAGAGAGAATTTAACAGTCCGGTCAGGAATCTCAAGGTCGAGGCTCGTCTCATCAGCGGACTGGAGTGCGATCGCAAGACAAAATGTTTAGTCCCTCATTCCCTCACTGGAGTTTGTTACAACACATGTAGAATAAACTAGTAGCAGCTGTATGCTTTATTGTTGCAGTAACTTGAGGATCATCATGTTCAGGTCAGCATGATTAGATATTTAAAAGGCTCATTCAGAAAAAACACTAATTCAAACTCAAAAACGCATTGACAGCACCTCCTCCCTCCCCTCCTCCACACACACACACACACACACACACATAACAACTTGGCTTGAAGTCTTACAAAACATGAAGCGGTAATTTGCATATCAAAGTAAATGTCATGTGAAGAACAGGATAGAGAAGAAGAGCGGATCATGAGGTCAAAGAAAAGGCAGTCAAATGATCAAATCAGATTGGCTTTACCACAAAGCTGCTGTGAGAAAGGAGCCCACAATGATCTTCTTGTATGGTGTCTGCATAGTTTGCATAGTACTTTATATTAATTTAGTCATAAATTGGGCAGGTCAGGTGTACATTTATTCAACCAAGCTACAAGTAAAGATTAAAACTTTCCATAAACATTGTATGTCTGCTATCTGTTATAAGCAGGATTGTATAAGGGGCATACAAATCAAATAATTCTACATTTAAACATGAAATCAACACGAATGCACTGCGCTGATATTATATTTAATTTATTAATCTCTTATTTAAACAAGGAGGATTATTATATATGTGAATAGGAACAATAATCAAATCCACATGCTAGAGATAAAATCAGTAGGAAGTGCAGTAGTATACATCACAGGCATTACATAAGTGACAGTCATCAAGTGGAATTGCATGAACCAAAAATCTAAAGTGCGAGTATGAAGCGATAACATCTGATTTGATAGTTCCTTCAATTTGTTCCAGTTTCATGTTGTATCAAGGCTAAAAGCAGTTTTCTCTCGAGCTGTGCTGATAAGAAAAACCAAGGCGATATGTATATGTTGTCTGGTATTGAACGACAGATGACTTTATAGTACTGCTTGATAGATAAACTATGAAAGATAAACTTGATATAGTACTATGTTGCTCTCAGCTTGAAGTGAGGGATGACCAGCTTAATTTATGACATAATGATGTGTGTGAAAACTATCATCTGTAATGAAGTGGAGGGAAGTATGATAGATAGCTGATGCTTTGAAATAAAAACTGGTGTGTGTTTACAGGTGTATATAACTAATGTGTCACTTACATTAATTACCTGTCATCAATTCAAATTCCAGTAAACTGCTCAATATTGATTTTATTCACTATATGGATATGGACTTTATTTGTGTAGCCTGGTAAAAGGACACAGGACACAACCTAAAATTTGGGACCTTTATTCCTGACTTCTCCCATAAATCGCTTTGTCGGCTAAAAAGTGCATCAATCATTAAAACAATGGTGTCAACAGAACTAAAGTAAAGTACACCAAATGTAAGTGTAACTGTATTAATAAATGTCGTAGCCTGTCTCTGTAATGAAAAAGAATATATGAAACACTGTTACCAGAGACATGTTAGTCTCTTGCTTACAGCACATCTGTATCACAATGAAATGTACATTCTCATGGAAAATAAAATAAAAATCCATACAAACAACTTCAATGCACAAACTCACTTCCCATAGTGTTGGCTACCTTTGCGTTTGTAATATGTAAAATGATATTAGTTTTTAAAATCAAATTCTTATATAATGATTTCAGGAAACCTTGTTGGTTATTGACGGCTGGCTGAATTGAACAAAACAATGTAAATTGTGGTATCATCAGCATATAGATTTGCAATTTCTCCTTGCAGGAGATAACAGTCAAATTAAAGATAAGTGCCAACTGTTAGATGGGTAGCCATTTTTGAAGGACTGGGACATGTTTCTCGGCCCTGTATAGGACATCCGACACCTCTCTAGTGTTGTTAGAGTGAGTCCAATCCGAAGGAGTCCCGCACATGTGAAGATCAGTGACTGAGTGTTACACGAACAAGACGCTGGACAGAGGCTTCCTCATAGCAGCTGTACATTGACTGTTTGTACGGCAGACATTCCTCTCAGCTAGTCATGCATCATTAGTTGACCTGATGACATTAAATGCTATCAAATTAGATCTTTACGCTGTGCCACTAAAACTAATCTAGTCAACACTGGGGATAGAACAACACTGTATATGCATTACATAATACTACAGGAGCTTGTTTACAGTTAAAAGGGTGACAGGAATGGTCTGCTGCATAACAGTAATCAGTAAATTGATTACTTATTACCTTTCATGCATTTTAAAACAGGCTTAATAGTTTGGCCTAGAGCTCCTCGAAGTTGCTGCTGTCTACTCTCTTAGACACAGCGGCAGGCCACAAAGACATTATCCCACATCATTTTCATTTTTCACCAACATGTTTTTCCCTCCAGAGTGATTGTTGTTTGTTTGCATTGTGTGTTTGGGTTTTGGCTTGGTTTAGCTGGGGAACCACAGTCTGAAGGCCTGTGTGAACTTGGCTTTGAGTGCTGGGGCTGTAATTTGTGCGTTCTAAAATTCCAAACAAAATGGCACACGGCTAAACCTGCAATTAACATTCAAACCTACACACTGTCTCCCCATCACTGAGGTATACCCCCATCCACACCATCAGTAACACTGAACTGTCAACCATGCCAATCTGCGTGTGTGTGTGTGTGTGTGTGTGTGTGTGTGTGTGTGTGTGTGTTTCTAGTGGACCCCAAGAAGAACAGAATCTGTCATCTTGATCCGAATAAGCTCAACCAAAGGAAGCCTGCTAATGAAGAGCTGCTGTCTGGCATAGCCTAACTGTCTGTATGCCAAACCGCCCCTCTGCATTTGCCACAAAATGCACACACACCAAAAATCTGACCGGAGCTATAGTCTTACAAAAGCTGGAGTGCGTATTGTGCATGTCAAAGCAGGTGTTACTTGACCTTGTTAACCAGAGGAGAAGGATGGAGAGGAAGAGAGAGGGAAAATGATAAAGATGGAGAGAGAGAGAAACAGAGAGAGAAAGAGAGAGCAAGAAAGAGAGAGGTTGGTGGTGGTGGTGGTGTGTGTGTGTGTGTGTGTGTGTGAGAGAGAGAGGGAGAGAGAGAGAGTTATCTGTATATGAAGAGAAAATGGCCTTGACTGATAATTCACCCTGCCAACTTCCAATAGCAGTCTGCAAACTAATCCCCAACAAAGAATCAATGTATCCTTATAATATTCCTATAGTGACTTGTAGTGTGTCCGTGGCATTCAGTATTGACTGTATAGTGGCTTTATCACTCTTTATGGCATTGTTATTTTAATCTCCTATGATATCAGTATAAAATTCCTCTGATAGTCCTCCAAGGACTTGTAGGTTTTGCTGTGATGTTTCACAGGATCTCTCTCCAACTGATTACAGGATTAGTTCCATTGCTTAAGTGTGTTTCTCATAACTTCATTTGCCAGCCCTTATCAGGTTTGAAGGAAGCTGGATCAACAATGCTACATGCAATAACGCCCCCCCCCCGCCCCCCCTCCTCCCTCTCTCTCTCTCTCTCTCTCTCTCTCTCTCCCTCTCTCTCTCTCTCTCCCTCTCTCTCTCTCTCTCCTCCATCAGCACGGTGCGTCTGCTCTGATGCTGCAAGGCGTGCCGAGGCGCACCGGCGGCCCATGTGATACTGAAGGAAGGAGGAAGAGGAAAAGGCGGGGGGGGGGGGGGTCCTAAAAGAGTTTGCTGGCCCCTCTCACTTCATCACTCCAGACCCAGGCTACACCGGAGCGGTGCTACACACTATCAGGGCTTCACATTTTGGACGCGTTGGATACCCGCCGCTATATAGAAAACTTTATCAGTATTACTTTAATTGGTCGCGTTTTTGCTGTGGGGGTTTAATTTTAGAATAAAAGGAGCCAAAGACCAGAAGAGTTCACCTTTGTTTTTTTTTTCTTTTCGTCATGGGAGCCGAGACCTCAGTGCAGCGGGACGGGAAGAGCCAGGAGGATGCCCCAGCCTCAGCCTCAGCCTCCGCCTCCGCCTCCGCCTCAACCGAGGAGCTGAGTGCGGAGGTGAAGGCGATCCAGGAGGAGGGCAGCGTCCACGACAGCGTCCACGACTCCAAGGTACAGCCGATACTGATGCCGCCTGAGCCCGCTCACTGTGCAGCAGCCCGCCCTGCGCACCGGGCGCGCAGCCCTGACGCAGATAGTATTATAATAATATTCCTATTACATTCTTATAGGGACTTAGGCTACAATGTGTCCGGTACACACGTGTGAATTCAGAGTGACTTTATCGCACTCCATGCTTTCTTCTTATTTCCTATGTTGTCACTGTAATATTCCCATAATATTCCTATAGTAAGTTTATTGTTTTCCTGGGATATTTGTAGGCTATAGTATTCTTCCAAAATGATACCATATGATTACTATAGTTCTTCTTCGTATTAGACAGTTTATATGTTTGTAAACAACATGGCTGCCCCCCCCCTCCTTTCATTTCCATCCACCCATCTCTGTCTCATCTTTTGCGCATCAGTATTATACCGCAGCGCACACTCTGCATGTGCGCCTGAGGTTGTTTTTTTTGCTGAGTAATGGGTCGAGGTGTCTGCAGTCCCGCAGTAATAAAACGCCACCAGCTCAGCCAGCTCGGTCCAGATTTACAGCCAAGTAGGCTACCTGGGCTCAGGCTGTTGTTCAACAGTCCGACACACACTTTTAATGACGTGCAAGCGAATATTCTGTCCCCCGCAGCTTTGGTAGCTGTGTGGATGGAGCACAGGTTGCACTAAGGCTGTGATGGATTCTGAAATTAGGCTATGACACATCGGTAATGATAACACTAGCTTAATAATCATGATACATAATTGCATTCCATTCATCATGCACCTTACATTTTTCCAGTTCATTTTCCTCTAATGCATACTAGAAGGATATTATACATATATCACAGCAAAACTATAAGTCCCTCCAGGAATATTTTAGTGATACCATAGGGGATAAATTCACTATACGCTCTTATATAGAGTGGATAGAATATATAAGTTATAGCTGCACACTTTGTATGGATCATATTTAAATTAATTTATTCGCTTGTGTGCAACCAGACATCAAAAATGTTTTCATTTTACTGTCCTGTGGTGTGAAATATATGAGACACAAAATTAACTGTTTCCCATTCTGTGCTGATGAGAATTTCCAAGGCCTTGTCTCTAATCAATAACGTTCAAATCAAACATATTGACCTCATGACTCCAGAGAATAGTCATATTCTATACTGTAGTAAAGGATTTCCGCAGGCAGTGAGCCAGCTGCATGTCGAGTCAAAGTTTGAATAAAGCATCAAAGCCTAAGGATAAAATACATTATCACCCTATCTGGAGGGAAGTCCCACACACACACCTTGACTTTGTCAACCATATGTCTGTGTTAATGTTGATGCATTTCTGTGCCAGGCAGTATCTAATGCTGCTGCTGAGACCCTGCTTCTCAGTCCCATTTGTATTACAGGATACTGTAAGCTCAGGTGCTATTGTTGAGAGAAGATACCAGAGAATATCCTTGTTTTATGCCTCATTAACTATTATTAAAATTGCTTGCAAAAAGGTGCTCATTTCAGTCAAGGGTAGCATCTGTTTTGAAGAAAAACTAATTAAAAGCACTTTTTTATTTACAAACGTTAACAAGTCCTTATCATTGCTGAGGCTGTATGTTTTGGTCCAGCTGCCTCCATCAGGGGAATCTCAGGCTATGGATTGCTGCCTCAGTGTGAATTGCTCTGGATGTGTGAATGAATATTTGGAAAGCGTCTACTAATGACTACGTGCATCTCGCCACCTGCTGTATTCACGCCTCATTTGACCTATTGGATTTATTGACTTTTTTATAGGTTGGAGGTCAAGAGGTCGGATTTTGTGGCCCATCTCTCTTCCTGAAAGGTCACCCGGAAGGTCAAATGACACTAAGGCAGAAGTTATTCAGAGTGAAATAGCGAACATGATGGTATAACATTTGGTCAGCTTTGTTGATTCTCGATTCGTTTTGCTCAGTGCTTTGTTTGCTCGTGCTTTCACATGCTGGACTGTATGTGTGTGTGCAGTTGTTTTCCAGTGAGCTGACTTCACCTGTGTGGCTTTAGGATGTTTTCTTAAGCCCTGCATGCTTGAGCTGTTATCACAGGTATCGCTGTGGCAACGCTCTCAGTCAGATTTTGACAGCATTGGAATGCGCGATATGAAATGTTTCAAAACCGCCGGCCCACCTTGATGAGTAAGTCTATTGTGCTTTGTGATTTCAGCGAGGACGCGGGCCCATGTTACTCTACCATTGACAAGATGTTCCTCCAAGTAGCAGGTTGTTAGTCACAAAGCCTCCACTGTGCTCTGCTGCTGCTGCTGCGTTCATCACCAGCCAAAACACAGGCAGACTGTTCATTTGGTGTTGCACATGCTGGATTGTACATTAATTGGAAATCAATAAAAGCAGCTGACCACCAGCCAAAACACGCTTATCTGCGATTTCCCACGAAGCACACATGGGTAAATTTACTCGATTTGTTGGAACATTGGATACACACCAATTATTGCTCTTAATCACATCTTCCTCACCAAATTGAATAAAAAACAGTAATGTATGCTTCAATGTGTTCTCACATCCATTTGACAAGCTGGAAAGGCATCATAACTTGATAAGCTCACAGAGAGATTTTATGAGGTCTTGGTGAAGTTCATCATTGTATTATAACAGACCTTTCCAAATGCATCTTCACACGGCTGTTACTTCTTAAAGGCAAAACCTGCAAAGTTTGTGCAAATGTGTGTATTTGTAGCTGATAGTGTATTATGGGCTGCAGAGAATGTAAAGAGTATACTGTTGGATGGCGATGGTGGAGCCTTCCTGCTTGATATGTGGTTAATAAACATCCTCTTCACTCCACTGAGGAATTTTAGCAATGTCCACACACACACACACACATACACACACCTTCCGCCTCCTCCTCTCCTCATACCCCCCCTCCCCAACATCGGTCCTCAGAAGTAGGTCAGAGTGGTGCAGAGTATGTGCTCCCCCAAACTTTTCCCACCTTCTAAAGCACTGTTTTTCCCTCTTGCCCTGTGTGCGTGTACGTGTGTGTGTGTGTGTGTGTGTGTGTGTGTGTGGGTGTGGGTGAAGGAACACTCACCACTCACCAACGGGACACTTGATCCCACAAATAGACACTCAATGCCTACAGTGGGTCTGAACCTCTGAAAAGCTCTGAATTGTTCTCTCTCTTTCTCTCTCTCTCTCTCTCTCTCTCTCTCTCTCTCTCCTCCGTCTTCCACCTTCATTTCCTCATCCACTTCCCTTTCTTGGCGGGAGCCAACTGTAAATACATTGTTTTGCTATTCACCCACAAAAATCAACCGGTTTAAGTGAGGAATCTGAACGTTGCACACGCTCACACACAAACCTGGACATGAGACCCGCATCAGCAGCAGCGGCAGCAGCAGGTGACTCCAATGATCCGACATCTGGTTATGTAATGTAATGGGCCCTGATTAAGGCTCATACGTTCCTGTATAATGAGCCGCGGCTGATCAGACGCTGCTATGACACTGATTATCCTGTTTAGCAGTGAGAGAGAGGGGGCGGGGGTGGGGGGGGTGGGGTGGGTAGAAGGGGTCAAACAGAGGATCCATTGAGGATGGGCCGAGACGGGGACAGGCCTGGGCCCCCGTGTGCACCGGCCCAAAACAGGAAGGAACCAACGGGACCCCAGAGAGAGAGAGAGAGAGAGAGAGAGAGAGAGAGAGAGAGAGGGTGGGGGAGCTGCGTTTTGGGTGGGCAGGGGAAGAGGGGATGGGTGTGGAGCCCAGAGAGTGAAAAAGAGCTGGAGAGAGAGAGAGAGAGAGAGGGACCAGCCAGGGTGACATAAAGGCAGATGAATCAGCCGATTGTTCCTTTACTCCCCCCTCCTCTCTGATTTTAAAAGGACATTGATGACAGAGGTTGAGTGAAAAGGGGCTCAGGTTAAAAAAAAGAGTCCCCCCTCCCAGTGTGTTAGCATGTTTGTGTGTGTGTGTGTGTGTGTGTGTGTGTGTGTGTGTGTGTTGAAGGGGGGGTTATGGGACCTTCTCTTCTTCCAATCAGACCCCAGTCATATTGCAGGAAAAAAATCTTAATAAAATTACAACTTTGTCAAATGACTCTGCCTGTGTATTGGAGTCAATTTATTGTTTCCTATATGCACCTATAGCTGCTTCCCTCTTCTTTCAGCTCAAACTGTTTTATTAGCCCATACATCAAGCAAAGAAAGAGCAACTTCAAACAAGCAGCTGCTGTGTAAACACAACTAACATAATAAAATACTCTATATTGAAGATATAGTTTAATTTAATATGATTTTATAATGATATCCCTTGAGTGAATGCTAGGTTTGTTGCATTGCATTTTGACAACGGGGACCTTTAAGGACAACCAAAGCTGTCTCAAATAAGGTAAACTTAACTACAGCTAAACTAGACATGAAACATTATTATAAAATGAGATAAAACCATAGATTTAAACTAAACTCAAATCTCTGCCTTTAAAGCAAACTGCCATAAAGGAACCTGAATTCTTTTCATTTTTGCCATATATTGCCATATAATTGCGATAAAATGACTGCCATATTGCCATATAATGACTGAAGTGGGGAAAGAATCCATTAGTAATGAATGGGTCCATGAACTATTTAGAAATCATAAAACTACCATACTTTCCCATTGGTCTCTATATATATATCTTTTCTGTATCTGAAAATCAAAGTAAAAGAAATTTAGAGGTCTCACTCGCACTGGCTAAGGGTCAATTTAATTGCTGACAAAGGTAATTTGTTTAATCAGGTGAAATGTATGCACAAGCACAGAAAAAATTATTTGCCTTTAGCAAAGCTCATAATACTGTATGCCCAAGGGAAAAATGACATCTGAACAAAATCTAATTACCAATTATAAATCATGTGTGCTTTACTCAGAAGTAGTGACATATACATTTCACACAGACATGAAGAATAGTATGAAACTCCAGAAACGCAATTAAATTAATAATAATCATAAGGTTCAGAGTTTTGTTCATGATGACAAATTTCTGGGAGTGCTGCTTTAGCAACAGGAAGGGCAAATTAAAGTCCAAACTGTGATTTCAGTATGCAGGAACACTATTGCCCCACCACTGATTTTGTTAATATAGTGATTTATTGGATGAATTTCCTTTCTCTCTGAAATTTGTTACTGACTACTGACTGTTTTATATGTATTCTGAGGCTGTAAAAGTTAGTTTAAGTAATATTCGTAAACACTACGGTGGAATACCGAAATTATAACCGCTTTTTAAACTATAGCAGGAAACGTGAGTCGTGAACGTACAGTGGTGATTTTTTTTCTAAGTAATAACTACATGAATATTTTCTCTTCTGAGAAACAGGAAGTGGCTTGCTGCTGATTAGTCTGTCCTTTAGCCACCCTCCTATCCTCCATCTCTCAGATCGACTGCCAGCTCCATTACAGTAAAAGAATAGACTTGTGTATTTGGCTATGTGAAAAACCAGAGCTCCTTTGTCCCGACAAATTAGAGTTCACTCCAATAATTTGATCCAGTAGACTAATGAGTCTATAAAACAATGTAGAATCCCAAAATGGCATCAATTTGAAAATGTTGCATAATGTCAAAATAGATGATACAGGGAAAGTAATGACACGATAAATACTAATATGATTTTCTTGTATCTACCAGGTTACAAACTTTGGCTACATTGTCTGAGACAAAAATCTGTTCTCCTTTCTTTTCTATTAGATTGACAAAGATTAGATTGACAAAGATCACATGCAAGGCTGTTAATCAGCTTGTTTTTGTTTTGTCAATGTAGGTTTCCCTGCTTATGTTGAGCTTATCTTTCATTGGATACGTTTAAGTGCAGCAGAACAGTCATAAATAGTTTGTTTGTGGTTCCAACAAATACCCCAGTTAACCCCAGAAATTGGTGAACAGTGAACATCTGAAAAGAAAAAGCTATAAGGATCAATGAACAACTGTGCAATGTTGCAATGTTGGTCACTTCCCACTGAACACTGGAACACATTCTGATCAAATCCTGTCACTTTCAACTTTCATCTCTGGGAAAATGGAGGATTGTAGTTTTTTTCCCTCCATCCTTGCAGTGTTTACCCTGAGATTATAGATGATCATATTATATGCTGAAGCCTCTATGGTTTGAGGCGCTGTGGTTGAGCTGTCATTCATTCATTCATTCATTCATTCATTCATTCATTCATTCACTTAAGATGATCGCCTTCACATGAAGTCTTGATGATGTTGTGAAAAATGTGAGATACACGACACGAAGAACAGATCTGTTATTATGTGTTTCTGATATGAATGTAGTGATACTGCAAAGATGCACAGTACTACTGCAAAGTACACAATACACAATAACATGTTT
The DNA here is from genome assembly GCF_048128805.1 of Centroberyx gerrardi. NCBI lineage: Eukaryota > Metazoa > Chordata > Actinopteri > Beryciformes > Berycidae > Centroberyx > Centroberyx gerrardi. The sequence goes on along the minus strand of NC_136014.1, from coordinate 10,623,948 downwards.
GTGAGAGTTCTTTGTTGTTGTGTCATGCATAACATTTATATTTTAGTTAGGAATTGTGCTAGTTTCATTCAATTGAATTTACTTTTGCACTCACACACAACACATACACACACACACAAACACACACACACAACACACACACACACACACACACACACACACACACACACCCATATCTAACCACAAACGTTCTCTTTCTTCTCTCTTTTTCTCTCCTCTCTCCCCTCTTTCTCTCTTTTTCTCTCTCACTTTGCATCATCGATGTGAGTATTAACGATTTTCTCCTCTCCTCGTTCTCCATAGTGATGAGCTGAGATGTGGACGTGTGAGGGGAGACCTCCCCCCCCCCCCCCGAGGGCCTTGTGGTGATGGTGTGTTATTGAGTAGTCCAGGTCCGGCCAGCAGGGCTTGGCCTGTTCACTGCCCCACAGGGACTGTTACAGCCACTCTGTCCTAATCAATCATTATGATTGGAAACTCTGCCACCTCAGCGTCCTTATTTACTACATAGTCTTTTGTTTAATGCCTTGCCAGTCTGAGAGGTTTCTGCGTCTGCATGCAATGCACCTGTTAGAGGCTGCAAAGATAATGTGTTCTGAAATGTCCTTAACTGTGGATGATAAGTACGATCAAGTGATGGTTTGACAAGTGACTCTAGAAGCAAAGGCGAACACACATTAGAGCACCATGACTAAATGAGCATATTTCTCCTTGTATAATTATCGTTATTATTGCATATTATGAAAACTAATAGCAGGAGTATTACGCAAAACATATTATACTCTATATACTCTAGAGGTCACCATAATAAAATGACTTGGACACTGCTTCTTATAGCTTTTTCCTCGTATAATTAAAAAAGATTAAAATACATATATATATAAACAGTGAACTGTGATGTACAGTTGGTTTGACTACTGTTGACAAAATGCAGACAAAGTCGCTTTGGACAAAAGCGTCTGCTAAATGACATAATGTGATGTAATATAAGTAGATTGTGATGATGCACAATATTTTAGTATAATTATTTTGATCTTCTCTTTCATAGAGTGCTTTCAGTAGTTCAGATATGGCCATAATGTTGTCACATAAGCAAGCCTAATGCTTTATGCACTGGCTGTGACCTGTCAGTGTGCTGTAGTGGAAATGTATTGACAGGGATTCATGCTGTAAGACATGTCGTTCTGGGGAAATTGACATTGGTATGCAGACTCATGAATGAACTGTTAACCGGTGCCTTAATTCTATCCAGCAGAGAGGTCAGCTAATGCTACATACTGGTTTTTAAATACCAAGATATTGCCTTAATGTAAACCTCATGGACATGATACCTTGCATTTAGATTGGATACGTACTGGGCAGATGGCAGTGAATTTAAAGTAAAAGACTTCCTTGTTTTTTCAAGGTTTTCTGCCTGTGACATGTTGTTACCTGCATCATCAGCAGCTGTACCAAATGTTGACGAGATAATAAAATAATTACACTTCATTTAACGTGCCGTGTGCAAGCACACCACGAACATCAGCTAAGCTAATTCCCCATGGCTCTCCATTAGCAACGGATGTTTAGTATACTAACGCTACATGAGAACTTGGAGTCCACCTGGAAATGGATTATGGATGAGCGTGTGTGTGTGTGTGTGTGTGTGTGTGTGAACATATCCATGACTGCCCCCTCATTTGTGCATGAACATAGGTTTGTTGGTTTTCCAGTTGAATTTAGTATTTGGTCACAGTTGTTTTGGTTGAGTTTAGGGGTTTAAGGTGAGAATGTGTGTTTACTCCTTTATCAATACATACAGCTCTAATTGATCATACACTGATTACTTATCATAAAGAGGGATTGATGGGGATTATTGTGGTTTGCGTGCAGTTCAATAATGGAAAGAGGAAGTCCCCCCCTCTCTCTCTCTCTATCTCTCTTTCTCTCTCTCTCTCTCTTTCTCTTTCTCTCTCTCTCTCTCCTTCCCTCTCTCTCTCTTTCTCTCTCTCTCTCTCTCTTAAAGCCTGTGCAGGCTCCTTCACTGCGACATTTTGCGCTCAAAATAACCTCTTACCTCCATTACATCATGTGCCTCTGTGGACTCGCTCACCCCTCTTATCCCCATTTCTCTCTCTCCCCTCCCACTTCTCTTTTTTTGTTCATCATTTTTCTCTTTCCACACACCTGTTACCTCCTACTGTGAATTTAAAAAATGTCCTATATGGCTGCTTGGAGGCATGCCCCAGGTGTCTGCAGCTCCTTAAGAACAGTTTTCTGTGGTTTTCTACAAATTTTGTTTTGTGAAGTGGGTAAATGGAATGGTTTTTAATCTCGCATTGGTTCTTGCAACAAAAGCTGCAACAAAATGACTCATTCTAGACTCCGCCTCACTTATGTAAGTCAATCATAGCATTTTCACACATCCCTAAAACGAATGAATGACCCATCACTGCGGAACAAAGAACCTTCTCCTTGAATCAACGCGTTTTCAGCCTCAGAGAGCTGCATCAGGGATTTTCAGAGTCTAAGAGGGACCCTTAAAAACACCATTTTTATTCAGTGTGCCTCTCATCCATCCCTCCCCCCTCCCTCTTGCACTCGTTCACCCTCTCTTGCTGCCTCTCCCTCTCTCTTTCTGCTCCCTCTATCTCTCTCTCTCTCTCTCTCTCTACCTCTTTCCCACATCCATTTTTCATCAGCTTTGGTCCTGATGCAGCACTAACTGCTTCCCTAAGCACAGTAGAAGATGTGTGGAGTCGTGATGTTGTGATGTCAGTGGGTTGGAATAACTCTGCATGTGTGTGTGTGTGTGTGTGTGTGTGTGTGTGTGTGTGCATATTTTTGTACCTGTGTGTCTTGAGCGCTGGTGGGAGGCCGAGCATTTGAAGGACAAACAGTGAATCATAGCGTCTCTGCAGCTGCTCCATGGTTTGCGTACTTATGTGGGGCGAGGTAGCTTCCCTATCCTGTAAAGCTGAGATGTCTGAGATTTACTATATTGATCACCCGGCTCATATATTACAATCACCATCCCTCCTTGGGGGAGCATAACAGTAAAACTCATAGACCTGAAAAATAGAGGGAGCGATGGAGAAAGGGAGGGATAGACAGCGAGATGCAGCCTCATCACTGATTCTGGCTCTGCTGTTTGCTTAGCGAAAAACAAAAAACGGTTTATTTTTGATGCAGCCCCTATCAGTATGGCTGTTTCAGGGGCCTGTAATGTTTAATATGGTATTTTATCCTATTGTGCCACAACCTGTTTGATTTGATTTGTGTGATTTTGATTTTGAGACCTAAGAAAAAGTCAGATGTGAGTTATCCAGTATTTTCAAAACATCCCGTCAAATGTCCCCAACAACAAAACAGACTCCTGCTGTAACAGTGGAACTCATGATGGACTTATATTGAATTTAGCAATCTTAAAAACTTCCCTCTCAAAGTAATAGTGTTTTGGATGATGCAATCATCTGTGTTTTGTAACATTAAGAGACATTTATGAGGTAACATTTTATCCGCAAACAGGATATGTACAGTAGTGTTATAGAATGAAACTCTTATGGGTTTAATTTCAGGTGCTCGTGCTGTAAGTGGTGTCTTATGATGCCCAGTCAGCGCTGCCTCAGGATAATCAGTAACATACAGCACAGAGAGTCAGGTGGTCACTGCTTACTCATGTGAGACAAATGGAAATGTTGTCTTCCTTTAGAACTGGGTCACTGCCTTATTGATATTGGGATTCAATTATGTTTTGATAATAGCAGTCCTCATTGTCTGTGCACCTACACCACCTCCTGCACTAAAGTTTGGGTTATTTCCCAGAGGAGCCATGAACTGCGTCGAAATAAACTTTAATGACTTCTATTATTGTGATGAAGCCCATTAACAGCGAATGAAATCTCAATGCAATGTCGGATAATTCTCCATGATTTGGTGAGACAACAAGCTGCTCTGATTTGACACGCGATTTGTTTGCGATTCACATTTTTTTTTAGACCAAGTAATTGCGTTAGCGGACTAAAGCCCATACTGTCCCCACTTTGTTAAGCAGAAGAATGGAAGTGCTCAGAGGAGGAGAATAACATTGAGTCTGGGGAAATGAGATCCTTTCTCACAGCTGATTTCTTTCACATGTCTCTTTTAACTCTGTTAAGAGAGCACCAAGTCCAATGGCGACTGGCGACACGTGAGAAAAGCTCTGTTAGAGTGACATGACTAAACCTTTGTCCGTGACTCTGACTCCCCTTGTCGGGCCAAAATCGAATCACAGCAGACTGGGCAGGCGAACCTGTGTGTCCCTGCGCTTTAATTCATCAGATGTCATGTGCGATATGTTGTGCAAGCAACCAGTGCGTGCCATTGTTCAGCTATATTTAAATTATTCAAGAATATCCAAGTTTGGAAACTGTTCTTTAAACTTCCATCTCAAGTTTCTCAAAGTTGACCTGTTGTTTAAGTGACGTATGTGAGATTGGATGTCGTTTCCTCGCCAAAACTGAGATCAAACATCTAGACATTAGTAGGGCAGTGATATAAGTGGAACTGGAGGCCAAAAGAGATACAATATCAAAGTGTGGTTTAAGTGTCTCACTAATCACAACCATGTTTATAGCATCTGCATGCTTCCCAGAACCCCCCCCTCCCTTTCCCAGTCATCTCCTTTTCTCACATATGACTCCGGAGCTGAGATGGTTATCAGGGTCCAGAGACGTTTAGAGATTCATGACAGGAGGATCAGCGAAGGAGGTGGATTTTGTTATTTCAACCCAGTTAGAGAGGCCGGCCCCCCCGGGGGTCAAGCGCTGGCCAGTGTGGCCTGAATATGATCCTGCGCTGGGGGGGTCCTTCCTACGACCAAGCTGTTGTTGTTGTTTGGCTCTGTTTGCTGTTCGACATGGGCAGCAGCCGTTTAGATGAAGGGTGGGTGGGGGGGGGCGGTGAAAAACAGACAAATCGTGGGAGGTATTGAGGCTTGAGGTCAAAGGGTTCGGGGGACGGAGTGATGCACTGATGTAGGTTGAGGGGATTCTGGTATGATCCGTCGTATCCTAAAATGGCCGCTGTATAGCCGTATGGGGTCACTCATTCTCTCTCTCTTTTCTCTCTTTCTGTCACACACACACACACACACACACACACACGCACACACAAGAAGACCCTAGTTTGAGGTCTTGGCTTATTTTTATCCTTCTGCTTGTTTACTTATCTAATTCAATGTCCCCGTCCCTCTAGTGCTAGTTTTGATCTCACATCATGTGAACCAGGCTGAAATCTCATAGAGTCAACAGGGACACACTGATATGGTTCCTAGGATTGCGAAATAATGCACTAACTATAGTGGAATGATAGTATTCTGATTGTAAAAAATGGTTCTGATTATGTTCTACAGAGGAACTGACAAAGTATATTACAATTATTTTGCAAAGGGTTTATTGTATTTTGAGTTAGTCTATGGATCTTTTGAAATCTATGGAAAATGTACAAGCACCATTTTATGCAACTTTGAAAACGATTTTTAATTATGACATTTAAATAATGTAAGTAAATTGGAATAAACTGGTAATTTAACTTCATACAGTTTTGGTTATCTGTCATGGATTGCATCTGCAGCATCAGCAAGATGGCAGCCAAACACCAGACTGAATCTGCTGTGACAGAATATGACTTTCATTCATTAGCTGAGATAAACTATTCACAAAGCTGGCAGTTGCACATTTACATACTTTTTTGGCCGGTGCACCGCTGTGTCATGTGGACGGGAATATTCTGTTAACTGGTTTATTGACAACAGACTCAATCGCAGGATATCAAAGGATCATTTAAACAGCTTGACCCGAATAACACCTTAATCAGAGTCTGGCCTCTATCCAGGTTAACCCGTGTCTTTAAACATAATCACTGGCCTTCATGTGTGTGTGTGTGTGTGTGTGTGTGTGTGTGTGTGTGTGTGTGTGTAATGGGAATGTTTTGAAAGAGGGAGAGCTGGAGGAGAAAAAGAAAGAGAATGAAAATGAAGAGAGAAGAAGAGGCGAGGAGAGGCACGGACGAGGTCAACTCACGTTCCATACAGCTGCAAAGCCGTGATGCAGCTGGTTATTTATCTATAATAGCAGCTCTGCCTGAAATGATGGTTTACCTACTGCGTCTAAACTCACTGATTTAATGTAATGCTGTTATACTAAGTAAGTATTTTGATACTATTCAAATCAACCAACCACATCCAAGTATCTCTCACTGAACTCTAAAAACGACACTGTCATGACTTGATTTAGTCAGATTTAGCCCGATCCTAATGTACATTGAGAGATCCATTTTTTGCGAGTTGTGAGTTTAGCTTGCACAAAATAGCCAGCAAATCTTAACACGGTTTATGTTGTGACTTGTGAGCCATATTAGATTATGCTCATGGTTTGAAAGGAGGCTTACAGTCTTTAGGATAACTCTGGTAGGGATCCAGAACTTGTTTTGACCCTTTCAGCACTGCTGTATTTTCTCACTTTGGACCGCTGCTGTTTCCCAGAGAGCCAACAGATCACACATCACACACAGTGAAACTACAACAAGCAGGTAACCAGCAGCTGGAACACACACACACACACACACACACACACACACCAGCGCAGTCCCAGCACCTGAGCAGAGGTAATGGGTTGTGGAGACAGTGAGAGTGTTCTTCGGGGGTCTTGTCAGGCTTTGATCTTTGGTATGTACTGAATGTGGGGGTCAGGGATAACAGATTGGGGGCTGACGGGGGTGAAGAGAAGGGATGAAGGGAGAGAGGGAGGGAGGAAGAGAGGGAGATGGACACGGCCGCTACAAGATGACAAACTCAGGGGAACTAGAAACCTTACATTAGACTTGGGTGAAATATTTATTTGCAAATAACTCTTAGCGCTTGTTTTAATCTGCTTGGAATACCTGATGAGAGGGGTTTGATGCATCAAGACTATTCAGATAGCGGCAGCTAACTAACTCAATCTGAGAAAGGTGGACTAAACTTGACTTTCAAATTTCCTGTGATTGTCTAAGCTTTCTGGCACTCAGGCACGTGCAGAGGGGGGAGCTCTGGGTGCTTGGGCACCTGCCCCTTTTCCCTTAATTGAACAAAATGCCCCTTCCAGTAGCCTATCATTTTATTATTTTATTGTAGGCATTTTCCAAATAGTTAATAAATTGTAGCGACACGAGTAAAACTATTTGAACAAATGCAAAACACAAATGAGGTCGTCTGCACAGTGCATTGCCCCTTCTCTCTGTTCTTCTCACATGTGGACGTTTACCTCGCTCCCCCCGTCTGTGTGTGTCAGCACACTGAGCAAAGTTTAGTGCTGCAGACAGAGCTGCTATCAACAGACTCTCAGAGCAGGAGGATAACGAGCCAGGGAGACTGTACTGTGATACGTATCGGTTAGTTTGATAAACTGAGAAAATTATGTGACGAGTTGCAGCCATTACTTAAACCTGCCGATATATCACATATCCTGCTATTAATTCTTAGCATGTAAGCTGTCAATGAATCAATGTAGCTAATTGATATTTGGACCGAATTGACTATTGCTAGCTAGCTTGATGCTGCTGCTAACTTTCTTAGCCCAGTAGCTCAGATTCTCTTGTTTGCCAACATTATTTTTTCATTACAAAATGGAAACAGGTGCGCTTCTTCCAAAAGACTACTTTGTAGCTGGGTGCTGGACTTCAATGATCAGAGTTCAAGTTGAAAAAAAGCAGCACACCGATATTATAATGGAAAAGACATAACAAAAAGACGTCACCTCATTTTCACCAATTTATTTTTTGGCCATGACTGCTAATGCGTTTCGGTATGACACCTTCATCAGAGCATCCTTTTAATATCATTATTTTTTCATTATACATATTATACAGTGAGTGGCTGGAAGATGCCAAAGAGAAAGTAAAGCTCAAGACAGCTAGAGGGACTCAAGACAACAGAGAGGCAGACTGGGGAGTCAGACAGTGGCAGGGCAAGCTAACTTAACTTCATATTCATCATGCAAGGGGAAAAAAAATAGTGACTTTATCATAAAAACTATCCAATGAAGATTGTTACATTTTGTTTAGAGTCTTCAGCTTGTACTATTATGATAGAAATATAATAATATAATAAGATAATAGAGGATTCATCACTATTCATCACGTTTTTTTATGTATTTATTTAATATTTAGCACAGGCAGACAGAAATGCAGAGAGATGAGGGGGAGAAAGAAGACGACAGTGAGACAGAAAGACAAGAGATGGAAATGGAGGTGATGGAAGCAAATATAACAGATGAGTAAAGGGATATAACAACACCGTATTGTTGCACACCTAAAACATAGAGATTATTCCACAAACTGTTTGACACTGTAGATGCTCCTCGTTTCATTTGAGCACCTGCCCCTGAAGAACTCTCTGCACGTCCCAGAATCACAGTGTGGACACAGGAGGAACAGTAGTCACACAGAGTACAGTTGAGAGAACTACATTGGCATCTTTTGAATCTTTGGAATATTTGGAATCCAAAGAACTTTTCATTACAATGCCTGCTTTCACTGATGTCATACTCTTTATGACACAATTGGAACTCTTTATGACACAATTGGAACTCAGCCCCTGCCCCTATAAAAGACCAGGACGGGTGTGTGTGGGGAGACTTGAGCGTGAGCAAAGAGAGAGAGAGAGAAAAGAGCCAGACTATTAGTAGCAGACCTTGTCACAGAGAATGAAGCCCTCCATGCGGGACATGGAGGGTCCAAAAGACCACAGCCATGGCTGGAGCCACATGGAGGAACAAGAAGACTACAGCCAGGACTGGAGCCACATGGAGGAACCAGAAGACTACAGCCAGGACTGGAGCCACATGGAGGAACCAGAAGACTACAGCCAGGGCTGGAGCCACATGGAGAAACCAGATGACTACAGCCAGGGCTGGAGCCACATGGAAGAACCAGAAGATCACAGCCAGGGCCGGAGCCTCTACGAGCTAGCCATGAAGCTCAAGGCCTGTGAGGCTGAAAAGAAAAACCTCCACCAAGACATGGTGGAGCAGGCCACCAAGTTTGCGGCCTGCAAGGCTGAGAATGAAGCCCTCCACAAAAAAGTGGAGGAGCTCCACAGCCCCTATAAACTAGCCAAGATGATCAAGGCCTGCAGGGCTGAAAATGAAGCCCTCCGCCAAGACATGGAGGAGCAGGCCATCAGGTTTAAGGCCTGCGATGCCGAGAATAGAGACCTCCGCCAAAAACTGGAGGAACAGGCCACCAAGTTTGCAGCCTGCGAGGCTGAGAATGAAGCTTTCTGCAAAAAAGTGGAGGAGCTTCGCCAAGAAATGGAGGAGCAGGCCACCAAGTTTGCGGCCTGCGATGCCGAGAAGAGTGACCTCCGCCAAGAACTGGAGGAGCAGTCCACCAAGTTTGCAGCCTGCGATGCCGAGAAGAGGGGCCTCCGCCAAGAACTGGAGGAGCAGGCCACCAAGTTTGCAGCCTGCGATGCCGAGAAGGGTGGCCTCCGCCAAGAACTGGAGGAGCAGGCCATCAAGTTTGCAGCCTGCGATGCCGAGAAGAGTGGCCTCCGCCAAGAACTGGAGGAGCAGGCCATCAAGTTTGCAGCCTGCGATGCCGAGAAGAGTGGCCTCCGCCAAGAACTGGAGGAGCAGGCCATCAAGTTTGCAGCCTGCGATGCCGAGAAGAGTGACCTCCGCCAAGAACTGGAGGAGCAGGCCATCAAGTTTGCAGCCTGCGATGCCGAGAAGAGTGGCCTCCGCCAAGAACTGGAGGAGCAGGCCACCAAGTTTGCAGCCTGCGATGCCGAGAAGAGGGGCCTCCGCCAAGAACTGGAGGAGCAGGCCATCAAGTTTGCAGCCTGCGATGCCGAGAAGAGTGGCCTCCGCCAAGAACTGGAGGAGCAGGCCATCAAGTTTGCAGCCTGCGATACAGAGAAGAGTGGCCTCCGCCAAGAACTGGAGGAGCAGGCCATCAAGTTTGCAGCCTGCGATGCCGAGAAGAGTGGCCTCCGCCAAGAACTGGAGGAGCAGGCCACCAAGTTTGCAGCCTGCGATGCCGAGAAGAGGGGCCTCCGCCAAGAACTGGAGGAGCAGGCCACCAAGTTTGCAGCCTGCGATGCCGAGAAGGGTGGCCTCCGCCAAGAACTGGAGGAGCAGGCCATCAAGTTTGCAGCCTGCGATGCCGAGAAGAGTGGCCTCCGCCAAGAACTGGAGGAGCAGGCCATCAAGTTTGCAGCCTGCGATACAGAGAAGAGTGGCCTCCGCCAAGAACTGGAGGAGCAGGCCACCAAGTTTGCAGCCTGCGATGCCGAGAAGAGTGGCCTCCGCCAAGAACTGGAGGAGCAGGCCACCAAGTTTGCAGCCTGCGATGCCGAGAAGAGTGGCCTCCGCCAAGAACTGGAGGAGCAGGCCATCAAGTTTGCAGCCTGCGATGCCGAGAAGAGTGGCCTCCGCCAAGAACTGGAGGAGCAGGCCATCAAGTTTGCAGCCTGCGATGCCGAGAAGAGTGGCCTCCGCCAAGAACTGGAGGAGCAGGCCACCAAGTTTGCAGCCTGCGATGCCGAGAAGAGGGGCCTCCGCCAAGAACTGGAGGAGCAGGCCATCAAGTTTGCAGCCTGCGATGCCGAGAAGAAGGGCCTCCGCCAAGAACTGGAGGAGCAGGCCATCAAGTTTGCAGCCTGCGATGCCGAGAAGAAGGGCCTCCGCCAAGAACTGGAGGAGCAGGCCACCAAGTTTGCAGCCTGCGATGCCGAGAAGAGTGGCCTCCGCCAAGAACTGGAGGAGCAGGCCACCAAGTTTGCAGCCTGCGATGCCGAGAAGGGTGGCCTCCGCCAAGAACTGGAGGAGCAGGCCATCAAGTTTGCAGCCTGCGATGCCGAGAAGAGTGGCCTCCGCCAAGAACTGGAGGAGCAGGCCATCAAGTTTGCAGCCTGCGATACAGAGAAGAGTGGCCTCCGCCAAGAACTGGAGGAGCAGGCCACCAAGTTTGCAGCCTGCGATGCCGAGAAGAGTGGCCTCCGCCAAGAACTGGAGGAGCAGGCCACCAAGTTTGCAGCCTGCGATGCCGAGAAGAGTGGCCTCCGCCAAGAACTGGAGGAGCAGGCCATCAAGTTTGCAGCCTGCGATGCCGAGAAGAGTGGCCTCCGCCAAGAACTGGAGGAGCAGGCCACCAAGTTTGCAGCCTGCGATGCCGAGAAGAGGGGCCTCCGCCAAGAACTGGAGGAGCAGGCCATCAAGTTTGCAGCCTGCGATGCCGAGAAGAAGGGCCTCCGCCAAGAACTGGAGGAGCAGGCCATCAAGTTTGCAGCCTGCGATGCCGAGAAGAAGGGCCTCCGCCAAGAACTGGAGGAGCAGGCCACCAAGTTTGCAGCCTGCGATGCCGAGAACAGTGGCCTCCGCCAAGAACTGGAGGAGCAGGCCATCAAGTTTGCAGCCTGCGATGCCGAGAAGGAGTTCCTCCTCCAAAAAATGGAGGAACTCAGACATCGCCACAAACAGATGGGCCTCTCCACCTGCCAGCAGGCCACTGAGCTTGAGGCTAAGCAGAAGGAGAAGGAGGTCCTCCTCCAAGCAATGGACAGGCTTAAAGAACAGCTCCACATCAACCATGAGCAGGCCATGAAGCAGGCCTGTGAGATGGAGAAGGCACACCAGAGAGAAATGGAGGAGCTGAAAATGTTCCAGAAAAAGGAGGCCTTGAGCAACCTGGAGACCATAATGCTCAGTGGCTCAGAGCTGATTAAGACACTGGACCAAAAATCAGAGGAGCTGAAAAGGCTCCATGCAGAGAATGCACTGAGCACAGAGCTTACCATCAAGCTCAATGCAGAGAAGGAAGAGAAGGTGGGCCTCCTCCAAGAAATGGAGAAACTGAAGATACTCCAAAAAGAGGAGCTGAGCATCCAGGAGGTTTCAATCAGGCTCAAGATAGAGAAGGAGATGGAGGTTCTCATCAAAGCAATGGAGGAGCAGGCCATGAAGCTCAAGGTCTGCATGGAGAAAGATGAGAAAGAGCCTGGAGGAGAACCGTCCAGGAAGCCTTCCAAAATGAAGAGATTCATAACGCTTCTGACCCCAAAAGGGAGGAAGAAGAAAAAGGAGAAGAAACAGGAGAAGATGGAGTCCCCCACAACAACTCCAACATTTGACTTTTCCTGAATTACCTCAAGAAATTGAGCACATTAACACCTGTGCTCTCACACACACACACACACACACACACACACACGCACACGCACACACATACACACACACACACCAACCCCCGTTTACAACCCACCATCCCCCCACACACCCTAACACCCATTTTAAACCCACCCTCCCCACACATACATAAAATAATAAAATAAAATAAAATATCAATCAAAATAATGCTCTTCCTGTATTGCTTTATTCCTGTAGAGAAGTGAAAGTGGCGCTGCAGTCAACATTGTATGCAGAGGATTTAAGACAGCTGGACAGAGACAGTGTTGTAGAGAAAATATAGGCTAGCTGTATTGGATCTATAGTTGTTTTAATGTTTTTGACGTATGAATTGTTTGTCTGGTTCTGCAGTTTAAATGCTGTTGTCAAACTCAAACATGGAAGTGGAGCTGCTACATTACATTTCTCTCGTCCTCTGAGAGAGGCAGAGCTGTGTAAAAGACACTCACAGCTCAATAAGATCACCTTAAGAAGAATCACATACTTGATTACCCTTTTACTTGATTACTTTTAGTGATTTTCTATTCTTTGCTACACAGCATTGATATGACTACTAGTGTTCCACCTGAGTATATAGATCTACTGTTCCAGTGAAAACATACAGGGAAGCAAGGCCTCCAGAGGTTATCAATGAATTCAATATGGAACGCAATGATGAACAGGCATAGAAAGTATAATATTGTTGCTGAATGACACTGAAGAAACTGAATTAGACTTATTACCCAGGTTTGAGCTCTATACATGCACATTTTTTAGTGTTATGGGGCCACAAATTTCTTGTTTAGGGACAGCAAAACCCTAGGGCCGACCCTGGTACCTAAGTAATAAAAGTAAAAGTACTCATTTTGAAGAACGCTCCCTTTCAGAGTGTTAAATTATTCATGCATTAACCTGTAAGAAGTATTTTAATATAGGTCTAACTGCTCCATATATGGTTGGGGAGTTAAAACTCTAATAATGCAACAGATTTTATGAACTTATTGTATGTTTTGCATGTAAATCCTTCTGCAAAGTAACTAGTAACTCCAGCCATCAGATGTAGTGAAAAAGTACAATATTTCCCTCTGAAATGTAATGGATGAAAAGTATAAAGTCTCACAAAATGGAAATACTCAAGTAAAGTGACAGTACCTCAAATGTGTGTGTGTGTGTGTGTGTGTGTGTGTGTGTGTGTGTGTGTGTGTGTGTGTGTGTGTGTTAGTGACCTAATTCAGCCTAAATGAATATTCACCCCAACCCAGTTGTGGGGCTATATCAGCATGCACTTATGCCCCTCAAACCCCAGGTGGCTTCAGATTGGTGCGGGCAGAAGAGGTGCCCCTTCATTTTTTGCCCCTGCCCCTTAGAGAGTCTGTGCACGCCACTGTAGCAAACCCCACCCATCAGGTAACGTTAAAACAAACGCTTTCCTTGCAAATCCTCTCCTTGAACGGGATGATTGACTGAACATAAAGCGTCTTTAAAATGGGCTGCCTGGGAAACAATACTCCCCAGTTCTCTCATATATCGCTTTATCATCTCCTTTCCCCTCACTCTGGCTCTCTGTTTCTGCTCCCCTATATCTCTCTCCTCTAGCTCCACATCTCTGCTTTCACCTCCTCTCACTCCTCCTCTCCTTCGTCTTTATCTCTCCTCCTTTCATGCCCAACCCACCCCACCCCCCACCCCCACCCCACACACACACACACACACTCCTTTCCTCTGCTCTGGGACTCTATCCACACCTTGGAGGTCAGAGGTCGTGAGGTTAACTGTCACGGACAAACTACGACCCCACAGGGAGTCTTAAACCTGTTATCTCTCATTGTGTGTGTGTGTGTGTGTGTGTGTGTGTGTGTGTGTGTATGTGCGTCCATATGAGAAAAATGCAAACTTGAAAGCCAGTGCTGTCAACCTAAAAGTGTTCTGAACTGTACAGACTTCTGTTACGTGCAGGTTGAAGTTTAATGTGTGCAGGTTAAGAGGTTAGCCATTTAAAAGCTAGGTAGAAATTAGATCCTCTGCTGTTGTACAGTCAGGTTTTTTTTACTTCTACATTTTCAGTAGCGTTGCACTGAGCCATGGTCAATAAATTGGTGATTAAACGACCATGTTGGCCAGATGGATAGAGAGTAAATTTATGACTTGTCTTTCCACTTTGTTGTTTTTGTGCTCTGTGTAATGCTTGACTTTTATTGCTAATTCCCTCTTGGGCTGGAAAAGGTTAGCCTACTGTATCTGATATCTGCTCACTTTTGAAGATTTCGCCTCAGGCAGATTTACAGAATGAGCCCCTGAAAGAAAGTGTAATAATGAGAACCTTTTTCATAGAGCACCTAACAAAACAAAACATTACATCGAGTTACATCGTGCTTTACAAGATAACATATGAGCTATAAATAAAAATGTGAACGATAAATATAGAAGAAAAAAACAATTGAATACAGACCATAAACCCAAGAAAAACCTGCCGTTTTCATAGGTGCCAGCACTTAAATCAATTTCATCTACAATTTCAGGGTCCTTTGAAGTGAACCACCAATATCCATGCAGCCTATTTGGTAACATTGGAAAGATAAACCTATTATATTTCATTTGAGTAAATCAGATTTACACAGAGGTCACGGGAGACTTTTTCCTTACTTATTTTGACCTATTTGCTCCAAACAAAATATTCTTTTTGGTGTACTAAGACCTGATATCATTCCAGTGAATGAAACAGTAAATGTGTCTATTCTTAATTTTGCTGGGAACCCCTTCAATGTCCCCCCATATTTATCATCACTGTGCTCGCATGCCTCTCAGGTTTTAGCACCAGAGCATTGACAGTCTGGTTAGAGATGTAATTGTCCAGCTGCATCATCCTCCTCATTTCCCCCGACTCCCTCCCCCTACTTTCTGTGTTTGGTTTAAAGGGTATAAATCTCCTCTGCTGGCCTTTGTGGAGTGATTTAGGAGACAACAGGTCTTCTTTCTGCTGGAGCCTCTTTTGGAGTCTGGATGATTGGAGAAGTGCAGCCAAGAAGTAAATGAGAGGGGCAGACGAGAGGAAAAAAGATTAAAAGACAGATTGAAGTGAAAATAGAAAGAGTTAAAAAAAAAAGTGAGAGAAAAGACCAGAGGAAAAGGGTGATGGGGGAATTAAACCTTTCCTCCAGTAATAATCCTAATATTTGTAGGTAATTCTTATCTTGTAGAAACAGATGGGAGGGGCTTAAGTGCATCAGAATATTTCTGATTGTGTGAGATGGGCTGTCAGTCACAGAAAAATAATTTGACTAATTTGACTTTCAAATGTTTGTGATTAAAGCTGCACTGGGCAACTTTGGTTTGAATTTTTGAAAGTTTGAAGGACTGATTAATTTTTAACTTTCTGTGTGTTTAGATTTCCCGCCAGTGACCATACCTGATGACATATTTCATTTGGGTAAATAGGGAGAATCTATGACATCTCAATTAGTGGGGATGGGACGCTCTTCTCTGCTGTATCCCCAATTTGTGATTTAAGCTGTTGAGATGGGTGCATTTCTACATGAAAAAATAGCTTAGTGCAGCTTTAACTCATTGTCACTCATTGTATTTGCCTATGTAGCAAACCCAACCACTGGGTTATACAAGAAGGGAAAAAAAACTGTAACAATTATTTACAAGTACTGTTTAAGTCTGATGGTGAGTCAGCATGTACTGTAAGTGCCATGCAGAGCCGCTGGCAGGCAAACACCTAAGATCTAATGGATTTGTAAACACTCAAGAGAAAGAGACTGAAGAGAGGGAGATAGAATCTTTCTTACTAAGTATTTAGCTACTGCCTGCTGTGGTAAATGAAGATGAGAGGGAAAAGAAGGAGCGAGAGAGGAGCAGAGAACAAGCGAAAAGAGCTGAGGAGGCTCTATAAGTCGAGAGGCTGGAACAAGACGTGTTTACTGATGCTTGTGCCTGGTGCATTTTTGTGTACAAATTAAACAGAGCATACATATAAACATATACATATGTGCATGTACATGTAGACGTATACAAACACATTTACATCTACATATACCTGCACAAAGGCCTGTACACAGCCACATAAGTGAATAAGTGAGCGCACAGGCCTCATGTCACACCTAAGTGATGACATTCTCTCTCTCTCGCTCTCTCTCTCTCTCTCTCTCTCTCTCTCTCTCCGTCCAGTCCCCAGTTAAATATAGACACTGGAATGCTGCGAAAAGGAAAAATAATAAACATAAATTAAAATAATGCTGCCCAAATGCTTTCCAATTAGCTTGAATTTAATATGATCAGATGACATGAAAGACAGAAAACAAACATCGCCGCTGTTTTCCCCCGCTGTTGTTTTGTTAAGCAGCTGTTATGTGACCGTCTCTTTGCACTGTTTTAGTAGCTCTATGTCTGTCTTTAAGTCCATGTGGCAAAGTCAGCTCAGCTGTATAATTTCAAGCCTGTTTTTTCGCGACCATGCAGAGCTCAGAAATGCACAATTGGCAGTGAAACTTCGACATTGTCTTTCTGGGAACTTGTGAGAGGAATTCAGAGCAGTTGAGGCGAGGCTGCACCTATCAGTTTTGGGGTCAATTCAGTTTCAGTACGCTCCAACTGTAAATTGAAACTGGAATTCTTATAATAACAACAGCAGTCTTCACTCGATCATTTCTTTATAGGTAGGATGTAAGGAACTTTTGAATTTTAGAGAAAAATCCACTTATTTACTTATAACTATCTACAGAAGAAATGTGTTCAGTGTTAAAACAAGGTTAAAGTTTTAGACCTGCTGTTTAAGCTTCCATAACAGAGACTTAGTGTTTTATATATTTTGGACCCCCAAGAGTATCCGTACTTGTGTAAGATCATCTAACGGTGTATTTGTCTTCATTCTGAAAACTGTGTTGGATGGTTTGATAAGAGGGTGTGTAATTATAAGCTGATGTCATATAATTTTACTGAAACTAATATGATATTTTGAGTTGACATTTATTTTCTTTACATTTTGAGCCAAATCTAAAGGCACGACTGAGCTCACTCCACAGTACTCATATCTAATTTACCCTAAACAGGGAGGAGAGACATTTTAAGATCCCCGTCCCACATTTCCCTGCACATGTATGCGCTTATAGAATTCCTCACCCCTCCTAATATATACTGCTGCCCCATACAGCTCATTCACTCCCAGTCCCCAAAGCCCCCTCCCCCCTGTCATTCCAAGCACTCCTGCCGTTCCTCTGACGGGCTTTTTGTCCCGAGGAGAGGAGCAGCTCCCAGCCTCAGGCCCCGTCTCTAACCGGGGTGAGAATACAGCGGCGGCATTTTTGACACCCATGGTGAAGGTGTGGCATTTTGATGGGGGTCGGAGGGGTTGATGAGGTAAGTTTGGGACAGAGGTGGTCGAGGGGTGAGGTGTGTGTGTGTGTGTGTGTGTGTGTGTGTGTATGTGTGTGTGTGTGTGTGTGTGTGGGGGGGGGGGGGGGGGGGGGGTTAGAGTCAGGTGTTGGGTGTGGGTTGCCCCTGATCTGTGGAATTTGGTGAGGAGGGCAAGGAATGCTGGGAATGCCAGTCATGAGGTAGGCGAGGGGAGGGCGGGGTCAGCGGGGGTCTTGAGGTCAGCTGCTGGCTCACACCCAAATCTGATCAGCGCTCCCAGGAACCTAAAAGGGACATAAATGACACGACCATCCACCTCTGTGTGAAAGTTACACGCTTTTGCATGTGTGTGTGTGTGTGTGTGTGTGTGTGTTCAGGCCTCCAGCACAGCTCTTGCCTCATGTTCATTGCGCCCCGTGAGCTGTTCAATGTTCGATGGTCCTGCCAAGTAGAAGGGTTGGCTGTTCTTTTTTCACTGATTCATTCTCTTCTCTGTCTCTTGTTCTTTCAAACCCCATGCTTCTGATTTGAGCAATCTATAAACAGGCATAAAAAGCAAACAAAAATGTGGCTGGGAATTTCCTTGATTATAATTGCAACTAAAAGCATCCAGCTCGGTAATTAAGACTGCATGCAGCCTTGATTACCAAGCTGTGTGTATACATCAACATGTTTGTGTGTACACATTTTATGATAAGAATATACTTTGTTTTGAAATTGAAATACATTTCAACAATCTAAACATTTTAATTTCCAAAGAAGATCTCTCTCCTCTCTTTCTGTATTTGTCTCTCTGCATGCATTAACACACACACACACACACACAGTCCTCTCCTCTCTGCGTTGGTCTTTGTTGTATTCCTCCCAAACAGTTACACCCACATGTAGGACAGCACTCATCATGATGACCAGACCCCCCCCCCCACCTCTCTCTCTCTTTTTCCCTCCTCTTTCACATCCCTCCAGCCTCTCCGCAGCAGAGTGTCTCCTCTGCGGTGTCGTTTTTCAGGGCTTTCCTGGAGGAGCTTCAGCCGCTGGGAATGGAGCCTGAGTCCTCCATTAGTTAGATTAGCGGCTCTGTGGGGAGGCTCTGGTTCCCTCTCCCCCGGCCTGGACACACAAAGCCCCGGCCCGGCCCGCATTGTCCCGCTGTCAGTAGGAGCTGGTCGCTGCCCAAAAAGCCTCTGGCAGGACTCAGATCCGCTGATAAGGGTGCAGAGAGTCGGGCTGCGTCTTCTCAGCTTGTTAACATGCTGTTAACAAGAAATCACTTCAATATATCTAATGTAATGCAATATAATTTAATGTAATGTAATATACCTATGGGGATGATGTAGTACTCAGTTGTGAGTTTATAGTGACCTTATCATACTTCATGGTATTTTTAAATCTCCTATGGTATCACCAATATTCCTATAATATTCCTATAGTTTTGCTGTGATATTTGTCCTTCTAAAATCACATATATAATATCATAGTGTTACTCTGGTTGTTTTTTGTAACTGGTTGCTGTTGTGATTGTGAACAAACGGAAAAATCTGCTGCATTTAGAGAACAAGTAAAAAAGATTTGAATGATGTGTTGTTCATGTGATCTGATGTGTTTAACCATTTTTGGTCCTTGTCATGTTGTTTTTGTCAATTCTCTTTTTTTACTACCTGATAAAATAATTATTTATGGGCATGTAGTGTAGTGTGACAGCACACACACCATTTAAGGATCTAACAACTTCCTGGCAACTTTTGTTCATAAAAAGGGTCAGTTGAGATAGAGGCATTTATTTGCTCATTCTCATTTTTTTGAAAACAATTACAGAGTGTGTGGTGGTAAGTGATGTTTAAGTGCTCTGGTGAAGAGGCATCATGGTGTTGAAAGGTCACCGGTTCAACCCTGTGATGGACCCAAAATGCAAAACACTGAACACTCATGTGTCCCTTTGTATGCTAATGCTATTAGATTGTGTGTAGCAATGTCCGGGTGCTTGACTCAAAGTGTCTCATCTTTCCATCTCTCCCTCAGTCTCTGCAGAAGAATGGACAGATCTCCAGCCTCACCAGTTTGAATGGACACTCAGAGGACAACACTCTAGCAGAAGGTGTGTGTACGTGTGTGCGTGTGTGTGTGTGCGTGCCTGTCCCGTCCGTGCAGTTTATTTACAGTGTGTGACTCTGTGTGCCGTGTCAGATAACTAGTGACACTGTTTGTGTGTGTTTGTGTCTGGGATTTTCTACTGTTTCTTCAGCGGTGGCAGAGCTTGTTTGTGTGGGGTCAGTTTTAGTGTGTGTGTGTGAGTGTGTGAATGTGTGTGTTCTCTCAGGATTCTGGTCTGCAGATGTCGGCACGGCTCTGCAAGAGCCGCTTGATCCTAAACTAATCCCTCTGTCAACACATAAGGGACACCTACATGGGCTTTTCACAAAGAAGCCACACACACACTCACATACCCGGCATACTCTCTCTCTCTCTCTCTCGCTCTCTCTCTCTCTCTCATCTTGCTATTACTCAATCCATTAGGAAATTGCATGTTGACGTGAACCCACTCATAAATACCCGCTCATGAATACATCCACGCGGTCTTAATGTGATATTGCCTTTCAGAACAGATGCCACAACATTTTCACCTTAGCTCACATCCCTGTGTGTGCGAATTCATGGCAGAGTCTGCCTCGGAAATATCGTCATGAAATTAAAGACACACCATGTTTTTGGCAAATGCTCGCCATTGCACAACTAGAATAACAGCAGTTTTACCTCTGTGTCCATTTTTTTACTTAGCTTGCTACAGTCAGCTTTGTGCAGTAGAATTTCAAAAGAACTCTTGTGTGTTAAAAAAAACAAACACACAGATGTATCAGTGATGTATTAATTGTCTTATTGCATAGTGATGACATGATCAAAAAGATCTTCTTCATTAAAGGGGACAGTCTGTGCTCCTGTGGGACACAAAAAGGACTTGGGAAGATTTTGAAATGAATATCTCAGATGATCATTAACCAGTGATACGTAGCGTCAAATACATTTTCCCACAGAAATTAACATGTGCACCAACCTGCGCTGTGCATCTCCTGCGGCGACCTGCGTGTGTCTGTTTATTTTCTTGGCGGTTTCTGACGGGTCCTCCCTCGATCTGGGAGGGCTGCGGGGGCGTGTTCTCCCTCCCTAAATATTTAGCAGGCCGTGACCCGGGCCCCGCACAAAGCAACCTGCGCCACTTCATAAGACGCCGTGGCCCAGGGGAAGGAGTAACCCTATACTACTTAAAACACCAAGATATGTCACATACCGCTCTGTCAAATAACCTATTTAATAAGCTATTTAATGAAGCGATTCTGTCCGTTTATAGAGTAACCCTATCCCCTCTTTAGAGCAGACAGAGATACAGAGTTGATGTGGTATGTAGACTAGTAGAGACTAATTCAGTTGTTGAAACAGTTGCTTCTCTGGAGATGTACTGGAAGTTAATTAGTTCTGTGGAGAGATATATGACAGAAGAGGAGGGGGGGGGGACCCACATATTTCACTTTTCAGGAATGTTTAGCTTTTGTGGACTTATGCAGGCCCAAATGGACTCTGCAGACACTGAAAGCATTTGCTTTCATGTACACAAACCACGTCGTTACGCTGGTTAATGGCGGTAGTAAATTTTGGAAGCAATAGAGATGCACTCAGACCAAAATACCACAGAAAATGGAAGATTCCATTTCTGCATATAAGTATGCAAAGGTTGAGCATTGCTGAAAAGTTAATGTTAAAACTTGACAAGAATGTATTGGAATGTGCTGCATGTTGTCTTTTTATGCACCAGGGAAGTAGAGTATCAGTTTGCTTGTAGCCAGTAGGCTATAACAGCAAAGTCATCATGATATCACTTCTCCAAATATAATTAGAGGCACTTAAAATGATTTGCATATACAGTACACTGACTGTAGAAAATGTAAGGGCCACACTTATCCTTTTGCAATATCCATTTCTCATTGGTCTCAAGGCATAAAAATCCTTTCCTCCACTTCATCTTCTACCCCTTTAAGACTGAAGTGAATTTAATAGCTGCGATTAATAACGGGTCATAGTTTTCACCTGCATAAACGGATCTATTTCATAGAAAGACCAGGTTTGATTAATATTTTCTACACTCAGAATATACAGTATGTCTCCCTCGAGACAGATGAAGCGGGAATGGGAACTGCGTTTGGAATGTTTAGGGAGCCAGTTTGAGCGCTCTCGGCTTGTTTCTCTGTCCGTTAGTCTGTATGTTTATTCTATTGTCCACAAAGTCTGCAGCTGCCTATTCTGATTATTTTTGCACCTATGGTCAGAGTTATGTCTGATGTATGGTTCTGCATACGTCAGACAGCAGGGGGTTATGGGTATACATAGGGTATCCTGCACCCAAACCTCTCTGCATTGATTACCTGTACCTCTTAAGAATTTCTCCTGCATGTCAGTCCCAGAGACATAACTGGTTGCTTGTGGTTGTCTATCAAAATGAGGTTAACGGATCAGCCAGCAATACAAGCCTTCTTCACAGCTGAATGCAGATGTTAAAAAGCTCCTCGTGTTTCCATTGCCTGGTTGCAACACTAACAACATTAATTACACTGAAGGATAAACAAGGCGGGATGCTCAACATGAGGGAGAGAACAAGGTTAGATTCCAAAACTGGCTCTTCACCACAATTTCTCTATTCATTTTCAATCATTACTGTCCTGTGTTAGAATAAAAGGAGCAAATTTGGCGACCTTACCTGTCTTAGACTGGAGTAAAAACAGGATGCACGGAACAGAAAACAAATGAAGTTGTGAAAGACATTCAAGGCCTCAGACTAAAGGAGTGGAAGGGAGTGGAAGGAGGGGAGGTGTACAATGGGAGGTGGGGAAGATAGGGGAGTGGAAGGTATGGAGGGGAACGCATCCCAGCACCGCTGTGCCGCCAGTGGAGCCTGATAAAGACAGCAATGCATCGTGGGAGACAGGAAGAGAGGAGGAATCTCTGATAACAGCGAAAAACAACAAAGGACAGGCCGCACATCAAAGACAAACGCGTGAGCAAACACACACACACACACACACACACACACACAATCTCATAAAGACTGGACACCTGGACACCACCAATTTATATTAGGTCAGCATAACTTTATGTGGTCATGTTAAGTGACATGAAAAGTGCTTGGTACTGAAAAGTGATATCTATTGGTACTGTGCCAACCTTTGGCATCTGCATTGAGTATTAGCCATCAGAAAGGAATCAAAGGCTATCGAAAATGTTGGATTCCAAAATGAAATTATCTAGACATTTTATACTGAGAAAATCAATTAAGTATGGCCTGATTCTCTGTAAAAAAGCAAAAGGCAGGCATATGTATTGCAGAGAAAATATTTTGCCATGAAAGGTACTGAAAAAGTATTGTTTTAAACATTATCAAAGTATGGTGTGGCTTTACTTTTCCAATCAGTTGTTCTGAGAAACTTTGTGAATATACAGACCCAGAACCTGCTGGTTAATATCAGCTCATTGTGCCTTGCAAAGGGATATGGATACTGTTGCACTCGTGTTTGGGTTACTGGGTAAATCCTGAAAATGCATGACATTAATCTAGTTAATTAAGCATTAGCCGGTCCAAAACAGCTGAATCCAAGCTTTGGCTGTATTGCACCCAAAAAGCTTATATTTGTTCCACAGTTACATAGTTTAATTGGTCTACAGGCGCCTGTGCCATTCAGCCTCAGAGGAAACAGAGAGAGAGAGGGACAAAGGAAGGGGAAGAGGAAGTGTGCATGGGGCCAGCTTCATTCCTCTCCTATGGAGACTGACCTCACCACACATTGGGGGATTTAATCTTCGGAGGCCCCTCAGATATGTATAAAACAAAGAAGCTGACTTGGGTCAAACAGTATTTGCAAATAATTCTTAACGTTTGTTTTAACCTGCTTGGGGTGCCAGATGAGCTGAGAAAGCACAGACAGGAGGCCCAGGGTTTGGGAATGTTGGGTTTACACCGGGTTATTCGACAGAAAGGAACTGAATAAATATTACATGGAGCTAGTGAGGGGAGCACTCCAAAAACCGCTCTGCTGAAGAGAAGTGAGAGGCAGGGAGAGAGATGGGGAAAAGTAAAAATAGATAAGGAAAACGAGAGAAAAGGAGACATAAAACGAGTGAAACATGTTGGCGTCCATGAATGATGCAGGCATCCTTTAGGCAGTAACAAAATGCATCGTCCCTCCAAGTTTCATCAAAATCAGACAAGTGGTGTCCAAGATATCACATTTTACTTAAAAATTTGACCTTTATAATATAGTACCCTGCTTAGGTCAATGTAATTTTTTAAATGTTGGAACACAGTGCGAAGATGCATCATCCATCCAGGTTTTGACGAAATCAGACCAGCATCTCCCATCAGATTTAATTGTATGGGCAACAATGAATGAAGCTGTTATTAAAATGAGACATTGTGATCTTCTCATATGTTAATCCCATTAGTAACTGTGAGATCGGTCGTGAGGATTTTACCGTGTGCTCTGTGTGCCTGCGCGTGTGCATGTGTGTATGTGTGTCTGGCTTGCTAGTTTCAGGGGTGTAGGTGCAGGGGTGCAATGACATCATAGCTGATCTAATTCACTGGCCTGAGCCTCGCCGGTCCCTCCCAGATGGCTGGCAGGCTGCAAGACAGGACAGATGAAGTTTTCTGGAACTAGGCTGGAGAAAGAGAAAGAGAGAGAGAGAAAAAGAGAGAATGCTGACTGTGGTTGTGTGAGCGTGTTCAGCACAGTTTATGTTTATTGGTATGAATACTGACATCAGACCTTGGTCAAATTTGCAACAAAATATTTGTGTTTGTTTCATAGGACCAGATGGGTGGGGTTCACCACATTAGGGTTCAGATATGTATGTGCACACATCCAACAGATCAGATAAGTTGGCAATCTCAGAGAAGTTTAGTGCATGGACTTTCAAAGAGTCCAAACTTTCTGTCACTGTGGCAAATTCCACTATCTATCACTCCAAATATGTTAAAATGTAAAAGAATTATTTACAAATGCTGTTCTGAAATGCTGTATATGAGTCTCTGTGTATTTCTATACACTATTTTTTATTTCTTTATTTGTTGCAGGTGTAAAACTTTAAGACCTGGATGTTTAGCAGTGTGTGAGTGTGTGTGTGTGTGTGTGTGTGTGTGTGTGTGTGTGTGTCCGTGGTTCCATTCCAGGATGGACTTACTCAGGCTCGGCCCTGTGGGACAGACATGACATGTTGCCAGAACGTTCCATCATGCGTGTGGAAGGGACCGCTCCCTTCACTTAAGCTGTGTCTAATCTCTGCCAATACGGCTTCACACTGTACAGTCCCCGTAACGCAGCCCAGCCGCTGGCTCTTCACTGTTGGTGTTCTGCCCGTATTCCCTTTTCACTCCAAATGACGAAACTCATTACAGTCAATGTTTCCACTCAAGATGTTCCCTGTGCATCTTTTTGTACTTATACTACTGGAGGGAGTTCTATTGTTGTTGGTTTGTATGTCTACAGACACTGTATCCATCAGCATGGTGCAAGATACGAGAAAGATTGATTGCCCTAATAGAATGGAAGTGATCCCAGAGGAAGCCCTTAG
This sequence comes from Centroberyx gerrardi, assembly GCF_048128805.1. Classification (NCBI taxonomy): domain Eukaryota; kingdom Metazoa; phylum Chordata; class Actinopteri; order Beryciformes; family Berycidae; genus Centroberyx; species Centroberyx gerrardi. The sequence continues at coordinate 10,598,818 of NC_136014.1, read as the reverse complement.
AGAGTTGGAGATTTGAGTGCTTTAAAGCCCTTCAGTCCCTCAAGATCCATCATTGTGCAGTCGGTAGCTCAATTACGTTCATCTGTGCAGGGTATTTTACGTAGTCATTTGTTACGAAGTGGGTTCTTTAAAGAGACTGCTTCAGGGCAAATGAGGATAGGAGAACTCTATTAGAATGCAGCAGTATGTTAAAGGCCATAAGAGACACCAAACATTTAATGCTATGAGCTTCGCTAGTAACAGAACAACAGCTCAAAGGACACAAAGAGTGTTACATCATTCCCGTTGCCATGCAACAAAAGTTTGACAACAACTTGCAAACTATCTAATTAGCATCAGCTAGCTAACTGGAAGTAACAAAAGAGATAATGTTGTTGAAAATAAAAATGGACAAGACAAAGTTACCGATTGTTCAGTGGCTAAAATTAGCATTAGCCTCCTCACTGGGAAACAAAGGCTTAGTTCCATCTAGGCACTGCAAATTTTTTCTCTCATCATGGTATCTTCTGCGACTAAAATCAGCTTCTCCTCCATTTTCTCCATTCTGACTTCTATTGTTTATGTCTTCTCCTCATGTTTAGTCCCTCTTTTGGGGAAATTTCACTGGTCAATCGAGCGGAGGATTACATTGATGCAATGCACGGCTAAAGTTGAGATATAAACAGAAGTGCCAAGTGCTTAGAAATATCACAAACTTGGTAAGGTGCTCTTGAAGAAAATACTGAAATTGGCAAAATAGGAAGAGAGCCATACAAGGCTTACTTCAGGCACTCTTGCGCAGAAACTGAGGGTAAAGTTGAGATATATTCAACCTGGAGATGCATGGCTGCCGCGATCAAGCCGTTTTAAATTTTTTTTTAAAAAGGCACGGGAGCGTTCAACAAAGTGTCTGAGGTGATCGGGGCCTAAAGTTACTGTAATGAGGTCAAACTCATGGCAGGCTCCCACCAGGACTCTCAGACCCCCTAGGACCTCTCCGTCTCCCCAGGCGCTGCTCTCTCATCTTTCCCGGCATCAGGGAACCTAATCTCCCTCCTCAACCCCTAACCTCCCCCAGGCACATGGAGGATTGAGAGAATGGACCAGGAATGTGACTGTACCCCTCCTTCTCCTCCTGCTTTAATAGCATTATGGCCCCTGTTACACTGCAAAAAGTATCCGTATTAATGTCATTTTATCTAGCGTTGCCTTCAAATTTTATGTTTCGAAAAGCCGAAAATCTGCTGATGAGGTGAGATTATTTCACTTGTTTTCAATGCAAATCAACTTGTTTCAAGAATTTTGTCAACTCAAGTGTCGATTTCTTGATTTCTTTCTTTCTTGATTCTGCCCTGTTTCAAGATATTGACATTTGTTTCTAGAAAAGTCCTGAAACAAGTGAAACTGTATCGGAAACAAGTGGAATTACCTCACCCACTTGGCAGAATCTTTCACTTTTCACATTTAAGATTTTTAGACTCAATTGACACTAAACGACTTGTTACGGTGAACATTTTTTGCAGCGTAGTTCAACTACGAGTCGATGGACCTTTGCCAAACTGTAATGCTAAGCAGGGCCATGCATGAGACAGAGGTGAGCCAGATTGATGGGCGGCGAGGAAGAGCATGGAAGGATAAGAGCAGTTGTGAGGAAATTTTTTGGCAAGTTCTCATGCAGTACAGCTGGGTCGGAGTGGGAGTCGTCTGGCTAAAGCAGAGGGGGACTTGAAGGGGGAATGGAGCAATGGAGAGGTTTGCAGAGTGAGCCACTTTCAGGGTGTGCAAATTGCATTGTCAACATCTTTTGACTATTTGGAACACTTAAGCTAAATGTGGGTTTTTACAAAGCTGCTGGTTAGGCTGCCTTTGAATATACTCACTCAAACAATAGAAACACAACAGAGATTGCAGCCTTGTCAGACGGGCTCGTTTACTGATATGTTTAGCTGACGAGCAGATAAGTCCTGTTCCTTCATCTCCGTACCTTTTCACTCATTTGTAAATGGGGACCATTTCCAAGGTCCTGCTTAAGCTCCAGAAAGGGTGCTGCCGACCTTCACTTCCTTACTTTCACAATCCAGTCTGTATTGGATTAAAAGAGGGGGCATGGCAACAGCGGGAATGGACACTGATGCTGCCAAGATGCTCAATTGCTTGTGCGAATATCTGAGGAATGCGGACAAAAGCGTCAACAAGTGTGACAGAGTTGTTTAAAAGTATTCCCCAGGAATAAATGCTATCCTTCACCCAAATCAAAAGCACCCTTTTCATTTGGCGTGGTGGGTAGCAGTGCGGCTGCCTAGAGCAGTGGTTCTCAACGTGGGGTCCGGGGACCACCAGGGGTCCTTGAGGGGGTTCCAGGGGGTCCCAGGCAAATTGATGAATTGTTAAACTTCAGCATTATTTCATTTACAAGAAGTTAACACAATTAGAGAATGTAGAAGAATTGTGATCATAGTTTCACTAGTTTCACATCTCTCTACCTACAATACAGATAGTCATGGAATTCTGGACAAAATCACGTCTAGCAATAAAAATATTCTCAGATTTGGGTCCGAGAGACAAAATGTCATCAAATGGGGGTCTGTGGCCCTAATGTGGAGTACATTTGGGGTCCTTGATGTGAAAAAGGTTGAGAATCACTGACCTAAAGGAAGCTGCAGTCCTTGCCAGCATGACTATGGCACCCATATGTGATCTCAAATTTAATTGTTGAGAATTGTGTGCCAGATAACTCTGATTTTATGGAGCCTACGCCCCCTCTCTCTGTGTCGATAGCTGTACATACAGTATGATTCCACCCTTGTTTACAGCAAGGCAAAGGGCAAAGCAAAAGATGGTCATGATATGCCCCGAAATCCAGACGTCACTACTATGTAATGTTCATCTCATCATGCTATGTCCCGTAACTGGCATTTGTAACACTGACTCCTTACGGTAAAACACACACACACACACACACACACACACACACACACACACACACTCATTCTCAATTAGAAAGGGTGAAAAGGCGGAAAGGTTGCGGGACAGACTGGTGTAGTACGGGACGTAGTGTAACTCGAGGAAACAGGCAAGAGGAAGAGGAAACGGTGATGTCAAGGCCTGACTACGTTTCCTGTCCAACATTCTTATCCATCCCTCCGGCCCACACACATACAGGACGAGGGGTGGCGGGATGGGTGGGGGGGCTTCAAGCGGATAGAAAAAAAGAGAAGGGAAAGTGCTGGAGAGGGAGAAGGATTAAAGAAAACTGGAGTGTGGATTGGGGAGATCAAGACAAGAGAGCGTGAAAGTGGGAAAAAAAAAAAGGTGCAGAGAGAGAAGGAAAAAAGTGGAAAGAAGAAAGGAGAGGCATTGAGTGAAATTTCTCTCTGATCTCGGTGCAGTTTCACACACAAACACACACACGCACACACGCACACACTCAAAGCCCTCGTTTCCTTTTCCTCCAATTATTTCAACATCATCCTATCCAGTTCTTAGAATTCTCAGAGCAGGAGGCGGTTTCTTCTATGGTGTCCAATGATGTCATGCATTTCTTTACAGGCTACAAAGCCCCTCCGCCCAGCGCCCCACAACCCTCCCCACCCTCGCATTCAAGACCCCTCCTCAAACATTCCTGAATACAGGCACGTTTTCTGATTCTGGAGATATGTGGGGCGTCACCCCCCCCCAGTGTCTGCCTGCACCCTGTGTTATCCTAACTTAACATAATTGCAATTTAATTACAAAATGCACTTCCATTCATTGGGTGTTTGAATTAAATTAGCACTGACCCCAAAAAGAAGAAGAAAAAGGGGTAAATAAACCAAAATATTGATGTGATGAATGTTTCAACCGCACAAACAAGATGAATAGCTATGGATTCTTTATGACAATACTTCCCACACTACTCAGTGTAGCCGGAAGCGGGGTGTGTGTCTGAATTAAAATGTTTCAGTATGTATGGAAGTCCAGGAATGTGACTGTTTGGATGACTCATATGAAGGAAGCACCGGAGGGGGGGAAGGAAGATGTGGGCTGACCCAACAGAGGTATTCTATCATCAAAGTCCAAATTCCCCTCTGTTTGACTCACTGTCCACTCAGCATAATGTAACTGTCACATTAGTTGTGGTGCTACATGGTACAGGTAGTACAGTGGAGAAATGCCAACCAACTTAGTCACTGCAATAACAGAAAGCCTCACTGGTGTGTCAGAACCACGTGAATCACTGTGATGAAGTGAAAACGGTCTCTCACAGCATCTCCATAGGATTTCACTGTGTCATTTTCAGTGGGAACAATACTAAACCTGCTGTGACCTATTTACAAATGGACTGAATGTAGTTCTATACTTAGAAATGGAATCAAAACACCATGTTAATATTATTTAGACCAGAGAATGGACTCCTGTGTACGTTCAAAGTACTGCTTCAGGTTAAACAAAGCAAGCGTTTTCTCCCTTAATGCTATAAACGTTAATTTCATATTCCCCATGGAATGTCTCCCTGAAACAAATCTATCCTGCCACAGAGGGATTCGTGATAGTGCTGTCTTCCTCCCTTCCCCCCGCTCTTCTCTCTTTTCTCACCCTAGCCAGCCTTGATGAGAACCATGAAGCCTTCCATTCATGGCTATAGACCTTGGTATTCATGACTCTCTCAATTCAGTGAAGCTGAAGAAACGCACAGGAAGTGGAGCGGGATGAGGAGAAAATAAGATAATTTGTTTTTAATTAAGTTGAAACAGACTCCCCGCTTGACCCATTGTTTTGCCCCAGAGCGATCCTCTTTTAAACCTTTGATTGCTTTGACTTGGTTGGATTTACGGCTCTTAATAAGCTTGTTTGTATGCACCTTGGAAGTGAGGGAAACCGCAACTTTAAAAGCTCCAGGTAACCTCAGAAGCCATATGAAGTCACACAGAAATAGTGCCGTGTTGAATGTTTTATGTGCACCAAACTTTTGGAGCTGACACTTCACTAGATGCATGAGTTGTTTTGGGCGTATTTGCCCTCATGTGAATACTGTGCCTCCATCTCAAAGCACACACATACACACTGTGGGAGAGGGGGCTTTCAGACAGCACTTGATTACCGCTGTTATCACCCATTTGGGAACATTCCAGATGGAATTCACACATTCCTCTGGGACAATGCAGAAGTGTGACAGATCTGATTATGCTTGTGTTTACCTGAGGATTTATCTGCATTCCTCCAAGTCTCTCTCCCCCCCTCTCAGACAAAAGCTGAATTAAATGTGTCTGTATTGACTTAATTGAGAAGGGCCTATTAACATTCACAGGGGGCAGGCGGTAACTCGTGGGCACCCCCTTCCATGGTTTGGCCACTCTGTGTGAACTTTGCCTCAAACAAGACCGTGTTTTCAGAGTTTTGAACTGGAGAGTGAGTCATGGCTATTCTACACTGCGCTATGCCACCATACTCCCCGTCTCCTCTTGAAAGAACCAGGGTCAGCAATACAAAAAAGCAGGAAAACAGTCATCTCCCATTAGAAATGAATGGAGGGTCCAAAAGGCCTTGAAAAAAAAAAAACGTACTCCTGCTGGCTTCTCAACTTGTGCATTCCCTCCACAGTTTGCCTCTGTCAACATTCTTCTGCATGACTAGTGACATGAGTCATGAGATATGGGGGAGAGCCTTGTTGCCTCCTGAGAGAGGGAGTGGGGGGGGAAAGAGAGAGAGAGAGAAAGGGGGGGCGGGGGGGGGGGCAAAACCGTTTCCCAGTCGCTTTTCTCTAAAGTCTGGGAGAAACTGTCTTTTGAGGACACATGGGTATTAGGGTGAGAGAGGGAGACCGGAGACTGTAGATCCCCCCCTTCCCCCCAAAAAAGCCCTTACACCCCAAGCCAGTGTGTGTTTAAGTTTGTATGTGTGTAGCGGGATGGGGGGTAGGGGGGGGTTTACATGGAGTTTGAACACACACAATGGTTGGGGAAGGTTGGAGTGGGGGGGTGAGACAAGCGAGGTTGCTTCCCTGAAAGATCACATGATGAGGTCCAGTCATCCCGGACCGGGCGCTGAAGGAGAGGGAGAGTGGTCAGAGGGAGGGTCAGCGGATAAGGAAGAGGAGGGGGAGGGGGGGGTTGGGGAGGGGAGGGGGTGTGCTCATTCAGAACAGCTGAAGAAAGGAGAGGAGGTGGGAGGAAGAGGGAGGCAAGGGGAGGTCCTAACAAGACATGTGTGTCAGCCCGTTGAAATGTGTGTGTAGCCCACTTTCCTGCTCATACCGACCGAGAAGCGCTGGAAGAGAGACACACACACACACACACGCTGCCTCGGCCCTCAGACGGAGTTTACAAGTGAAGAAGAGGGAGCCAGTTTAGCTTAGAGCAGATCCCATACAGTTTACTGAGTGTGCAGGCAGAGAAGTGAAGTTCTATAAAGAAAAAGAAAAAGTGACTGGAGAACATTTTAAAAGTATTTTTTTAGGATCTATTTTTGATATTTTATTTTTGTAATTTTTTATTTTTTTGAGAAAGGAATTTTGGACTTTTACCAATGCTTGGAACAATTACTCTAACAGGTAAGCACAATGATTTAATTAGGCCTAATTAATTGCAATTTAAGGATTTAGAGTTCTCTTTAATTAAAAGATTCATTCAACTTTGCCTCCAGTGGTTGTGGCCACATAATGTGTCTATACCATCAATTAATCAATTAAGTTTTATTTATTGAGGGAAAACCGTGATATTTAATAACTGTTGTGTGACTTCTAGTTATTTACTCAGGATATCTTGAGCATCAAAGCAATGGTTTCTCCCTTTACGAGAGAGTGTAGCCAAAGGCATTGTTGTCCTGAGGGTGTGGTTAGCATTGTAGTTTGATGTTGTCCTGGCATGGACTAGTGATTTGAGCTGGAGATGGCTTAGCTTTGGTCACTGTTTCAACTCATAATATAAAAAGTTAAATAAGTATTAGTTTCCCTGCTCTTGTACTCTTTATTTTGTAAATTAAGGGTAATTTTTTGTTTGATTCTGTTATTCTTGATCCCATTTGAAAGTGGATTAACAGTGTGTATTGTGTGTTTTGCACTACATTCATCATTAAGGTGTATCACCAGTGGTTTTATAGAATCTGCATAATTACAAGTGCTGGTATTTTATAGAAAGCATCCTCCTTTCCCAGTAGCTCTGGAGTAAAAACTTTTTCAACTCCAAATGAAGACCATTCATAGTGCTGTATCTACTACTATCAATGCCCAAACCAACTTCTGCCCCAAACTCTGTGACGTGTGCATCCCATCCACATAACTTCTTGGTGGGAAAAGAATTTCACACAGTGACAGCTGCCAGATAGAAATATATGAAGATGTATTTGGAGAAATATTTTCAAAGCCCGTTTTTAGCCCATGTCACCATCTGGGTCTGCTCCGCACGTCCCTTCATGTGAAATATTTCAATTAGATGAAGTGGGATCCTAATTCCCAGTGGGGTTATTCAGCTTAGCCACAGAGGATAGGGAGGGAGGAGAAAGGGGTGTATGGAATTAATTACATGCCAAGACCGATTCTTCTCCGGGCCATATAACTAAGAGTGATGCTTTAGACGGAGCAGGGCTGGAATGTTTTGCTTCATGGGTGACCTCACAGGTTTTGGTTCTGCACATGCACGGAATGCCAAAACATTGATATTAATAGATGAACATTTGCATTTTCTATGTTGTGCATGTGAGCTAATGCAGCATACAGTCACTTCGGCTGGATGTGGACGAGATAAGGGAAGAGGAGGCAAATGGTAGAACAGTGGGTGATGGTGACTGGTGACGTCTAGGGGCCTTCGGAGACAGTGTGGCCACACCTTTCACACAGAGAGGAGCTGTTGGGCTCCATCTAGTCTTCCCGGGGGGTGGGGGGTGGGGGAGTCAGGGTGGTGGGAGGGGGTTACTCCGTCTCCATGGCCTCTTTTTTTTAACTGACTTCTTTTGTTCAGTGGTTTTCTGCTTCAGACTATAGTAATTATAACAAGGATTTGCATATGTTTGGGTGGCAAAGTTTGTAAATAGTGTCCAGGAAGAATGGCTGCCATTCAGGCTTCCGACCGCTACTCTGTCCCTGCCCCCCATCCATCGTTCTTATCCACAAGCCCCCCCCCCCAACACACACACAAACACATAGTAGTACTCACGTCTCTGTACCACAACAGAAAGGCTATCAGATTCCTCATCTCACAGGAGACACTGGGGAGTAATGATAGATTTACAACAATTGTTTTTTTGGCTGCAGAGATGCTAGAGCATCGCCTTACCACACACACTCATAGTCACACACAACCAAAGCCTGTCTCCAGCAGAGAGAAGCATTTAAACTATGAGTGTGTGTGTGCCAGAGATCTGTAACACCCTCTAACTGAGTTAGACCTTCGGCCCCAGGGCAGGCACCCCCATCCCCCCTAACCCCCCACCCCTCCCTGTACCTTCATCTCCTCACTGTCCCCTCCTCACCCCTCAAACTCACATTCCTCCTGGTACAGTCGTTACTCAAAACACACACACCATTTACTCTTACCCCTTGAGACCCCCCCCTAGCCCTCAGCCCCTTACCCCTTACCCAGCCAAACCAAACCAGTCTAGAGGAGTTAACAGTTGTGTGCTTGTAAAAAAAAGTTGGGGCCGGAAAACAAAGATCAAAAAGACGGGGGAGATGCCGGTGCTCTGTTAAATCAACATGGTTCCTGTTTTATTATCTGTGTAGATACACATGGCCTTGTCTGGCCCACTAAGAGTCTGACAACCCGGCCCCCCCCCCCCCCCCCCCACCCCACCCCCCACTTACTTTGTTTATCCATATGAGGAGCTGTTGTAATTACATACATTAACAGTGATTTGCTGCGGAGACGTGGCTGAGCTGTGTTCTCCATCAACCGATTTAGAGCTTAGGTTTCATATTAGATGGTCGGTTGCTTGCTTACTTGCTTATATATGATCTTTGTGGTCCTTCCTGTCTTGACGTGCTTGCTTAACAATAGTGTGGTTTGACAATGTAACAACTACCCTAACAATAACAACTATGTGAGAGAGACCCCCCCCCCCAGCACCCCACATTCACGTCCAAACACACACATCCACAACTATGGAAGCGTTACTTTACAAATTGTGCCCTCTTCTACTAATGCCAAGGCCAATCTGTATCTATGTTGATGTAAGTCTGGCTACTCTTTTGAGGAGCCTTTTGAGACTTTGCTTCTTATAGATTTACCAACTTCCTTTGCACTATGATGTTTCTAGATAATAGAAAAGTTGACCCCCCCCCTCCTTTATTTTCTGAGGCCAGAGAGGGTTAGAAGGCTATTGTGTTTGCATATGTGTGTGCCTTGGGAAGGGGGTGGGTCCTCATCCATCCTGCTGTGGTGGAATTTGGGTCAAGGGGATTGGGACTTATATGAAGGAGGGGCAGAGGCCCATATTGTTAGTTAGAATCTCGCAGAGACACTGTTGAAGTGAAAAACAAATAAACATTCTTTCTTGAGGTCCCATGCCATTTAAATCCAGCTTATGTTTAGAGCATCCTAAAATAATTTACCCAAACTTGGAGTGCGCAGCATAGTTCACATTCCTTTTGTCAAATCCATACATAAGAAATGGGTGTACCCCCACTAACAATGAGTGTATGAAGGCACTGTATTGTATTATACAAATTTAGTGTGAGACGCTGCAGTGTTTGGTGCATGGTTTCATGCCATTGGTCAGGCGTGTTATTTTAACCCATGAATAAGACAGGGTTGTTCCTCTTTTCAAAGCCATGATATTCTAGGAATGCTGGGCTACCGATTGAAGCATCATGTCTATAATTTAGTAAAAGGATGTGGACAGATTGTGGCACATAGCATTACATTTTTGTGAGACAAAACACTATCATCTTTCACAGATGTAGAAATGTACTGGAGGAGTATAAATGTATAGGAATGGAGTGCAATTTTCCTCAGGTTATCCCACAGATAAAAACTCAACACAATGACAATGGGAAGTGTGATCAATTGCCTTGATTTTCAAATGTTGTGATGTATATTAGTGTTGTGTTTATGTTTGTGAGTGGGATAGGGTGGATGGTGGTGTGTGTGTCTGTGTGAGCGCATATGATTGACTAGGTAAAGACATGGGGGGAGTTTCCTCAGTGTATTCAGGATATGAGCATGTGTGCATGGTTAAGGGAGTGTTTATGTGTCTCTGTCTTACCTTGCCTGTGTGTGTATCCAGGTAAGCTGATATCCAGGCATTAAAAATGCCAGGAATTTGTTTTGAGAATCCAATGGTACCAGATGTGAGGTTTTCCTGTCTGTAGTGAGGTGTCAGGAAAGAGAAAGAGAAAAAAAGAAAAAAGCTATAGACACTGGGAACTCATTATCCCCCTACACCTCCTCCTGTCAAAACACAGATAGACATGTCAGGAATTTCAGGCATCATACTATATGTATCTGTGTGTGTTAGTGTGTGTCTATGTGTGCAGTGTTTATAGATAAAGTGATGTAGCTCAGCCATCGAATGAAGTTACTACCAAAGCTAAGTGGTTCACAATGCAACCTTGCTGTGAGCTTGTGTTGTGCTTTGGGACTGTTGTGCTTTGGGACAACAATTGTGCTTTGGGACTGTTATAGTACACAAATTGGCAATAGAATTACTTTCATTGTGCAAAATTTTCTATGAGGCCTCCTTCAGGGGTTGTTGTTCATTTGTGCTGATGCCTACACTTTTATTTCTTTGGCATGTTTACATAGGAAAGGACTAGCTTGAGCAAATTGCAATCTGATTGTAATTAAGTAGTCATATGCTTGATCAAATCAACTCAGGGGGTCAGGATCTCAGCAATTACTTTTGTACAACAGTTCTGATTATCTTCAGATGGCAATGAGGCCATCACTGATGATCTAAGTCTTGCCTTTGTTTTTAATTGAGTCTCTCCTGACATAGAGGCATTTTATTGATCACAGAGTATTTTATTTTGCATGTCATGTTTATTTTCCATATCTGTGCGTAAGAGAATTTGTGTTGGGAATACTTCCGCAACCAGGGTTGGCGTCAATTCCCTTTCAATTCACTCAAATCAAAGTATAATTTGAAACAGCATTTCATATTGCAATGATCGTGTTCATTCTCAATTATCAATAGATTAGATTTGAGAACATTGTTCTCAATTGACTTTAATTTTATTCAATTAAATTTTGAATGTGATTCCCTGAACTGATTAAATTGAAAGTGAGTTGACCATATCCCTGGTGGCAACATTGTATTTATATATTGTGAGTATATTTTTAGTGATTTTTCAGTTTAGGAGAGAAGTAGGAAAATTGATCAATATCTAACTGAGAATTATTTTCCTGTCATTTCAGTTGGCCAGCCAGACAGCGTGTCTGTGACTCAGAAGGAGGAGGCTCCTGAGACCATGGACACCATCCAGGATGAAGTGGCTCCTCAGGTGAATGGAGAGCAAGTGGAGAAGGAGTCTCCTGATGCCAACGACATCTCCACTGTTGAGGAGAAGGCTGATGAGGAGAAACCTGATGAAGCCAATGAAGTGGGCTTCAAGAAGATCTTCCGTTTTGTGGGCTTTAAGTTCACACTGAAGAAGGACAAGAGTGAGGAGAAGGATCCTGTGAAGCTCCTGACAGTCAAAGATAAGGAAGGAGAGGAGGTCAGTGAGGCTGACACAGCTAAGGATACTAAGGAGGAGACTGCCGCTGCTGAGGAGGTCACAACTGGAGAAAAGGTGGTTGAAACAATGGCATCTACCACCAAGGCTGATGTCATTAAGGACACTGATGAGGCTGCAATCACTGAAGTCCCAGCAGAAGGTACTGCAGCTGAAGCTATTGATGAAGAAGCCAAGGAGGAAGGAGCTGAGAAGGAATGTGAGACCAGCCCACCATCTCAGGAGGTCACACAGTCCCCCTTCAGGAAGCTCTTCACAGGAGGACTCTTCTCTAACCTGCGGAAGAAGGCCAGCGTCAAGAAATCCAAAGAGGAGGAAGAGAAGGAGGCAGCTGTTGAGGAGGAGACAACTAAGACAGAGGAGACTGCTGATGCAGTGGGAGAAAAAGAGGAGAAGGTTGATGTAGAGCAAGAGTCCAAGGAGGAGCCACCAGCTACAACTCCTGAGGAGGCAAAATCAGAGCCTACCCCAGAGCCTGAGGTCACTGTGGAAACCCCAGCTCCTGCAGCAGATACTACTGAAGAGACCAAACCAGAAGAGGAAAAGGCAGATGGTACTGCAGAGGAAGAAAAGGCCCCAGTGGAGGTGACCTCCGAGGCTGAGCTGCTGTCATCCCAGGAGAAGGCCAAGGCCCAGGGAAGCCCACTGAAGAAGCTTTTCACCGGAGCAGGCCTGAAGAAGCTCTCCACCAAGAAACAGAAGAGCAAAAAAGATGCCGAGGTCAAGCTGACCGAGTCTGGAGAACAGGCAGCTGAGCAACTTCAATCCTCCACTGAGTCAGCAGAGGGTCCAAAACCCGACAGCGGGGCCTCGTCTCCAGAGGATTCAGGGGAGCATGTTATTGGTGTGGAGGCTATCCAGCCTGGCCAAGAGGCCGAAGGAGAAGTCACCTCTGATGGGGAGAAGAAGAAAGAGGGCATCATTGCCTGGTCCTCCTTCAAGAAACTGGTGACACCCAAGAAGCGTGTAAAGAGGTCTTCTGAGAGTGAAGATGAAGCCACAGGCGAGAAACCAGTGAAGTCAGCCACCCTGTCCTCTACTGAGAGTGCTGTGTTCACAGATAAGTGCAGTGAGGAGGAGGCTAAAGAGGATAAGCCAACAGAGGAAGAGCCAAAGACTGAAAACACTGAGAAACTAGTTAGCAGCACTGAGGAGCCCAGAAAGAAAATGGACACCTCTGTTTCCTGGGAGGCTCTAATGTGCATGGGTGGAGCCAAAAAGAGGACTAGGAGGACCTCTGACTCTGATGATGACGAGACCAAGATTGAAGAGGAAGTGGCATCAGCAGTAGTAGAAGGGGAGCAGGAGGGCAATACCATCGAGGCCTCTGTTGTTTCCTCCCAAGAGGCTGAGACTGAAGGTGAAGGGGTTTCTTCCCCTGAGCCTTTAAGCAGCCCCCCTGAGAGAGAGTCTACCTGGGACACACTGAAACGCTTTGTTACGTTAAAGAATAAGGCCAAAGTTGAGGAGAAGACCGAGGAGAGCTCAGACCAAGTCCTGTCCGACAGTGAACTGCCAAAAGAGGAGTCCTCATTCTCTTTGAGAAAATTGTTCCCTGGACGCAGGAAGAAGAAGGCTGAAAAGCAAGTCTCCACTGAAATGGGCTCAGGTGAGGAGGACTCTGACACCCCAGCTGTGGTTCCTCTCTCCGAGTATGACACTGAGCAAGTTGAGGCTGAACAGGAGGAACCAGCAGTGCCAGCAACTGTCCAGATTACAGCGTCCACTGAAGACAGGTCTCCTTCATGGATCCCAGCCACTGTAGAAGATGTTGATGATAAACACGATCAGCTGAGTGACATCCCAGAGGAGGCAGAAAACGCTGCCACACCAAAGTCTGCTGACACCACCATTGCAGAGGATGATATTGAGGACCATTCCATGCTGTCCCCTGAAGCTCTGGGCAAGGGGCGCAGTGGGCGAAGACTGTCCACAGCCGAAGTGAAACCTTTTGTCCCAGCTCCAACTGCAGAATCCACCCCTGTTCCTCAGGGCCCCCAGTCAGAGACCAGAAAGATGGTTCTGGAGGGTTTGGTGGACCAAGTCAGTGGGATTCCTTGCCAGACATCTGTGACTGTTGAAGACGTACCGATAGAGGCAGCCAATGCTGAAACAGAATATGAACCACCACTTGAGCATGCTGAGTCCAAGACAAATACAATCTTAGAGCCACACAGTCATGATGAGGCCATGGCCATCTGCACTGGCCTAGGGACCAAGGAGATTGCCAAAGTGGCTCTAGAGAAGCCTGTGATGCCCATTGCAGAGTGTGTGGCTGTGATCAGTGATGCTCTGTGTGCAGAGATTTCAGTGGAGGAAAAGCCAGCAAATATTGAGGAGGCGATTGCCACAGAAGACACAGTGCTTGAGGCCCAAGTGCACCAAGTGGAAACCACTGAGCTTGAACCTGCTCTTGAAAAAGTGAATGCAATTGAAGTTCAAACTGCCAGTGAAGGCCATGAACCTGAAATCGAGATGGTTGCCATTGTCAGCAGTCTTCTGGAGGAGTCTGAGATGGTTCAGCCCACCGAGGTGAGTGAGAACTCTCCTAAAGCTGTAATGGTAAACCCCATCACACCAACCTTTGAAGGACTTGTCTACACTGAGAGCGTAGAAGTCACTGAACCAGCAGTGGAAATCAAGGAAAAGGAATTGGTCATGGAGCAGCTTGTTGCCACTGAAGAGATTACTCCAATAAAAGAGATGGTTCAGGCTGTGTCCCAAGAGATAATCTCCACCCTGTATGAGACCACAATGAACACCATCACAAAGGAGACTGAGCCAAAAATCCCTGTAGTGGTATCTGCCGAGGAGGTTGCCATTATCAGTGAACCCACCATTCTTGTTGCCCCATTCCCTGAGGAGGCTGCACAAGTGGCAACTGCAGAGAAGGCGGTGATGGAAAAAGTTTCAGAGCCTGATGAACCAATCCAAGTGCAGGAAACCAAGGATACAGTGGTGGTAGAGGATACGGTGGTGGTAGAGGATACGGTGGTGGTGGAGGATACAGTGGTGGTGGAGGATACAGTGGTGGCAGAGGATACAGTGGTGGCGGATGATACAGTGGTGGTGGAGGATACAGTGGTGGTGGAGGATACAGTGGTGGCAGAGGATACAGTGATGGCAGAGGATACAGTAGTAGCAGAGGATACAGTGGTGGCAGTGGCTGTGGTGGACACTAGCATTGTAGCAGCTGAGTCAGAGGTCAGTGCTGTCACTGAGCAAGCCAGTGAGGAGATTAAGGATGTCAAGGAAGAGGGGGAGCAGGCTAATGCCATTGAGGAGCAGAGCATGGTCATTGCCCAGGCTGTCATCCAGAATGCCGTGGATAAAATGTCAGAAGCCAAGCCTGAACCCAAAACTCCTATCACCCCCACAGCCAACATCCCAAAACCAGTCCAGGCAGTGGCAAAAACAGAAAAAGAGATTGAGATAGAAACAGAGAAGCCTGTTATCATTGACACCCCTGTTGCTGTCGTCTGTGAAACACCAGCACCACCAGCCAAGGTGCCAAAGTCACCCCAAATATTCCATGCTGCCATCCAGGTCATTGACACATTTCCAGTGGAAGTCATAGAGAGCCTTGATGCCCCCATGGAGAAGGAGAAGAAACCAGAAGAGGGATTGAAGCAAGCTGTGGAGGTAAAAGCAAGTGAAGAGATTGTTGTGGTGGAAGAAGTGGTAGAACTGAAGACAGAGGGTCAGATAGGTGGAGAGCTTGAAGAGGTCAAGGAGGAACAGAGCAAAGAGGAAGCAGTAACTCAAGAAGTTGTACCAGCACAGATGGAGGAAGTAAAACCACAATTAGAGGCAACCACCAAGTCAGAGGCCCCTTCAGAGGAGAAAAAAGAGAAAACACCCGCGATCCATATGCCAGTCCAGGTGGTCCTGCAGATAGCACAAGTGACTGAGGATCCATCAGTTGAAGAAGAGGCTGTGGTGGAGTTTGACAGCAACGGTCCTGTGAACAGTGTGGCACCAGCCAAAGCCACCAACATGAAAGCTGACAGGCCTGCAAGTCAGAAACCAGTGTCAGACAGCCTCCCGACGCTGTTGGAAGAGCCTCAAACGATAGCGTCAACGGAGGTTGCTGCTCCCAGCCAAGCAGCCCCAGACGCCGAGACAGCTGCCAGCCCGGCAGAGACAGAGAAAGCAGCGTCGGGGAAGTGCGCAGAAGTGATGGCGCAGGTGATTGAGGTGATCGAGGAGGCAGTGAAGGAGATCGAGCCTGTCTCCACAGAGATCACAGCAGCATCATGAGCAGGTGAGACTGTGATCTGACTACATTGATAAATGTTTGAATGTTTAAGATAACACTATTATATGCTCAAGAATCCATAGCTCATTAGAAAAATCGAATGTCCTCATTTATCAGTTAATAAGGTAACATTTTTTCAAAGGTATTCTTTTCAATCTTTCATGGAAATAGTGATGGAACAGTGAAAGATGAAAAAAGGTTATTTTCAAAATTCCTTTGTTGGCCTATCACACAATCTTCTCATGGTGGCTTTTTTAAAACATCAATGGGCCCTACTTTTATTAGGGGATAGGGGAGGGGATTTGCCCGCTGACCAGATGAAAAAGCTTTTGTTCGGTCTACGAGTAACCAGGGGACCTTTGATATCAAAGCAGGAATGCCGCCGTTGACCCCTGCTTTGTAGGCCGGGGTCTTAAAGGGAAGCGGTGTGTGAGGGGCAGATGAACTTGTGCTGAAAGACTGATTATGATTCCTCCTCTCCCTCCTCTTCTCCTTCCATCAGAGGCTCAGTATGGAGTCAAGAAACCATGTCGGAGTACACATTTGTTAGATTTAATTACAATGCCTCAAAGAGCTCAAGTTGTACTTTGTCTTTTGACTGAATTATATTTATAATATGTACAGTCCAGCAGGTTTTTGATGTGCAACAGTATTTTATTTGCACTGTCTGTAGATGTTGTCATACTGTATAATGTATATCATATTCAAACTGGATGTTATCTGACCTATCCAATGGGGAGAGGAGGGAGCAATTAGGCGTAGCTCAGTTTTAACATTTAATAAGCAGTAATGCAGCTCTGCAGCAGAGGAGAGGAGAGACAAGAGAGGAATACTAGGTGGGAGAGAGGAGCAGGAGGGAGCTTAGTGAGTTACAGCAGCCTGACAGCAGCACTGGTGCAGCAGTGCTCTCCCACACTTGGTATATGCTGAGTCATATAAACAAACCTGGAGAGGCAAAGGAATAATGGAGCAAACAGAAGAAGGAGGTTGGAAAAAACAAACAGGAAAATAGAGAACCAAAATCTAGAGGTGGGAATGACAGATAAAAATAATGTAGGGGATGAAAGATATACAGGATTCTATTTTTTTTTTACATATTTTAGACAACTGCCATTTATATATCATTAGAAATCACTGTATGAACTAATAGCGGTCTGTATTTGCTCAATCTCAGATGGTTCCTTGTCAAAGATGAAAGGATACCGCCTGCTGTGTTCTTAATATTTGTTTTTGTGCCTCTCTACCGCAGGTGAAGATGGAAGATTGATGCCTGGGAGACAAAATGTCTGGACCAGGAAGTGAGTGATGAGGGAGAGAGAGAGAGAAAGTGGTAACACACTGAGACTGGGCTCCGCCCCACCCTGCCCAGAGGGACTGAGTGACTGAGCTACAACTCCACCCATCTCTCCTCCCCCCCCCCCCCCCCCCCCCCGTCCCGCAAGCAACAGCCCAGTCACAGAAAAGTGACGTCCCGCCGCCATATCCAACCCACCAGGGGCAAAGCTAGACCAACCGCCCTGCACACACACACATACACACACACACTCCCACGCACATCTCATCACAGTCCCGTACCTCAAAAGCGTCCCATCTGGCTTGTAATCAATGTGATGTATGTTCAGTGTCTCAATGACTTTCCATTGCCCTTGCTACATTGGCGAGACTCTGCATCCTGGTTGAGAGTGTGTGTGTCGATGTGTGTGTATGTGAGTGCACGTGTGTGTGCAAGTGGTTGAATGTGTATATTTGAGAGAGTGAGACAGTGTGTGTGCAGGTGAAGAGATGGAGGATTGTTATCTTGTATATTGTATTTATATCTTAAGTATTCTTTTATTCACCCCTACCCCTAAGTCTTTCTTTTGTTCTGTTTTTTACTATTTCTTATTGTATGGAATTTGTTGCCTCTTTTAAATTCCCATATAAAGGCTGTGATACAGCAGGCAATTTTTTGAGCAACATCATGGCAGTCAATTTAAAGTGAGACGCAGAGAAAAATATACAATGACGTTTATCTGGGCAACAAGAAGTTGCCACATAACCAATGTGAGACTGTTGAGTATTGAGAGTGTTATCTCCTTGGAAAATGCCTTAAAAGTTGCCTAGTGTATCACAGCCCTAATAGTCAGATTCAGAGATTATTTCAGGATTCTGTAGAGATTATAACTAAACCATGGTACAGATATGATTCCAACGACAGTGTGTGATAGCACTGATTACAGACAATAATTTTACTGTGATAGGACAGGGAGTATGATGATATCTAACAGAAATGCACCACGTTTGACTTGTGACATTTTCATTCTCTTGTCCCACTGTGCTTTTCCTCACTATCCACCCCACCAAAAATACTTTACGCTTCATGTAGATAAGAAAAAAAAAATCACTGCCTGATTTACTGTGAAAAAGCATTGTTACTAAAGTATGTCTGAATTTCATGTGAAGATACAATAAAACACTATTATTCCACCATCATTGATCATGTGGGAGAGGTATTTGGTAAACAGTGATGTGCAAAAGCTGCGTATCACAATATTTGACACTGAATGAGTTATACAAGGTATGCACATGCATCTGACAGAAACAGTTACACAGCATGTCATGTGCACAGTGTTTAATGACCATGTCCTTTGAATTTTTGTGTGTCTTTCAATAAGGTTTACTGTAACAGCTTGCTCACTACAGTGTATTGTTTAACTCTGGATAGAAAGAAAGTCTGTTGGCGCCCTCTGTTGCCTATTATGAGTAGTACACACTTACGTGACTAAATGTATGTTTTAGTAGGGGTGATGGTGTTTGTTCAGTGTGACATACACAGTCCAGTCTTATATTTGATGCTAGGCCTGCACTATAATGTGTTTTTCACCCAGCATGATAGCTCAGGTTCATTTTACTGGCACCAGGGAGGACATAGACGGCACACTCATTGATTGATTGAGGATTTAAATGGCACAGACATTGCATGGTACCAGACAAAAACAAAAGCTCCTTTTACTCTTAATTTAAAAGCCAAATCGAGTTAGGACAAGTTAGGGAGTCATGGTCTTTCTGCTGATCACAGGATGAGACATCAGTTGCATCCAATTAAATTCTTAAAACTCCTACACAGACTCTCGGTCACTTTGAGTCACTCATCAAACTTAATTAACCAACTTATAAGGTCAACGCTTATGGAGAATGATGGTGAGCTTTGCCATTTTTTCATGTATACTGGGAGTGTGGAAGATGTATTTGGGATGGGATGGGATTTTATAGCCATACCAAATATTTCACTATGGGTTATGCTGGTATTTTTTTTTTTTTATTTCCAACCAAATTTGGCAAACCTGCACTGTCAATCATTCTGACATCATGTGACGCAACCTTGACTGCTCCTATAATCCTTAGATGTCAATATGGTGGCTGACACCAGCAACTCTACAGGCTTACATTTCACTGAGCTGTATGACCAAATGAGAGAAAGATTGAGGAAGTCTAGGCCGCTGTCTGGTCACCACTTCACTTAACTTTGATTATAGTATGGGTGTGTCACATCCGTAATATTTGCTTTATGTAATATAAAATAAAATAAAAGGTTTAAAAAAAAAAAGACAGAATAAAATAAAGAATTGCTCTTGCTGCTTAATGTAATGCATTTGGTTGGGGCACCTGCCCACCTTCAGTCCTCCCCAGCTTTTTGTAACACACTCTTAACTGTGAACCTGGTAACATTTGTACAGATTGTATACCTATGTACCTAAAACTCATATTGTTGTAATAATAACAAATAACCTGTAGGCATTTAGCATAATATACATGTAGCATGGTCTTAATTCTGTCTTTTATATTTTCCAAGCTGTTAATAGTAAGGATACAGAAACATGTCTATATTTCATTCAATAAAGTTAGAAAAAATGTGTTCTTGTGTTTATTATTTATCCGTGAATCTATTTTAATACATAATAAATCGATCAGTATGAAGACATTGTTTACCACGTAAATATTGTTTACATTCAGCTTGAATAACTGTTCCTGATGCTCTTTTGAATTATGAACAAATGCAGCAGGTGAAAGTAACACAAAGTAATTGTCTAATTCAAAACAAAAATTACATTCAAGCAGACTACCACTTTCAAATTTTAACAAAGCTATTCTCATGCCTAGGACATTCACTGCTGTCTGTCATGTATATTGGTGTCAAACTGATGTACAGCTCTATGGACTCTATGGACATCAACTGAAATTGATGGAAAAGATGACTAATCTGCATGATAACAGATAATAAAGATGTGATAAGACAAAGACAAGACTAAACGATCCATAATTATGAAAAACATTGTTTTTTATTGTTCATTCTTCATTGAAAAAACATAAAGTTGTTTACACAGAAAATTACTCACGTTCCTGAGAACACAGAAATTTATCACAGTAGATGTCAAACCGGCTTTGGGGAGCTTGGGGACATTGTGCGCACTCAAGTATCATGGGTTGGGGTTTTTTTCCTCCCAACTAGCCCTGAAATTGGTATTTTGATAAACATTAGCCGGCAAAATAGACAATATCATCTTGCTGAGATACTAAAGGAAGTTTAGATACATATCGACCCCCCCATTCATACATAAGACTGGTGTGGCTGCAGAACAATTAAGACTCAAACTCAGGAAGGATTCAGACTTTACCTATAAAGCTGGCTGTATTCATGTGTATCAATTCAGCTCTGAGAAATGAACATCAGTAGTATAGCATTTCAAAATGCCTAAACACAACAGGCTTGAGTCACGAGACAGACAAGAATCCTTCCCCCATTTGACAATACGACACATTATCAATGCGGTCAAGATTACATCAACAAGTAGACATTTGTGTTTTTTGAGTTAATTTAAATGTGACGGAATTTTGATTTATGGCAAAGCTGGTCATATGATTGGCAGAAGACCCCGCTAGTACAGATACCAAAGTTCAGTTCCATTTTGATGTTGTCCTTCCCTCTTATCCAAACCTGAGTAGACAATATTAGTGGATGCTCAAGAGAAATAGCGCCATCTAGCCCAACAACTAGCAAATAACAAGGAGCCAAACATTGCATTGCAGTCATTGGAGTTTTTTGAGCACCAAAGATGGAGAATATTGGATCATCATCCTCACTGTCACAAACCTGTACTTGATACACAAACAGTTTGACTGCAAATTATTTTTTACAGCAGACTGCGTGAAACTAAACTGCTGGTCAGTAACATAAAAACCTTGAGTCAAAAAAAAAAAAAAAAAAAAAAGACAACTTGCATGCATACTAAACATACTAGGGATGGGCATTTTTCCATATTTTCACAGATCGATTAATAGACAATTGGATTTCTCCAGTCAATAAATTCAACAAATACCCTATATTTAAAATATTAATTTCACACGATGCATAGATTTATTAGTAGTACGTGTGGCCTAATTAACAGCCTGATGCTATGAAATTGTGATATTTTTAAATCACTTTGCACTTTGTGATTTGGACTCCAGGATGGCGAGCTCTCACTGCTGTGTCAGGTAATGGCGATACTAATAAAACTATGAACTATAATACCTCATCTGCAAAAGGGTTATATAGGTTAACAAAGTTTGCAACAGACTCTCATTGTGTAGGCTGAGTAGACTTGTAGAAATTTGGAAGGCCTATGAGTAAGAGCAAGTACAATACTTTTTGGTTTTTGCAACCTTACTAGTAGATTGGAAAAGTTATAGAGACCATATTTACTCCAAAAACAATTTATAGATATGTGCTCTATCATCACACAATGAAATTAAATGTTTAATTTAATTTAAACAAGTCCAATGTTATAGAAAAAACACAATAATGTAGCAGTTGTTTCCACTGGCAGGAACAAAAATAACACTAGGACAGTTTAATATTAAGTGTCCCTCCACTTACTTCAATTCTGCATTCAAATAAGGTTTTGGAAAACACTTAATCTCCAGAAGTGATGTATGATTATCTCAATAAATCATAATCCCAATCAAAATGAAGTTCAGGTTTGCAACAGGGGAATCAAGACAGTGATGCACACTGGTATGCTTCAAATTGGCAGGAACTAGTCTATCTTGGCTTGTAAACCACTGATCTGTTTGAGATTCTTGTTGGAAAATGTTTAAATTGTTGGTGCAGTTAGGAGAAGTGAGTGGTCCATGGCCATTTGAAATGATGAATATGATTGCAATTATGCACCGTTACTACCTCATAAGAATTTCCATGCTTCACATTTATTGGACATGTGTGTAAAGATATTTCACAATTTTCAATAATCAGTAGTATATGGAAAAAGTGTCCCTCATCAGCCCAAAGTTGTTGTTTTTTTAATTATTACACCTCGCATCAAAATTTTGGATATTCCCATGAAACATACAGAAATGAGTGAGGTATCAGAGGACAGTCATACTTTGTGTCTGGTAAATAGAGATATAACTATGTCATAAGTTTATTGCAAACTGAAAAAAAATGGGCAGGTTAATACTGCTCTTTTTGTTAAAGTTGCCCCCCCACCCCTCCTTCGACTGGTATTTTCTGACACCCTAACCTGTTTTCACATTACGTCTGCAATAACCGGCTGTTTTTTTTACTATTTTTAACCTCTGCATCATAAAATTTCACCATGTTCTTATTATATAACCACTATTTATTTTGTCATGTTTGGTCAATGATAAAAGAACAAACATAAAAAGTCAGAATGGTTT
Organism: Centroberyx gerrardi; assembly: GCF_048128805.1. Lineage (NCBI taxonomy): Eukaryota > Metazoa > Chordata > Actinopteri > Beryciformes > Berycidae > Centroberyx > Centroberyx gerrardi. Next base: position 10,576,238 of record NC_136014.1, on the reverse strand, counting down.
AAAATACAGAGAAAATATTTCACTTTTATATTTGCACCAAATCAGCAAGATGGGCAAAAAGATTAGCTTTCAGCATAAATTGGTCAAGAGGGGAAGAGAGAATTAGTAGCCTAAAAAATCCCATAACTTATTGTACAGCAGTAACCTAGGCTATTATAAAAGCTCAAACAGTCGATGATATTAAAGCTCAAGCTTGACTTGCATCTTGATGAATCTTAAGATCAATTTATCATGCCCATCCCTAATACATAAACTTTCACTATACCAAATAATTCCTTGTCTACTTTAAAAGCTATCCGCCTACTAATATACAACCTCTGCAATATAATGTATTCTTTGTAAATATAGCACTGTATATAAAATTAGAAAAGCATGTCAAACAAAAAATATGGGCTTTTAAAAGTAGATTCAAGCAAATAATATAATGGCAAAGTTGTACAATATTGTACAGGACTGACAGCTCCCTTCAAGGTATGTGTGTATGTATCAACATGTTGTTTCTTCAAACTGTAACCCATGTGTTGTACAACACAAAAATAGAAGTGTAAAAAGAAAAAGTATCAAAGTGGCACAACTGTAAACATAACCAGACAACAATGTTCACTCTTGCTCCAAGGTTTCCGTTGTGACCAACTCAATCTATCCAATGGCCAAACACTTATTACGGGTGGGAATTGTGCTTTAATATGGTGTTCTCAGGTGGGAGCCGTACTCACACTTGGCACAGTCGACATAAACAAAGTAAAAGAACTAAATGGCTGCTTCGGTGGATGCAAATAATGGCCATGGAATTACATTTCATGGTATCTATTCTGCTGAGCCACAACTCCGCCTACCTAGCAAATGGAAGACATGGGTTTTCTACATATAGGCTGCCAACTCAAAAAGGAGAGCCGATTGTCTCGGGACTGAATACATGTTCTGTTTTTAGCTGGAATCATAATTGTATGCCTGATCTTGATCATCCACTCATTTTTGACCATGGAGGAACAAGTCTAGTGCACAGTCACTGAGCAAACGTTTGCAGTCAGCACCTCTCTTGCTCCTGCTGAAATCTAGAGCGGCTACAACATCTAACTCATCTAACAACACGCTGCGTCCTCCGGAACTGTCTCAGCTTCCTCTTCCTTTTCAGCTGAAACTCTGCCTGCGCAGCTTGACCACAGTCAACGGTAACTTTAAATAGAAACCAATGTGTGACAGCCTAACGTGTGAGAGGCTTATACCAATGTACAACACCAACAAGGAAGTGATGAGATGAAAACAAGCGTTAGTTATTTCCACTCCCTCATTGGTATTAAACTTGAGCCTTGAGTCAAAGGTTAATTTACTAATTGAGTGAAGTTGGATTAAACCCCAAAGATAGCTATAGGGTATACTGTATATTTATTTAACTTTTTGTCATGCTCAAGAGAGCCTGAAGAATTCCAAAATATTGTACCAAAGAATCTGTTTAAGTAGATATAGTGAACCTCCAACATACATACCCTGACTAACTTCACCTTTAGCTTACCTATTAACCATAATTTAGAAAATAAACATATATGCTAAAAGGGACAAAAACACAGTTTTGGTACTACTCTACAAGGATCTCCTCAGTCTTTATGGGTGCTAGTACGGTGCCAGAGTTGGACAAATCAGAGCCTTCATCTTTGGAAAACTCATCACGCTGGAGCAGCAGCCCTGCCCCTGCGGGCCCCTGCAGCCCCGCTAACGCCCCTTGCGTGAAGCACAGGTGTTTGATCACCTCATTGGGACTGGAGAAGGTGGTCTCACAAATGTTACACTTGTAGGGCTTTGAGGAGCCCAAGAACAGCGCCTCCATCTGGCTGCTGTCGTCGCCTGCAGCGCACAGTTCCATGCTCTGTCGGTCCACCATGGTGTAGGTATCGGCCCCCTGATTCAGGCACACGTGGCGGGCCGCCTGGTTGGCACGGCAGAAGCTCTTGCCGCAAGCACTGCACTTGAAGGGCTTGCCCGTGTGGATGTACATGTGCTCGCGCCAGTGGCTCTTCTGAATGAACTTACGTCCACAGGTGGAGCACTCGTACTTTCGCCGCTTGACTTCGCGGTCTAAGTCAGCGCTCTCCAGGTTGTCGATGTCCGCAATGTCTGACGGCGGAGGTGTGTCTGCCTGAGACTGAAACCCTCCCACCCCCCAGCTGGAAGTGGTCCCCTCCGCTCGGGGAGAGTCCAAGTTACCACCTGAGACGGGTGTTTGCTCGCTGTCGCTGATTATCTCGACTGCTGTGGCGGCAGCGGAGTGACTTAATCCAGCCTTGCTTGCCCGTAGGACCTCCTCTACCTCTGGTATTGTCTGTTCTCCAGGCATGACAGGGGAGAGTGCATCGCTGGGCTCAGACAGGGTCTGCTGTAGAGCCTGGGTGTGCTGGAGGAGATGCTCTCTCAGCAGGCTTCTCTGGTTGAAGCGGCTCCTACACAGATGACAGGAGTAATGCTTCCTGAAGGAGGCACTCCTCTTCATGATGCTGGGTTTCACATGAAGGATGGCACTGACTGAGGAACCATCTGTGGTTAGCAAGTCCATTTTCTGGTCCTCAATCATAGGCTGAGAACCGCTGGTTGAGGCCTCCGCCTCTGGGGGTGAGGAAGCTAGCTTGGACGTTGGGGAATTAGTGTACGCTGCTGTGACAGCTGGCGTGGACGGATACTTCCCCTCTGAGCTGAGCTGTTCCATGTCAAAGGGTGAGGAGAGCTGGCGTCGAGTGGACACTCTGGCTGACAGCGCCACCTGCTGATCAGAGATCTGGATGCCATAGAGAGAAGCGGAGAGGTTGAGGCTGTGCTCCGGGTGTGAATACACTGACTGGCTGGCCTCCTGCAAGAGTGGATAGGCATGCAGGAATCTGACCCCCTGCTCCAGCCGTGCAGGGTCGATCAACTGGGGAGCAAGTTTGCCTGTATACATCAGGTTGAGGAGGTAGCTGAAGATATCTGGCTGTATATCTGCAGCCTTCAGGCGCACACAGTCACTGAAAAACAAATAAATTATAATTAGAGACAAAAGATGGTGAATGGTCCTAATAGGCTTTTACATTTAGATAATGTGGTCTATTATCAATAGAGGACAATAGTTACACAGCACTGGTCGATTCAGGTTTCAACGGTCAACAAACAGACAGGACAAAGCATACAAAGAGAACTAATTTTATTAAGGGACTCTGCTCTTCATTTCTTTAGAATGTGAAGAGAACTTGTTTGAGTTACTGCTCATGGTTTGCTGAAAACTGAATATTTTACATATGTATAAATCTCTGTGGGCCCATATATCCTTCAGCTGGAGAACCTTGCCACAACACGTTAGAGGGAGGCACTAATACCACTTTTTCAATCTTGATCCAAAGTATAGAATTTCCAATGTGTCACCTCATTCCATTAATAATAACTCTGTTAATAATATGTAACAATAGCATTAGTTTCGTGTCACACAATAATCAGTGAGATACGGTCCTCTTTTCTCCAGAGATCAAACATGACATGATCCTATCAGACTTTAGGTCTTGGTATCAGAATTTAGCCTTGGGGAAATCTTCCAATATAACAACCTGAAGTATTTTAGCCTGGTAATGGGCTGGTATCTGATACTACTACTGGTACATCCCTTTACATTTACTTTACCTGTCCTGGTGGATGAAGAGCATTCTGAAGTAGTTGGAGAAGGCAGCTAGCACGGCCTTGTGGGCTTTGAAGAAGACATCTCCTATAGCCACGGTGCAGTCGCACAGGAAGCCAAACTCCCTCTGAGCGTTAAGCTGCTGCAGAAGGATAAGACCATGGTTGGCCAACTCCATTCTTCAACCTGCACAAAGGCATGCACACCCACACACAGTCACACAGGCATACGCACACACAAACACACACAAACGAGCAACAATCAGTTTCCTGTCTTGAAGGAGACCACAGTTTATTGTGACCACAAAGAGTCAGGCTGACAGGGGTGATCTAACAACCTTGTAAAGGCTAGCGTAACACAACAGTGAAGAATCATTTTATGACTCTATGGACAATTTGTCCAGCACAAACCTAACAGAAAATAATGGCAATTAATGGTATGGCTTAGCAAAGCAAGCTTTGTGCAACTGTGGATTTAGATTTAGAAGTGTTTTGCAATGATACTGAAGAGTAAAAACAAATTGTTTGTGAAGACAGACATGGAAAATATTCCTGCTGCAAGTAGACTTTAAACAGCGGACATAATAATCAATAACAACCAGGGTGCTCAGGCGGTTTCCTGTAAGAGCTGCCTCAATAGTCTGTCAGCTAGCTTTGGGAGGGAAAAGAGACAGAGAGGCTTCCTTATTGACCTCTCATGACAACTTCCGGAGCACCACTCTCACACAACCCCTGTGGCCCGTCTCTAGGGATATACAGAGGAAGGGATGGTTAGGACTAGTGGACAGCTTAGTTATAAGACATTCTCAAATTTTTGCACAAGGCTATAGTGCAAAATATTGAGATATGGAAATTAACTCCCCTTGTCTAATCTGTGAGTCAACAAAGGCCAGACCTAACACTTTAAGAGTGCACAAAATGGATATAGTTGCAATGTAGCTAAATCTAATCCAAACACCACTCTTTTGGCATTTGTAACTCCTGCATTCACAGACATCACCTTTGACCCTCGGTATCTTACCAGTAGCTACTGAGGGTTCAGACCAATCAAATGTCAGAGACAGAACCCAAGAACAAAGGTAGATTAGGTAAGGCTTATCTCTATGGCTCCTGTCTGTGCAGAAAAAATACCACTTGGCATGACCTGGTTCTGATGGAACCCAAGTCCTCCGAACTCAATCTCAAGGGAAATTTCAGAGCTCTCCGCTTTCTGCTGGCCACTGAGATGACTGTTGTTGACCCTAAAGGTCGCCGCAGGACTGAGAGGGCTTCAGGCCATCACATGATCAGGGTTATGGGTGTCGACACACATTCCTAAGGCACAACTGGTTCCACCCCCTCCACCAGTGAAGAATGGAAACAGCCTGTGGGCAGGATGAATCCCCCGTCTCACGCAGAAGAACACTTTCTCCACCACTCCATGCATAAGGTCCACTACACAGCCAAATGACATACAAGGCAGAGGAAGATGGATATTTGATTGGCTAATTTACCCCAGCTAATCTGAATTTTGTTTTCTTGCATATCCATGCTGGATACACACACAAATAGCCCTCTACACATATGCATTACATCAGACAGATCAGAGTGCAGCAATGCCCGCCCTGCAGCGCACAGGTTGGGCCTCAGTGCCTTGCGCAAGGGCACTTCAGCAGCAACAGTGGACACTGAAGGTGGAATACCAGCCATGCTCCAGTCGCTCACAACTTGAATACACCCTCATGTCAGTGCTGCAGACTGAAGCTGCAACCCTCTCATTACTGGTCACCATCCCTGCCTTTCTACATCATCCTGCTACATCTAGTAGACTACTTAATACATTTAGAGTATCAGTTTAAACAGACACACTTGCTGTGTTCCCACTCCTTCATCAAAGCTCACCACAGCACTCCTTGAAAGAAGCTGGTACACAAACCACTGTTTACATTATGGTAAGCTACACAAAGGCAATGTGTTTTTCCTTTCTGAAGAGTACTTGGTTGCACCATTTCGACTTGACAACAAACAACAAGCATTTCTATTAGACAACAAATTACTATTGGTTAACCACCATCAACCATCACTTGAATTCTGTACATTGGATAACATGATGCAGTAACTACAATACCATGTGTTCATCATAGTAACTTGTTTGTAACAATAAAGCACCGCCCCTGATGTAGACACGTGGAAGAGTTACTTCCGTAGTGCGCTTTTCTGTTATACTGAAAATATACCGTGAAAACTATCTAGGTGGAAAGCCTATTAAAATGACACGCACGTTTTACGAAAAAACGCAGCGCAGTAAGGTGAGAAAACACGAAAATGGTGAAACATACAAAGTATTCAATAACGCTCTGGAGACAAAACGAGCGCGCCAGGACCCCTGCGTCTGCCTCTTCGGTTGCTATTGCTAGCGCGAAGAAACGGAGCGTAGACTCGACACGCACACACACACACACACACACACACACACACACTCACACACACACACACACACACACACACACACACAGGCGCAAGGGGGATGGGGTTGGTCACGAATGCGTTTCTTTTAACTTCCAAGTGACAATTACAGTTAGCTAAACCGTACGTAAATAACGTAACTATATCAGTAAACGAAAGCCTACGCAAGTATAAACAGCCGTACCTTTGTACTCCTCTTTAATTCGTGGAGTTTGCCGTGTCGCTGTTGTTTGTTTGTTACCGGGGACTCGTCCGTCCTCTGGGCTCGCAGCTCGCTCTGTTCCTCGCAAACGCAGCATTCGTTGGCGGCGGAGAGGGTCGTCCGTCGGTGTTTTCCGGTTAGGGGTTTTACGTTACAATCACATGACTGTGGGTAAAAAGCACCCAAAAAAACAGCCGTTGTAAAATTCGTTGAGCAGGGGGCGTTTGAGTTAACGTTAATTTCCCGCACAGCGTAACCGCCGTGAGTGCCACCAGCTTGCTACAAATTAGCTCCTTGACAGCCGGTGAGTTGTAACGTTAACAGCTACGTTGACTCACTGTATGGTAATTAATCATTCTGTCTCATCCGGTAACGACACGTTAAACATAAAACCGGCATGTTTGTGTATGCGTGTGTGTCGCTGCCCCTACCCCCACCCACAGTGACAAATAACGAAATAACGTTGTCTTGCCCACAGTTGTCTTACATTTGCATTTTTCGGTTGAGGCTGTAAGCTGATTCCAGCCTCTGTGGTTCTCAACTAGTCAAAAGGAACTACAGGCTACTAATCATATCATTTAAAATATGCTAATTTGGATATTACACACATATCAAAGCAAGACAAAACTATTTACAAATATCTTATAGGAATATTAGAGTGGTCCCATATGAAATGAAAAAGTATGATATGGTCACTATAAGATTATTGAGTAACATAGACACACGATAAGTCCCTATAGGAATATTGTGTGATAGGCTGCCATAGGAGATTAAAAAATACCATAAAGTACGAGGAATGACCTACCTCGGACACAATTAAATCGCTATATGAATATTAGTGATATTTCATTAGAGTGATTTGGAAACTATTATAAATCTTAAATATGCAAAGGTATATATATGTATATTAGCTTCCAACTTTAAACAAATTTTGATTCTGAAGTACAATCTGCTGTGAACAGCTGCAGGCCTATTTCCTCTTGTTTTTTTCGCTGAATATGCCTATGTCTCAAAGACTACTAGGCCTGTGCTAACAAATGCAGACACCCATGCTACACTTAAAAATGTAAGTGCAGCATTTATTTTTGTAGCCTTGTTTTTATTTGTTTTGTTAGAAAACCATGCTAACTCCTAAACTATACAGTAAATTCACAATCCCTCTCAGAGGTTGGGGCACACATTTTTATAACTCTAGGCCTCATCATTCAGCTTCACTGTCATCTCATTAACACCGTAATTCAATGTCTTTTGATGACATTGCAATAACAGTGTAATGCAAAAATGCAAACCAAAGAAGTTGTGCACAACTTCTACATATACAGTATATCTTCTATATTTATGGGGCTATGCACAGTTATAGATAGGCCTTATATGTGAAAAATGATGTAGTCTACATTTGTTCTACATTCAGCTATTTTCCTTTGAAAATGTGTGGCCTCAACTCACTATAGGTCTGCTAGGGAAACAGGATGTGAATGAGCAGAGCCAAAGAGGGGAAACATACAGGCTCCTCCCCAGTTTGGAAAGTTGTTCCTGTTGATGTTCCCATCCACTCTCCCTCACAGGTTTCAGGGAGCTGAGAATGGCAAATTATAAGACGATCATACATATCAAGGACAGCCTATAAGAGCATCTGTCATTGAGCTTTCTCCATTGCCTTATAGCAGAACAAAGATGATCTTAACAACACAGATTTCCCCAACAGTGTGGATGGGACCCCACATGGGGTACCTTGATATAAACATTGGATTCCTTTAAAATATTTTAATCAAACTAAAATGACTGTACTAATATCTTAATATTTTGAATTGAAAAGCTGCTTTCAACAGCTTTTGGACTGCACAGAAGCCACTGTGAAAAAACACCATATTGCTAATAAGTTGTCCAACTTGTAAGATAAATTCAATGGGTGAATGTTGTAGCGTATTTATTGCACACCCGTAACATAAGGCCACATAATTGCCATGTATTTCTTATGTTGGGGTTCTTGTTCTTTTCTGACCTCAATAGGGGGTTGCCTGCCAAAAGAGGTTGGGAACTGACGTGCTAAGATGTTTTTGGGAAACCCATCTGTGATCTTTGAACAGAAATAAGGAAGGGCAAGAAGAGGGACGGAGCAGAGGTCTTGGAAATGGATTGCACCCAAACCACACACTGTCTGTCAGGAAGCGGAGGAAGTGTAGGAGGATCCTTTCACAGACACTGGAGGCACACAAATATGTTGTTATTAGATCCTCAGCTGTGTGACGTGGCGACCTAGCGAGGCGGTGGATATTGTCCCAGTGTAAATACCAGCTTTTGGCAGACCCGTCCTTCAGGGTTACATTTCAGATTTAGCGCAGGCAGTAATGTATGAGGCTGCAGAGAACGTCTTTGACCGCAGGAGGACCGGCCTAAGCTGAGGACTTTAGCTGGCTGAAAAGGCTTGCTGGGCAGGGGCTTAGAGAGAATGGGAGGGGATGGGGTGTGTAAAATGAGAAGGGAGGAACGGGAGGGGGCAGAAACTTCTATAATGCAGGGGAGGGGGGGCCTTTAAGTTTCCAGGCTGTCAACAAACAACAGATCTGATGCGGTCCACAACTGTACCGGAGCCAGTCAATTGATAAAAAACGGAGGCCTATGGGGGCAGTGAATGTTTCACAACAAACAGAAACACAACACACTGATTGAGACCACTGGTGGTGCGAGGGCGGATGATAATGACAGCAGAACAAAAGCATGTTTATAATGCTGATAGTCCCACAGCAGGGGGCTGTTGAAAGAAGCAGCCTTTTAGATAAACTATTATCAGTGGCTCACTCTCATTCACCCTTGAAATCAATACATTTTCATCAATAGAATTTTTACCAGACCATAACGCTCTACCATTAGGTCAAAGTGCTGTAGGGTACTGCTATCTGTCTGTCTCTCTTTCTCTCTCTCAGAACAGCACACTGGACCTTCACATGACTGCCCCCCCCCCAAAACACTAATTCCCACTAAATTGATTTTTCCTGGGATAAACAACGTACGGTATCTTCAATACCAACAGCACAGCCTGCGTGAAATTGCTTCAAGATTAAAACAAAAAAAATGTAACATGTAGATAAACGTCTAATTGAACTAATGCTGACGTCAGTATACAATTTCAAACGACTTTACACACAACACAGCCCTATCCATTTTCACTCGCACAAATATAACACTCGATAAGCTCTATTACTGTTGTCTACATGTGTGATTCTGTGTGGTGAGCAGAAACACCTGTTTAAACAGGGCCCTTAATGTTAACCCCACCCCCCACCCTCCCTCCGGCCATGGCCTGTTTTGAAACCGGAGTGGTGAGTCACTCCACAAACCCCCTCTCTCGGTTCAGGAAAACAGATCCGGCCAGGCTGGGGCCCGGCGGGGGGAAGGGAGGGGGGTGGCGGGTGAACACCGGAGATGGACACAGCTGGACACCCACTCCCAAGGACACGGCGGGACCCCACATCCTGACGACGGGCTCCCGGGTTCCCATAGCGACTGATTTGAGAGAGAGAGAGAGAGAGAGAGAGAGAGAGAGAGAGAGAGGGTGGGGGTGGGGGGGGCGCTATCAGAATTAAAGGAATATGGTTATCTCTCCACCCACGTAATTGGAAGTGCATCCAATCAATTGGTCATGTTCTTCAAAAGAGAGAGGGAAGAGTGCAGGAGCCCCTCGGAAAGGCCTTCCCTTTCCCAGCCTTGAACGGACGGTAAACATGGCATTATGTAATTGTACTGTATGCCGCGGTTGGGCAAAAGACATCATGACTTGCCGCAGACGGCAAGCTTGGGTGTGTATGCGTTTTGGCCTCATGCAAAGCAGAGTATTAATGATAGCGTGTGTGTTTGTGCTTTTATTACGGAATTGGATTGAGATTTGATTACACCAAACGAATTCTTGAGAATAAAGAATGTTTTTCGTCGGCATTAACGATGAAAGCTGCACAGCAGTGAAGTCAGCCCACTCAACGAGCTACAGCAACCCAATAACACATTTTGGAAGGCAACAGTAGGCCTAATGTCTCAGCAAAAATGCAATTCCCTAAAGCAATATTACTATTAACATATGAGATACAATATTTGCGTCTAAACTCATTACAGAATACCACATCCACAGTTTAATTCGCCATAGGAATATTATAGGAACATATAGTGATTTTCGTCAGGGAAGAAATGCCTCGCTACAAATTCTTTCACAAACCAAACCCACCAAACCCCTCCTCCTGTTCCCGCCAAAACGCCTTGGGGGTTCGAGTTCTGCGCTTTCCTGATAGGGCGGCTTAACGTCTCCATGACAACCGTTGCCCTGGACAACAAAGGATGCCCAAGGACGCTGTCACAACAACGGACTACCCTCCAAATTCAGTGCGCAATGCAGCAGCGCGGATCTCTGTTCGATCCACCACCTCAGACAAGAGTAGTTTTGAAGCGTTAAAGGCTCAAAGCTAATAAGTGACACACAAGTTAGACAAACTAAAGCAAGCCACGACCATGTGGCATGTCTGAAATTAAGACATGGAATGCAACCGCAGCGCCACAGGCACAATTGCCGAGATTGCAGTTTGCATTCTAATTTTGTACCGCTTGATGGTAGCATTGCGTGATGAATAAACCCCAAGTCCACAGGAAACCAGGAAAGAAAAAAATAAAAATAAAAATATTTTTTGTCAGCAAAATGTATAATCTTATCTTAATAACATCTGCTGTGGCTTTTAAATAACATCCAGTGAATCATGATGAATATCGCAAGTCGCTGTCAAGCGGGCCTCCTACCTCTGTTATGCAAAGGATATACATAAAGTTTTAATTTGAATGTGCTCCAACTTCCTTCCTACTGCCAAAATGATGGCGACTGACCAAGCTGTGCACGGAGTTCCTCCTTCCCTGTCTGCCAAAGTGGTTGGGTATGTAGACAGCTGCTTTAAATGTTTTATAATGAGTTTAAATGTTGTCGGTAACTACTTTGCTGTATCAAAATAGCTCCTCTGTCTAGGTCTGCAGTGCCCAAACCAGCAGTAGCATTAGCTAACTTGCTAACATTGTATACATGGGTTGCTGATAGCTAGCAGGAGTATACATTCGAATACATAGCTAAATACAAGGCCCTTGCTCATATGTAACTTAACGTTATGTTAGTAAATAACATTATTGCAGTCGGAATTTGTCTGCAAAGCAAAGGCCACTTTACATCCATTGCTAATTAGCCGGCTAGCTTACTAGTCGGTGTAGTCACCGTGTGCTAGCCAAAAGTTAGCTGTGCTAAGAACTGTCACTGGCTATCCTTCTCCCCCAGGTCATTTGCTTATTTGACAGTGAAAGACAGATTGCCGACCATCCTGACGAAAGTTGTAGACACAATCCATCGCAACAAAAACAAGTTTTTTGAAGAGTATGGAGAGGTAAGGATTATAATCCACATCCTTACTGAATTCATTCGAGTTGTCTTCCTGATGTAACGTTACATCAGCTGTCAGGAAATTATTAGGCTGATCGAAAACACGACTTAAGTCTCGTCTATTTGCCCCCTTTATTTCCATACAGGAGGGTGTCCGGGCAGAAAAGGCGGCAATTTCTCTACTGTCCAAGCTGAGGAATGAGCTGCAGACCGACAAGGCAATCCTGGCCATGTCAGACGGCCTGGAAGACGCAGACTCCTGGAACCAGTACCTGCAGAGACAGCAGAGCCTGCAAGGGGACCAGGACTCTGTCAGCTGGTTCAAGTCTCCATGGCTCTATGTGGAGTGCTACATGTACCGCAAAGTACAGGAGGCCCTCTGGCTCAAGTGAGAAGCATGTATATCTTCCTATTAGCTAAGATTTAGGATGAAGATAGAGGACTGTTAATGGGAGCTATTGCTGCCTTCGGGTGCTCCTCGTAAGCTCCTGCTTTTGAGGTTCAAAATACGATTTGGTGCTCATTCATTTGGTTGGAAATAATAACAAAATGGACCTTTTAACAAAAGTAGTTATTGTGGCTGTTCTTTCATTTTGGAAATCAAGCGGCACAGAGAGGCTTTGTGCTGCAGCGACAGAGTGAATAGGAGAAAATGTGTGTTGTGCATGTAATTTATTAATTTAGGTGAAGTATACACAAAATGCATTGGGCCTCATTCACAAACAGTGCGTACACACAAATCTGTGCTTAAACCGTGCGTACGGACGTTTAACGCACAAATCCGGGATTCATCAATATTTTCTTACTTGAATTTGTTCGTACTCTGCGAACAAATTTAGAACTGCCTCAGACCATGCGTACGCACAAATGATGAAGGCCCGGCTGTCTTAGAAAATGTAAACACACACCTTTTAACTAAATGCATAGCATATTAAAACCGCATTCATTAAAAAAGGCTTTAATAGACAACAATATTTAAAACCGTTAATTTACTAATGCATTGGCCAAATGTATTAAATAACCATGAAATTGATGCCCTTTCATCCTCATCAATTATTGTCATAATTAAAATATTCAACTATAAAAACTGAGTGTCCCAGTCCTAGCTTACAATGGAGTATGAGAATGTCCATATTGAAATGTAACAGTTTTGGTTTTCATTGTTTTTACTGTTTTTGACTTGGCCTATAATGATCGGCTACTCCCACCAATTTTTAGTGCCATGAAATTGCGCATATGTAGCCAGTGTTAATTGGTAGCCAACTGGTTAATTGGTAGCCTATTAAAAGGCATGCAGGGTATATAAAAGATTCCGATTTACCTCCAAGCAAGTGTTAAGATGGCATATCTAGCCTTGCTGGAAGATATTGCAGCCGGTGCGTTCAGGAGACAGCGCATCTTCAGAGTCCCGCCTTGTCTCCTCCCAGAATTAACTATGCAAATGACTATAAATACGCCCCTCTTGTCACCTTCTTGTCAAAAACAATGGTGAATGTGCCTGTGTTCAGTGCTCCCCTCTCCAAATATTTCCAATGTGCTTTTACGCATGCAGTGTTTTTGTAAATAAAGGTAAAATTGCACAATTGAACTGATTCAAAGATTAAAAACAAAACCATATAATGTGACATGTCCAATGTTCGCAGCGCTGCCGCTACAAATATGGCAATGTGCTTTTCCATTTGTGGCATTTCTTTCTACACTATTTTTTTTTTTGTTTTACGCACGGGTCGCCTTTCCTTTCTTACCGTTCAGTCCCGCAGTCAGCGCACAACTTCAGTGGTTTGTGTGAGCAGGTACTACACACAAATAGTTTGGACATCACACAGTTGTTCCAGGACTTATTCCGAGTGCATCTGCCCACCCGACACTGCGTTTTCTTCCCAGGAGAGATGGATCTGTGCGCCTCGCCTCCTGTGCGCCATGGATCTCTGTGCGCCTCGGCAACTGTACAGTCCCCAACGTGCGTTAACATCTCCATGTCATGTAAACAAAGAAAACTGTCCATCTTACTGGCGATCTTGGTTTTGGCATTGTGAGTTAAGGCCTGATGTCATCTGTGGGAAATTAGTTTCACTAGGTTTTCATTGCGCTCAATTATGAAATAAATTACCTCTGGGTGAAAGTCCTTGCTGGATGTCATCACTTTCACCCTCATTTCTTGGAAGTATCCCACTTATGGATGCTTTCTCCATGATATACCTCTAGGCAAACGTATTTCCTTATATAGAGAAATGGGGGCGTGGCAGTATGCTGATTGCAAATAGCGGGCACGCGCCTGTCAATTTAGAATGATTCTGATTCACTAACATACGCACGGTGGTAAGAACAAAATTGGCCGGTGTGCACGTGTCATGAATCTGACGGTAATTTTGCGTGCGCACTTATTTTGTGCGCAAAGTAAGAACATTTCTACGCCCATATTAGTGAATGAGGCCCAAACTAAAAGTTTAACTAAGAGTGAAAATGGTAACGTACAACAATGCGTATTATTTTACATGAAAGTCCAAGCAATCACTTTTACTATCAATTGTTGACAGAGCTTCCATGCTCTCCACCATTTTTTCCTCAGGATACACCCCCTAAATGTTACATCTCAGCAACCAGGCCATCATAGAAAACTGTGATTTTCCCAGTCATAGCTACCACTTTGTTGGGTTGTTCATATGTACTCAACTCATAATTAAAATATTTCAGACAGCACTTGAAGGCAGCATTAGACAATGAGATATGATTGTATTCACATTAAATGATGAGACGTAATTAGGGGTTAATGGGATGTACATCTTATATAGACATCTTTTACTTCCTTGTTTCTTTATATTATCTTATTATCTTATTTATATATCTATTTCAATGCTTTTGTTTCTCCATTTAATTGCAGTCCTCCCATCAGTGACTTTGACGCGTTTAATGAGGGAAAGACTCAGAGCTTCTTTGAGTCTCAGCAGGCTGTGATGGCCTTGTGTACATACTTGGAAGGCCTCAACAAGAACATGGAGGAGCTCTCTGAGAATCAACTGTTTGAGCAGTTGCACAAACTACTACAGGTCAGTATTTAATACAGATGTACGGTTATAGAGGCTGAGTGATGTTTTCTTGGTAGTTAATAATACTAATAATACTTTGAAACACATTTTAATTATGTTTAATTGGGTTGTTTATTCTACCCATGATTTATTGTTTCTGTGACCGAAAGCAGTATGTCACCTTGGTAGAACACCCAATTTTCTTCATGCACACCTCCATAGCCTTCAACCTCCAACAACAGCGGCCTTGGGGATCCATTGTCACCAGTGACACTTTGGATTTTATTTGCCTG
This sequence comes from Centroberyx gerrardi, assembly GCF_048128805.1. Lineage (NCBI taxonomy): Eukaryota > Metazoa > Chordata > Actinopteri > Beryciformes > Berycidae > Centroberyx > Centroberyx gerrardi. Next base: position 10,561,238 of record NC_136014.1, on the reverse strand, counting down.
CTGTCAGTATATTACAGACAGGCAAGATTTCTTAATGAAAAGTTTGATTGATGACACAAAATGAAGTAATATTACTTGGATCTAACTGTCCTTGTTTTTATTGTTAGAAGTATGATTTTTAGATTAAATTAAATTGTCATTTTCTTAATGAAAATGAAACAGTGGGGCTGACTATAGGTCCAATGAGCTGCCAGTTTTGGTGGTTGACCACTCATGAACCCATATAGAGGTGTTTGCACTAAGAAATGTAAATGTTCTACCAAAGAGATACATCATTTTTAAAGCTTATTTGACTTTTCCCAGGTGTCTCTCTGGGGGAACAAGTGTGACCTGTCCATCTCTGCTGGCCAAGAGAACTCTCAGAAGACCAGTCCCATAGATTCTCTCGCCAGCCTGCGACCCCTCATCCTGGTAGATGACTCCAACATGGTGTGGTCAACTCTTATTTCTGCCCAGCGGCCAGGACAGTCGGGGAAAACCACCCCGGGAAGAGTGGACATTGTCCTAGACAACGCCGGCTTCGAGCTGGTCTCTGACCTGGTCCTAGCCGACTTCTTGGTCTCCTCAGGTCTGGCCCGCGAGGTCCATTTTCACGGCAAATCCATCCCCTGGTTCGTCTCTGATGTCACCGCCAGTGATTTCCAATGGACCATCCGGCAGACCATGGCAGCCAATCACAAGTGGATGTCCAAGAGCGGCGTCCAGTGGCAGAGCTACGTGAAGGAGGGCGTGTGGTCCTATCATGACCATCCTTTCTGGACGCTACCCCATGAGTTCTCTGACATGGCGGCCGACGCTCCCGACCTGTACGCGACCCTGCAGGGGGCAGACCTGGTCCTGTTTAAAGGAGATCTCAACTACAGGAAGCTGACGGGGGACAGGGACTGGGAGCACACGGTGGGCTTTGACACGGCACTGCGGGGTTTTGGGCCCTCCCCGCTGTGCAGCCTGAGGACTCTAAAGGCCAACGTTCAGGTCGGTCTGCAGCCGGGCCAAGGAGAGAAGCTCAGCGCCCAAGATCCGGACTGGATGACCAGCGGCAAGTACGCTGTCATTCAGTTCTACAGCCCACACGCAGAACAATAAGACTGGCACTGGGATCTCACTGGAGAGACGAGCGTTCAATAAGCGTTACACTGAGCAGTGACTAAGGAGGAGTTGTTTGTAAGCCATAAGATAGTTTAGGTATGGGGACTCTTTAAGGTTATTATTAAATGGTGTCTTTGTTCTTTACTGTTGGTTAGCACTTCATCATGTTAATACAGAAGACCACAATACCAGGAAATGTTTGATTGGCTAATTATTTTACCATCTCGTACAGTACTTACAGTTTCAGCACTTTCACACCAACAGGGTTCCCCAAGATTTGAACACAAGAAGATTGTTTACAGTGACAATTGTATCTGTATAGGTGAAGAAACAAGGTGGCATTTTAAAATAGCTCATAGCTCATTCGCACAATATCGAATCCTAATGTTTACATGTTGACGTAGATGTTATTTACAATTATTGAGTTCAAACTGAGTTAGAATTGGACTTTATAAGTCTCCATCCTAGTTTGTATTATTAGAGCAGCAATACATTCGTTTTTGCATGCTATTGAGAAGGAAAATGAAAAACTGAAGATGCACTCACTGTCATTGATATGCATGCATCAAAGCGTGCAGAGTCATTTACGTTCACCTTAGTCAAATCACTGTAGGCTAATCATAAGGTCATTTGATAAAAGTTTTACCCAATTTGGAAGATGGTAGACTGTCATTGGAGCAGTGTAACAATAACACAGACAATGTGTGCCCGTTTTCTAAATAACAGCAACCCAGACCTCTGTATCTCAGTAGATAAAGTGGATGTGTCAGTGCACAATATGTTATGTCATCTAAATCCCCATTGCCAGTGCTGGTACCTCAGTGGTGATCGTTAACTGAATTATTCTCAGTGCTGCTGGGGTAAATGATTTCATTCGTAACAATAGATTAATTCAATAAAGAACTGCAATGACTAGTCTTTTTTCCCCACCGTCGTCTTTTTCAAGCATGAGAATATAATGGACCGTGTGGGTAATAATAGTTGAATTTCTTGTTTTGGCAGCATTCCTTTTTCATGACTGTCCCTTGGTGCAAAGCATCAAATGACTAGATTGATAAATTGCCATTTTGAGCCAATTTAGGTCAGAACACTTTGCTTTGCCAAGAGGTGCAACAGTGCAAATTAATTTTTACTAAGGTAGCCAAATAGTGTGACGCTAAGCAATTTAACTAAAACTGCGAGTAAGGTAGATGCCTCTCTACACAGTGAAAATAGCTCCTCAGATAGCTTACATGTGAATCAATTTGACATTTTCTTTGTCCCTTTATCACAGCTGTGTGAAGCATTTGTAAATCTCTCTGATCTGCTATTTTTTGTTGTAGAACCAGTGTTGACCTTTCATATCCCCAGCATCAGATTGGACCTAGCAACACGCCCAACAAAACAGCTGGAAATGTGCATTGCTCTGTGGGATGGAGGCTGCCATGCTTTGTGAACATGGTCTGTTATGAAAATGAAGTCAGAATTACTGTAAGAAGGAGCCTATCTTGACCCATTTAGGTGATTTAGTTGTTTCATTTCTCACCCTTCATTTTCCTGCTTTCTAATGTATCATAGTGTCTTCATTTTATCCTGGCAAAATGTAAAAAACATAATGTTATCATCAGTGCTACTTGTTTTCCACTTGACCTGACATGTCCCGAAATTGGGTTGTTTACCGAAGAAAGATGTTGCACAGAGATGGGGGAAAAATGAAGCCCCAGTGCCAAATGTTTCATTTTTCCTCAGAGTTGGAGGTCAACAGTTGCTTGTGAGCATGCACATTTGCATGAATTTCTTGTATATAAATGACAGTGTGTGGGTCAGCTGACAATACCGCATGGAAATGGTCACATCACACGCTATCACATGGAAGATTCTAATGCAGAGCCCATGTTTTATTGTCTTCTGGTGATGCTTATCATTGAATATTTACCAACAAGTTCATAACCTGAAACAGACCTCTTGCAAGTATGTGCTTAAAGAATATTTCTGCATTTGTACTCATCCACATCTGTAGTAACTGGTTCCAATTTACACTAGCTTTGAATGTTTGAAAATAACGCCAGTGTGTTGTGTTCTTGTTTTCTTTTAAGTGGTTCACCTCACAAGCTTTGTATTTGACCCTGACTTCTGGTCCCAAAACATGCAAGGACAGGAAGAATCCCTGACAACTACACACACACCTGGGACATTTGTGCTGTCAACATGAACATTCATTTCTTTAAATCTACATTTGCATAAATACACTGTCCCTTTACTTTGATTTGTTTGTATAGTGTTCTATTTGATCTGTGGCTATCACTGATAAAGTAATGATTGACCGACTGATCAAATTCCCATCGCTGTCCTTCATTGCATATCTGCCTCTCCTCAATGAAATGTCATAACAGTATGTTTTTCTTCAGTTCTCTTGAATTAATTGCCTTTATATGTTTATCAAAAGATGGAATTTAGCCATGCAATATCTGATTAAAATAACTGTCTTTTCCCCATTTGGGATTGTGTAATATTGGCTACTGGAGTGAGATCTGACCTCCTGCTCTGTTTGCTGTGTTAGGGTGACCTGGTACTCAAACACACCATCACTATCGATTTGGCTGCATCTTTAATTTGTTTATCCTTTTTTTAACCTGCCCCCTGTTCCCACTGTGTCCAACTAGCCCAGTTAGATGACAGAGAGTCAGAATAAGAGACATGAGAGAGGCGAGCGTTGAGAGAAAGAGGAATCAAACAGTTCCAGCGTCACTCGGCAGCCCTCAAAACCAAGAGAGAGGAGGTGAGGATGATTGATGCGTAAGAGGTGAGTGTTGTCTCACAATAAAATTCAGTCTTCTGTTAGGCCCCTTTGTAGTTTTAAACCATTGTCTTAATGTATCTGATTTCCACAGTGATTTGATTTGCGCACAAGTCTCAGGTGTATTCAATAATCTGGCTACAAGGAGTCAGACTGGTCATACATCATTATGGTAGTGTGCTGAATATCAGCTAAGTGAATGATAACTATTCAGAGAGAGGCTTGCAGCAGGCTTAACGTTTCTCTCTGGATACCAGCTGTGACCGCTGAAAGCTTTTTTAAAGGTGAAGTGGAAAGAAAGCATTTTTTATAGAAGTGTGAGTGCAAGGATAGGGAAGTTGTCTGGGTATCACCATTCCTCGCTCTCTCTCTCCCTCTCTCTCTCTCTCTCTCTCTCTCTCTCTCTGTCTCTGTCTCTCCCCCCACACTCCCCTCCCTCCCACACATCAGTTGAGATTTATTAGAGGAAAAGAGGGAAAAGCTCTGCTGACATAAACCTGAAGGAGGTTGGGAGGAGTCTTTTTGGATGTGGTTTTTTTTGGGGGAAGGGAGGGTGGAAGCTAGAGGCAGAGAGGGCAAAGGGACTGCAAGAACAGTGGACCCTTCCTTCAAGTTGCCTGACGGGCTTCTGTGGAAAAAACAAGAGAGAGAGAGTGGTGAGGATAGAGAAAAGAGAGAGGGAGAGCAGCACTCTTCTCCACTCCCCCCTCCCACCGTTGGGAGAGCCAGTCTAAATCATGTTGCTTATCAGTGCTGTTGTGCTGTGATGTTGCACAGGCAGAGCCCGGCTCAGAGCAGGCAGCCTCGCGGACCAGCACTCAGACCCGGGATCAGCCCAGCCGCCTCAGCGCTGGAGACCCTCTCCCCCCCGCGCCTCTCCCCGCTGCCGCCGCCACCGCGCTCCCCCCTCAGCGATATGTACCCCGAGGAGAGCCGGGGGCCTGGAGGGGTAGCCGCCGTGGACTTCCTGGAGGGGGCGTACGACTACGCGGCCCCTGCCTCCGCCCCGACCCCCCTCTACAGCCACTCCGCCACCGGCTACTACTCTGCCCCGCTGGATGCCCACGGACCCCCCTCAGATGGCAGCCTGCAGTCCCTGGGGAGTGGGCCGACCAGTCCTCTCGTCTTTGTGCCCTCCAGCCCCCAGCTCAGCCCCTTTATGCACCCGCCCAGCCACCCAGGGGTGCCAAGCCAGCCCTATTATCTGGAGACCACCTCAACACCCGTCTACAGGTGAGGGAGTAGTTTTCTCTCTCTTACATTTATATCACCAGAAGGGAAAAAAAGTTAATTCAAATGCTTTTTTTTTTGAGTCAACAGGTATGTGTGACTCCTTACAATTTTCAGAATCATTTAGTGGATGTGATATATTTTGGCCATAATTTGTACATTTTGAAATGTATAGCATGGGGGGGTGAGTTATTTTGACCCTGTTCAATGTTGTTTTACCTGAATGATAATAGATGCCACTGCCAGTGCTTAACCCTGAGTTCTTAGGTCAGTTTTGTTTGCGCTGTTGTGTAACTGCCATCGACAATTCAATCAAAACATCAATAGACCTGTCTGGCTCATGTCTTTGATTCGCTTCCTCCTAAAGGGAAATTCTGTTCACTCCATCAGGTTTTGAATACATGATTAAAGAATGTGAGCCATGAAGTAAAAACAAATAATTATCTGTCTAGATTGTTCATATTATAATCCCTTCATTTAATATTTCCCAACATTGTTATTTGTTCTACTGCCTTGCACTTTTCCTATTTAGTGGTATTTAGTAATAAATTAAATTTCATATCACTCACTCATGACCTGAATTATGGCATTGACAATTCTGTTTAGTCCTCAAAATACAGTTATGAACATAACATGATTATATAACAACATTCTTTTTATTTTTTTAATCTCCGCTTTATAACATAACATTGCCATTATCTTAATAGAAAGGATCAAGCCTTGCCCTGGTTTCTAATTCCAGAGATTAAGGACTTTGTTAAGGACCTTGAGAAAGGAACAATACGTAAAAACAACAGAAGTCCACACGTACAGATCGCTTCCTGACTTGCATGGAAAATAGCGCTCTGTGTGTAACCAATAGACTTCACTTTTACTTTAGTTCTTTCTCTTTTCTAATGAAAGAGATCTATCCTGGGGCCTTTTTCAATTAGAGCAACCCTTTGAGTTGATATCCTGTTGGGTTTTATGATATGAAAACTATTAGCATTCAATGTTCACGGCATTTTCACGGCATTATTATTTATGGTTAATAGCTTTATGATAGCATTATAATGAAAAAACAAACACACAATAAACATGTATTTAAGCATGGCATGAAATAATTCACTCCACCAGGTCCGGTGTGCCATCTGGTCAGCAGCCGGTATCAAGGGAGGAACTGTGCGGCGGCACCGACGGGCCCGAGTCGTACGGTGTGGCGGGGTCAGGGGCCGGGGCCGGGGCCGGGGCCGGGGCCGGGGTGTTTGAGATGGCCAAAGAGACGCGCTACTGTGCCGTGTGCAGCGACTACGCCTCTGGGTACCACTACGGGGTGTGGTCCTGCGAGGGCTGCAAGGCCTTCTTCAAGAGGAGCATCCAGGGTACGTCCTGCGATTCTGAAAACTTATCTCATCATTTCTTTAATAATCATGTCGGTTTTTTTTGTCGTGGTTGAGATTTCAGATAAAAATAAAATAAATTGCTAAAAGTCCACAAATTGACTACAGTTGATTGTAGTAAGGAATGATACTTTGATTCTGTCTTTTACTGTATCTATCACAGAAAACAGTTCCCTATGAATATACAGTACTTCATAGATAGATTCCCCTTTACATAAAAACATGGAGCACTGTGCCCCACAAGGAATGAGTGTCGCCGTCTGTCCACAATAGAGGGGGAGACGTGGTTTCATCTAACACATCAGGGAATCTAAGGAACAGCCACAGTAGAGAAAATGGAAGTTTTGGCATCAAAGGATTGTCATTTTCTAGGTGTGTGTATGTGTGCATCTTTACTTGCATACATATGTGGACCGTGTGTTTTGTCACATATATTGTGACAGTGTGTAGGTGCGCGTGCCTTTCAGTGTGTTAGCAGTTAGCAGTCTAACTGGAGCTTGACTGGAGCTCATGTACAGTGTGTTATTGATCAAGGCAGACAAAGCAGCACAGTGGATTTCATGAAAGAAGTGGAGAAAAAAGGAAAGATGGTTGCGCTCAGATGAAGGTCAGTTGTAACACAAGTGCCCAACTTAAAGGTGCAAGTGAAAAAGAAATATATGCACAGAAGAACTAGAAAGCAAATGTTTGCTCCCTGTTTTTCATGAAAGAAATGGAGAAACTCGGAAAAGAACAGTCACGCTGAGAAATTTGGAATAAGGGACTTGAAATTGAATTTCAATAGTCACTTTTCACTGTCATTGTTTTCTCTCTGTTCAAAATCACACAAGTCGCCTCACACTTTTTGTTGTGGTTTTCATTGTTAGTGAATCCAGTGTCTTCCATACAGCATGGTGTAAACCCTCCATTTAACACCGTCTCTCTCCCTGCAGATTAAAGCTTCACCCGCTGTAGGTGGCTTAGTCATGTTTGTTAAGTGACTTGGAAAAAGCACTAAAATGTCTAGTAGGATGTTTTGGCATATGTCGACGTCTTTCAACAAAAGACTAATCATAAAGAAGCAATGGTCTCCATGGCAATGATAAAGCTAAGAGTGTTTTAAACCTTTTAAAGCTAAAAGTTTTCATTTTCTCCATCGCAGATCAATTTGAAATGGGACTAGACTGTCCCTGGCTACTAAATAACCTAAACCTGCGCTGAGCATTGGAGTGGAGGACTTGCAATAACAGATTTTTTATTTTTTTATTTTTTTACCATTTCAGGTCACAATGACTATATGTGCCCGGCGACCAATCAGTGTACTATTGACAGGAATCGGAGGAAGAGCTGCCAGGCTTGCCGCCTTAGGAAGTGTTACGAAGTGGGCATGATGAAAGGAGGTGGGTAGAAACACTAGTAGACAGCTGCTGACACACACACACACATACACACACACACACACACATAACTCATCTCAGCTCCATTCAAGTGCTTTGGCTACTTGTTTATCGTGTTAAAGTCTCATCCATCACTGCAGACATCCTGCCTTCTTTATGGTAACTGGCTGGTTTTAAAAGCTGCTCTTCTTAGCTGTTGCAATGCAAAGTAGTCGTTTTAATTTGATTTTTTTTCCCTTAGTTTTCATTTTTGCATTTTCTTGTCATTTAGCTTCTGTTGTCCAATTCAGTTGCATTTCTGTTATCACATGTTTTTTGTTTCTTCTTAGGTTAGATGTTTTTACAAGCCCCTTGGGACTTTTTTTCTCATATACACAATCTGTTCTTTTCTGTTCTTTCTGTGTTTTAACATTTTTCTATCTGCAAATAAATAAACTCTTAACTAGTTGGATGCTCACTCTAAGCCCTCTTCATTAACTAATGTTTAATTGCCATCTATCAATCACGGTGCCTTTACTGGCTTGATGCGAAGAGGATTTGCACAACTATGTGTGCTGCTGGATGCAGATAAGCCTGAGACTAACTTTAACATGACCTTGAAATGATTTCCTCTTAAGGAGTACAACAACTGATTAGCGCACACCCACATTTTTGTTTTCATACTTCTTGAATCACACATACACACTGGATTCTATGGCAAGCACAGGATATGGAGTTATGTGTGGGGGTTACAGTGGGAAAAGACTGACAAATGCCTGTGTGTGTGTGTGTGTGTCTATGTGTGTGTGTGTTCATACTCTTTCCTATCCCTTCTCCATCCCCCAGGTATGCGCAAGGACCGTGGGAGTCGCGTTTTGCGCCGTGACAAACGACGGAGTGTCACCAGTGACAGAGACAAGGCCTCCAGGGAGCTGGAGCACAGAGCAGCGCCCCCTCAGGATGGGAGGAAACTCAGCAGCAGCATTGCAGGAGTTGGAGGTGGAGGAAAAGCATCCACAATTGGCATTCCTCCTGACCAGGTGCTGCAACATAAGAAATCAGGCTAACATCACATCTGTCATTTAGTTTACTGAAGTATGAAAAAGAGGGTGAGATAAGATAACTGAGATACACACAGATGCACACATTCAGAAAATAACATTTACACTATTTATACCTCTATAGATAAAATTGAACAATGCAGTGCTCTGTATCACATTATAAAACGGATAGTTCCAGTCCTCAGTTCTGATTGGCTGTGCTGCATTTGAAGGCATTTTACCTGATAAATGAACCCCTTTGACTGCATAACATTTAATTTAGGCTAAATATTAATGTGCTAACTATAAATCACCACTCATACCGGTACTCACATGTGTCACTTAGCAAGCACTTTGATTAGCAACTGTTCCAAGAACTACATTGCTTGGCGGAAGAGGAACACTTTTAATTGATAATAGTTAAATAATAATAGTCAATATAAATTATTATCAATTAAAATGTAAAAGCCCCTCGATGCCAGTGATTTTACAGCGATTCACAGTGATTTTACAGCAGCTTAAGAGTATCTTAGCTGTAAAGTAGTCGTAACTTTAAAGTACAGCCTCTCACGGCTTATTGCTTAAATCTCCCCTAGGTGCTCCTCCTGCTCCAGGGTGCCGAGCCCCCGGTGTTGTGTTCCCGTCAGAAGATGAGCCGGCCCTACACCGAGGTCACCATGATGAGCCTGCTCACCAACATGGCCGATAAGGAGCTGGTCCACATGATCGCCTGGGCCAAGAAGGTGCCAGGTTGGAACACATATAGTACCGCTTACACAGAAAATATTCATTGTCATCATCGTTATCAGTATAAACCATCATAAACCATAAATCATCCAGTGCACCTCACTGCAGAGTGGTCACCATGCTTTTAAGATATTATCACTTGTTCTTCAAGTCTTCTCCTGAAACAAGTGAAATTGCATTCAAAATGGATTAAATTATATCCTCCCATTGCCAGATTTTGTACTTGTTTAAAGAAAAATATGAATTTAAAGGGGCAATGAGTATGGTTTTTACTGCCCCAAATGACCATAATATATATGTGTGTGTGTGTGGGGGGGGGGGGGGGGGGGGGGGGGTTGATAGGGTATTGATCAGTGACTCAACGATTACTTCACCAGGTGCTGAGATTTCTGGTTTTCAAAACTCACTTTCCGGCCGGTACTCTTTTTTTTGGAATAAAAACTCCCCACCCATTGGAATTTCAAGACTATCATCTCCCCACCATGTTTTAATATGCAAGCAAATAAATATTCACAATCACTGGCTAACAGTTTGTATCTATGCCTTATATGCATCTGCGTGTACAGAAAAAGAAACATTCTCACACAACTGCCCCAATGCTTTTGCCATAGACTGTATGCAACATAACAGATAGGTAGATAACAAAATGACACATAACTATAAGATGACATGATCAGCTGTAAAAAGGCTTTTTGTTAGTTTCCCTACCGACTTTTGTCTGTCAGGCTATAATGACGTGAAAATACTGTATTTGGGGTGAAAGTAATCCTGGCTGCTGTAGATAGCTGAAAGACAGTTGAAATTATTACTTGCATTCAAACTCTTTTTTTTTTCTTTTCTCAAAGAACACTCTATGTCAAAGAAAACAAATGTCACCGTGCCAATGAAACAGTGTCTTCAGATGTGCTGTGTGTGTAGCAGAGGTTATGGCCTAGCACCTGACTGCTTAGGCAACAGCACAGGTGATACAAGACCTTTACAATGGCAGCACGGGCACTCACACACACACATACACACACACACACACATAGATGCAAGGCCATTATGGTGATGGTAATTACAGTCATCACCTTTGAGAGGATTGTTTGGCCAATCTGCTGGCACCCCGTAGAGCCTAAATGCAGGATAAGACACATCGCTCTTTTGCGCATGCACACACACACGCACACACACACACACAAACACAGCAGACAGGCCCACTGAGTGAGTAAAGCCTGATTTTGAGGCATTACAACCATGTGCGTCACTAAAAGCCCAAAGGCACACAGTTTTAATTGCGAGGAGTCTCAAACAGGGCGCAGAGAGCAACAGTGGTAGTGAATTGGCTGTAATTAGATATGAATTGAGGCAGCTGAGTGCAAGTGATAAGGCTCCCGACGCAAGCGGCAAGATTACAGATGGTTTCATTTAGAGTAGCCTTCCCCGGCCAAAAACAAGAAGACACATATTTTTATTTTACGAGTGGGACTGTTAAAGGAGGTACACTGCACTATTAAAAATAACACAATGCCAGTGTTTATGTCCACGCACGTCAGAGTGAATTTAACACTTAAGATCATTTTGAACACTCGCCCCAGAGCCACATCAGCTCTGTGAGTGGACAAACCCTAACAACCAACACTTATTTGGAGTTGTATCCAGTCAACTCAAAATAATTGTCACTGAAAACTCAACACTCATTAACAGTGGAAATTTTGCTGTGTAGTGTAGATTTGGTCTGATCTTGAATAAGTCAAGATGCCAAATCGTGTCTGTAATCAGCCTAAAAATCATTAACATAGTAAATGTCCCACTGTTAATAAGTGTTCTCTCAAATCAACACTTGCCAAATCAAAATAATTGTCACTGAAAAATCAACACTTATTAACACTGGGAAATTGCCTGTGTTCAGGAATTTTAGGCTGATTACAGACACAATATGGCATCATTTCCACGTTAATGAGAGTTAAGTTTTCAGTGACAATTAATTGGAGTTGACAGGATACAACTCCAATTACGTGTTGATTGGAGAGGGGCGAGTGTTAAAAATGATTTAAAGTGTTAAACTCACTCTGATGGGTGTGAACTTAAACATCACGTACTGTCAGTCCTTAGGGTCTTGCTCAAGGACACTTCAGCAGGACAGATGCTTGCTGTCACGGGGGTTTTGAACCCCCCTCTGGTTGAGGAGTGGACTCCTCACTACGCCACCCCGCTGCCCCACTTTGGCCCATTTACAGCAATGCTCGTTAATGTGCACTGTGTGTGTGTCTTGCTAGGTTTCCTGGAGCTGTCCCTCCATGACCAGGTGCAGCTGTTGGAGAGCTCTTGGCTGGAGGTGCTGATGATCGGCCTCATCTGGAGGTCCATCCACTGCCCGGGCAAACTCATCTTCGCTCAGGACCTCATACTGGACAGGTAGTGAAGAATACAGCCTTACTACGTGACACACACTTTTACGCACTCTCTCTTTCCTCCCTTCATCCCCGCTTTCTTCCCTCTGCTTCTTTCTCTCTCTCTCTCACACACACACACATACTTTAAGAGTGATAAATCAGCATTGTAGATTTTCCATTTCACACCTTGCCAGCCATTGTGCTTCTCCAAAGGGTCTGTCTAAGGGTGAAAGACTAATTATATGTTCCCCATGGAGAGAAGAGCAGCCTCTCTCTAACCTGAAATACCCCCTCATCATTACAGTGCTGAGCTGGCAACCAGGACAGAGATTTAATCAAAGCCTCAATGCAAGGAATGATGGAAAAGGAAGAATGATAGAGGGAGAGGAGGAGGGAGAGGTAAAGGAGGCAAAGGAGAGAGAGCTAAATGAGGAGCAGAGAATGAGAAAAGAGAGATGCAGGGAGACATGAGACATGGTTGTTTTGCAGGCACAGCCTGTTCCCTCCATTTCCCCTTCGTGTTCAAAGTAAACAAGCTGGCCAAACCACAGTATCTGTCTTAGAGAGGGAGATAGAGAGAGACATAAAGAGAGAGAGAGAGAGAGGGATGGGGAAGACAGGCAGGCAGACAACCAGACAAACAGATAGACAGGCAGGCAGGCAGACAGACAGATAGAGCTTTTACCCTCTGATGCGCCTGATGGTCCCATTTGATCCAAAGGTGTATTACAGGGTATTATCTCTAAAACCTGGGCCCTATATGAGTGTCCTCACCAATTGGACATGATGACTAAAATGCTGTGGGTGAGGGTTGACAAATTCCCTTGGCTCTGTGCTGTCCCAAGTTTATCTTGCACTTCAGCCACTGGATATTATCCTTCTTCCTGTCACTTTTTCAACCGTGCTGACAACTGGAGCATTGCAGTGCCTCAGTCCATTAGTAGTTTATCTGGCCCTTCTTTGGATAGTTTCTTGGTCGCAGATTAGGCCAGGTACTTTCTCCAAAGGAGGATCTCCCTTGAGGGTGTGTTGCAGTCTAGAACTATCTTTGAGACTATCTTTCAAATGCATTGTGAGTTGATCTTACCAGCTTGTAGCTTTAAACTGATTTTAATGTTTTATCGAAACCATATGTATTCATTATGTGACTTACGGTTTGTGCTAAAAGAAATGTTTTTTTTTTTTTTGTAATGTCTCCCTGCTCTCCAGGAGTGAAGGGGACTGTGTGGAGGGCATGGCTGAGATCTTTGACATGCTACTGGCCACTGTTTCCCGCTTTCGCATGCTCAAACTCAACTCTGAGGAGTTTATCTGTCTCAAAGCCATCATCCTGCTCAACTCTGGTGAGTGAGGCAAAGTGCGTCTGTCTGTCTGCCTGTGTTTGTGGTTTTATTAATCTTCTTGTTTAGCATTCTCAAAGACACTGAGAGCAAACTGATACCCGGGAACACTGACAGTGGGTAGCAACATACAGAGACATATCTCTAGCACAAAAGCCCTCCAGTGTCGTTTTTTTCATCCCATGCAATTTTTGTTCCCATGCACACCACTTTGTTACAGGTTCTCTTTCTTTTCCCATGAGTAAATATTGAACAGTGTCAAACTACGCCCACAGAAGTGTAGCTCTGAATGCTACTGAGGCACATTAGCTGAACAGAGTGTTCTGGAAAGGCCTGTATCGTCAATATGCCCGATAACCGTTCCCATGACAACATGAGACGACGCAGAGGGCCGTGTTTGTCCCAGAGATTGAGATATTCTATAAGGGAGACTGAAATACCTCTGGGATGACACTGGCGCAGCTGCTGTGGCTGGATGGGCACTTGATTGCTGTGTGGGCAATACTGTAACTGTAATTGACATAAACTCTAAAATGTACTTTGTGAGTATGCATTTATGTACACACAAGACTAATGCATGTATGAATAATGTCCGGTAAGATATAAAATTGTATATCATTGTATTGTCCTTTGTGGCAAACCATATGAGTGCTAATAGGTGTATTTTACTCCCTATTGAAGTCTCTATTTAAGAGCAGAGGGGCATTAGCTGGAAAATGTGGAGAAAGCTGAACTTTTTCTTCTCGTGCTTCTTCATGTTTTCCTGATAGGTGCCTTCTCTTTCTGCACCGGCACAATGGAGCCCCTTCATGACAGCTCGGCGGTGCAAAACATGCTGGACACCATCACCGACGCTCTCATACATCACATCGGCCAATCGGGATGCTCGATTCAGCAGCAGTCGAGACGGCAAGCCCAGCTGCTCCTCCTGCTCTCCCACATCAGGCACATGAGGTGAGGAGAGACTGGGTGCTATCGTAAAAAAAAGGGTTCTATGTGGTATTTAGGAAGGGGCTCTTCTGACTTATTCAATAGCAGAACTCTTTTTGGTGCTGTAGAGAACCCTTTTAGACAAGACCTTTGAGAACTATGTTCAAGATGTATGAAATGCTCCAATAAGCTGAATTAAAAAAGCATTTTTTAGAACCATAAGTGGTTCTCTATTCTCAGTGGTTCTCATCATTCTCCTCATCCTCCTCTCGAGTTCAGGCAAATTTTAGCCTGGATCATCAATGTTTAATTCGATCCACAGTCAGATTGTTACTCAGTTTCGCCACCAGACTTTAAAGTCACAGTGACATGAAAAATGACTCACCTTTTTAGCTAATTTTCCATGCCAATATATATACCTATTTAACAATAAATGCCAAAACATTTACGAAATTTGTATTTTCTTGTATTTTTATACCAAAATTCTGTTACTTTAACTCCATGGAAAACAGTGTATCTTTAATGGTGACTTTACTCTGGTTTACACTTTTGAGTGAACTTCCCCCTGTTATGTCCCGCCCGAGTGTCCTGTTTCAACAGGAAATACATCACATTAAGGAAGCAAGATGCTCTCAAAATGCCGTTTCATTGTGACCTTGGTTTATTGGAGTTAGGAAAGTTTAGCAAAGTATAACCCAACGAAGAACCACTTGATTAATTTGAAACGTGCCTAACAATTGCTTAATTCAAAGATAATTAAAAATGTGAGGAATGCATTGAAAATAAATAAAGAAGAAAGTGAATTAAAACACTAAAGGGAAAATTGCACAGAAAAATTCAAACAAAAATAAAAACAAAATACAAACCATTGATCAAGTAAAAGAAAGCCTAAAAAGTGCAGTTTAAAGGAGGACCTAGAGTTGGATGGCCTTATCTCACCCTCAGCCTTGGGAACGACCAGACAAGAGCGCTACCTGATGCATGAACACATTCTAATCCCCCATCTCCCCCTTGTTCACCGCTCCCTGCAGCAACAAAGGCATGGAGCACCTGTACAGCATGAAGTGCAAGAACAAAGTGCCTCTGTACGACCTGCTGCTGGAGATGCTGGACGCTCACCGCCTCCACCACCCGGTCAAAGCTGCTCAGTCCTGGGCCCAGGCTGACATAGAGCCTCCTTCTACCACCAGCAGCAACAACAACGGCAGCGGCAGCTCGTCCTCGGTGGGCTCCGGCACAGGAGCCCGAGGCAGCCATGAGAGCCAGAGCAGAGCGGCCGGTCCGGGGGTCCTCCAGTATGGTGTGTCCCGCTCCGACTGCACCCACATCCTGTGAGACGGAGCACAAGCCAAGATCTGTAGATGGTGCAAATGTCAAAAGTCATTCTAATGGATGGAACGTAACACAAAATCAGAGGGTGTTGCAGTGGCTGAAAGATAGAGGTTGTATTTGAATTCACTACATGAGATGATTATTTATAAATTAAGTGATTTTCTAGTTGTAGCCATTTAGTTAGCAATCTATTCAGCAACAGCAGTTATTCTTTTGCACTGTCCTAAATCACTACAATCCTGCGCTTCAATGCGGTTATTCTTCTATGCTGCCTTTCATAAGATTTGTGATTTTGAGTCAGTCTCTAATGGCTTTTGCAGTACAGCTTATTCTTTCCAAAATAGCAGGTGTTAAGACATATTGTGGCATGCTGTTAGCTATTTTTTCTTTCATCCAGTAGGAGTCTGTATGTAATATTTGCTGGACTCACAAGTGCTGCCTCGACCAAAGTGCACTTCCTCTTGGGTCAAGGGGCTATTGGGCATTGTTTTCACTTTTGCATATAAAGGATGATTGCATGCCAAACTACTGTACACTGAGGCTGGTGTAAATTATGAATGTATAATTTCTCGTATGTTTAAATTGCCAATGCAACTGCCAACATTCTTGAAGACCAAATGTCAGGTATCTTGTGGGAAATGTGCACACACAATATTTTTAAACTTAATGCTATTTGGCAAAAGGGAAATGAACAGTGGTGGGGATATATCGGTTGTGCTATTGAATTTTGAATTGCTACATCAATTGCAGGGTCAAATCCTGGAGCACTAATTAAGTAATAAAGGAAGTCAAATTTTGGTATTGGGTAATTTAACCCTTTCCACAGCTTTTTGTGTATAGTAGGTCTGTTGTCTATGCTTACTTGCACATTAGTTTAATGTGTGTGTGTGTGTGTGTGTGTGTGTGTGTTTGTGTGTGTGTTGTGTTTGTGTGGAGGAGACAGCAAGAGAGAGAGCATGAGAGAGAGAGAGAGAGAGAGAGCGAGCAGGGGGAGTTTAACATTTGAGGCAGGATGTGAACTATGACAAAGTCCAAGCTGATCTAATGATTGTTGTTTTGATGCCATTATTCTAGATTTTCACCACATGAAAGCTACCACTGGTTACTGTTCATCTGCTAATACAGTGATTACATGTTGAGTTGGGCTGGATTTACTCACAGCTCAAAAAATCCAATTTTCTTACCATATATGGCGCTGATCTGATTGTTTAATTTCTGTCTAATGCAGCTTCAACTTTTGAAAAAAGCATGAGCATCAAAGCACCAAAGCAAAATCCAAATATCAAATTGGTAAAAATTATTGCATTTTCTACGGTTAACCTCGGTCATGATTATTATATCTAACTCACTATATAAGAGGACATTGCTGTTTTTTTATTGTATGATTTATTTAGGGAAGTTTTTAGATTCACACAGTATAGGACATAACAGGACACACAACAGATAAGGAGGAGGAAAGGGAGGGAGGAAAAAACAACATAAGTGTATACATACATACATACATACATATACCTGCACATACATACTCACATATATGCATACAATGATGAAAAACTTATATTTGTATGTATATAAGTGTATGCACACACACATGTACTGAGATACATATGTATGTGCACACATCCATGCACACATACAGTATAGGGATATTCAATAAACATGAACATACAACACTGTGGTCAACTTAACATGGCCAAGATGGAATGGAAAACAGAGTCCCAAGAAGATGACAGATAAGAGCAGGGTGAAAAAGGCTAGCTTGTCCTTGATGACATCTAACACAATTAGGATCAACGTCAGGAAATATATTAGCTAACTTTAACCAGTCCAGTGCACCCTATGGACAGTTTTACACTGCAGCACCACATGCCTTGCACAAATGCAAGGGAGTGTTGAGTGTTTAGTTTGAAAGGCAATTGAGCAAAAGATTTATTTTTTGCAGCCAAGTGTACATAATGCTAACCTTAACCCGACATAAGCTCACTCTTAAAATTCAATTTTTGCGAGATATAGCACTAAAACGTTCAATTGTGGTGAAAGTGAGGGGATTCGAGTTTTTGGGATTGGAGAGAAACAACCGTTAATCATCTGCATAAAGAGAAACCTTCCGCTCAACTCAATCTCTAATGATTCCTGAAACGTTCCTATTGGACCTTAATGCAATGACTAATGGTTCAATGGCTGTAAATAAATAGCAGCGGGGATAGGGGGCAGCCCTGTCTTGTGCCTCTACCGAGCAAGAAATATTCAGAATAATTATTTGTACGTACACGTGCCTTTGGTGAAGTGTACAACCGTTTAGCCCAGGAGAGAAATTTCTCACCAAAACCAAATCTTCTAAATGTCCCAAAAAGACAGCCCCGCTCCACTATGAGAGAATTAAGGAAAGATCTTTCTACTGTATTGACACACGCCCCTTTTTCCTTATTTGTTGATTTTGTGTGACCACATATCATTTGTGAACCATGGAAGCGAAATGTGTCAAACAATATTAATAATTAACATATTTGGCCATTCTTCTGTGCATAATTGCTCATGGTGATGCAGTGTCCTGTCAGCTTGAGCACAGTAAGTATTAAAATACAAATGGCCAAACACTTGACAAAATCATAGAGATTATATGGCAATAAAAAAGGGGTATAGAAATGATAAGCAAATACTCAGTTACAGTTACAGCCTAGTCTGTAGTAAATCTGATCTGTGCCACTTACAGACTCATGTGGACAGCCTTACCAAACTATTATATAGGATCAGAAAATTGGATTTGGTCACTTGAGCTGCAAGTGTAAATCCAGACATACCTGACCTGAGTGTCATTTATTTTACTGTGAATATAAATAAAGGCATCGAGAGGGAAAAAATCATTCAGCACCATGTTTCTCTAGTATTCATCTGACATTAAAGTTCCTATAAGCTTATATTTCAAAATCAAGTCCAAGAAAGGGAATGTATATTTAATGTTTTATTATATGCAAAGAGAGTATTCTTCATGAAGTCAGCATTAGCAAACTGTACATACATAAATAACCATTTTCATATTTCATCATTTTTTTTTACAGATTCCGTTGTAACAACGCAGTGATTCTGATGTCTCCATCATGTTAGAATAATTATCGCCATTATTACAAAGCACACTATTTCATATCACAGCCATCTACTTCAATACTACCAGTGATTGTTTGGCTTTCTTAAAAGCAAGGGACTTTCAAGTGCATGCTCAAACAGAAAGATAAAAAAATAACCGCCTGTATTCAAAGGCATTTCAACATCAATATACAAATCACTTGAATCTCTTTACAAGTGAGCTCACATCTTTTTTCGTATTTGCCCAAGTTGATTAAATACTGAAATACTGAAATTAAAAACAGGAATACAAGCCTTGGCTTTTGGGGAAAGAAGTCGGCCATCTTGGCTGGACGGCTTCAGTGCAGTACCTTCAACAGTGCTCATGTCAGTGCTATAGGTTCAAATTTTAGCTCTACCAACATATGAAGAGTTAATTTCCAAAACCGTATGCAGCCATTTTGGAAAAAGAAAGTCATTACCTGAAGTTCATCGTTCAATATCTCTAAAGTATAGGCTACAGGTCTGTCAAGCAAATAATTAAGCTACCTATTATCCTTCAGAAAGTACTCTTAGTTTTGTTTTGATTCTGTGCTATTCAGTCATTTTGTCAGAGTAGGTGACACTTTCTTCAAATGGTGGAAATCTCATTTTGAAACAAAACTCTTCACATCTCGGACTGTGCATGATTGCTACTCAAGCTGCAACATTTTCCTAGTCTACAATTTACAGGTAAAATATCCCACACTCTTAGGTGGCGCTTTAGCTTCGTTGATACTAACAATCTACTAACTGATTGAACACAAAATAAATAGTAGCAGCACTGAATTGCATGGACAAACAGCACGGTCGACTTTGGCTCCCGACATACAGTATATAAATAGTGCTTTCTTTTTCATTGATTTCACAAGTTTCTTCAGAAACTTTCAAAAATAATATACACATTTAAGTTAGAAAGAATTAAAACAACATGAATTATTTGGATTGTGGGGAATCCGGGATAAAGGTCCATTAATCCTGGAGATTGGAGCTGGGTTCAAAGAGTTGAGGTGATTTCAGAACTGTAGGTCTCTAATGTTAGTGGGGAAAGTCGTGATATCACCTCTAAATCACTTCATATGCGCGTTGCTTCCCAACAGAGAAAAAGTTTGTTGCTATAGGGCACGGGTGAAAAGGAAACATTCATACGAGTCAGTGGAGTCCTTGGCAAAGCGGTAGGTTAGCAATTTAGCTGATCCTCATATGGGCGGAGGTCCGTTGGTGTAACGCAGCATGGGATGGAAGGAGCGGGCAAAGTTGTTGGCATGGTGGCAGCTGTAGTCCTCCTCGGTCATGGGCACCAGACAGGCCAGACCAATGAGGAGCAGGAGGAGCAGCTGGACGGGGAGCGCAGCCCTGAGGACCCGCAGCAGGAAGGACTGGCCCTTTGAGGAGGAGGAGGAGGTCGAGGAGGAGAGACTGTCTGGAAGGTCAGAACGGGAGGAAGCGCAGCCAACGCCGCCTGGTGATCTGCTCAGACTGCAGGAAGACGGAGACGGGAGTTAAATACAGCAGAGAACGGACCTGGGTTCACAAGTATTTGCAAATCACTGTTCAATCAATTTTGTTGATTTTCATGTTTTCACTTCAACTGAAGCATTACATGCTCTTCTACGGGTTGAGAAAATTCCCGACCTCTTGGGCTCATGAAACACTTTCAAATCCGCCTGGATAAACTCAAACGTGCTTCATCATCAAGCTCAAAACAAGACTGTTCTTCTTAGTTCCTTAAAAGTTGACATTTTGGAGATACAAGGTTTTCACCCGACAGCAATTAAATACTTTTGGGGTTTGATTTAGTCTACTTAGGTACCATATGGGTGTGGTTTGCCAACCATGTGAGTGCCTGAAAGTTTATACACTCACAGGAAAGCATATTAAAAGTGATCAGGTATACTGTTGATGATTGGTGATTGACAAGCTTCCTGATTCAGTCACTCCAAGTAGCTTAAAACAAATGCGTTATTTGCAAATACTATTTGACCCAGGTCAAAAATAGGTTGGTACATATACTCAACAGTAAGGAAAACTAGAACACAAAAATGCAGGAAATACACCGAGATCCAACAGGTAGTAGAGATCAAGAGAGTTAGAAAAAGAAACAACAGAAAGTAGAGAATAACACAGTAGAGACAACACAACGCTCACACACACACACGCACACAAACACGCTCGTGCACATATAACTGAAAATTAACCCAGAACATTCCTAGATAGCCGGCTCCGTCTTACTGGGGGAAATGCTCTGGCTTTAGAGCCGAGTGTGTGAGAGTTCAATGTCACGTCTCATTCCAAAAGCAGAAGCAGGAGAAATGCCAAAAGCGTCTCCAGAGATTTCCAGTGCTGGAGCCAAGAGGCGAGGGGAGGAACACTATGTTCTTACTCCGACTCATCCTCACTGGGCTGCAGGAGGGACAGACGTGCTGAGAACCTCCTCCCACACCCACAACATGGCGAGTGTGACCAAGCACCAGCAACATGAGCAGTGTATTTGTGTGAGTGTGTGTGTGTGTGTGCATGTGTCTCCTTCAGGTGGTCCATGTTTTAGGGCCAGAAACCTCTCATCTCCATGGCAACTCGGCCGTCTTTGCTACATTTCAATTTCCGCAGCCATTAGTACGTAATAGGGAGATTGCGGTGCTCACTGCTTGTCGTATAAAGGATCCTATCAGTGGAACACTAACCCTTATTATTTCTGCTACACCACTCATGGCAAGACTAGTTTAGGCCGAGGCTTCACCGGGCCTGTGTGTGCCATTATTGGCTAATGGAAATCATAGAGAGTTGGTTCGGAAATGATGGAGAGACAGAAGTGAGTTAAAAGGTCTGAAAGGGAAACAGAGGAGAGACAGTGGGAGTCAAGGTGGAAGGAAAGACCGCAGGCATGAATGCATAACATCCTGCTTCTCAACTATGAAGAGAATGAAACAGAGGAAGGAAACATGAAAAAGAAAAATAAGAGGGGGGGGGGGGGGGGGGGCAACACAATATTGGCAATATTGGGACTCAGATAATGCCATCTAGTGGGCGAGGAGAGTACTACAAGGTTACTCTGAGAAGTGAGAAGCAAAAAGTATGACAAGACAACATTTCATGCTGCCATTCAGAAGAGCAAGGAAGAGGAGCAGGGCAAAGAAAAGCACAGAAATAAAACATTTAAAGGAGAAAGGGAGCGGCCTGATGTAGGCGATTCCCCACTCGTTTAACAGCTGGTAACGTGGCTTCTAGAATAAGGGAGGATCATGGAACGCAGGGTTAAGGCTTTACAACAGGAGATTAACCAATTTGAAGAGGCTAAAAAAATCAAAATGGGTCAGATTACCCTCTGCCATCAGAACTACTACACATCTTGAGCTCAAATCTTTTACTATGACTGATTTGTGATTAGTTGATCGATATTTCTTCAGTTGCTACTGGAAGAAAGGGTTCTGCTGGAATCAAGAACACTGCTTTTCATGGGTTGTGTTGATATAAATCAAGGTTCTAGATAGGCGTGGCTTTGGTTCCATCATCCTCCCGTGGTTCTAGAGTCCAGGAGAGAGGTACCTGTGGCGCGGGCCGCTCTCAGGGTGTCCTGGGCGGGCCTGACTACTTTTGCCCCGGGGCTGTACCACGTAATGAGCAGGGGGGGGTAAAAGAAAGAAAGAATGTTTCAGTCCAGGGCAAATAAAGAAGCTTCAGATGAGAGAAAAACAAACCAATAACATAAAGAGAGCCGTAACATTGCTAGAGAGAGAACATTAACAACCAAAGAGCAGCAACATAATCAATGACGGTGATTGACTTTCAGAACCAAGAAATCTGGCTTCTCAAGCTAACTCCTAAAAAGCCAAGTTTTAAGAAATTGATGAAGTGAAATAAGTTTAGCTGTTATTTACACAATCATTGAAACACTTAGAAAATGGCATTCTTATGTCTACAAAACAATTAAGTCATTATAAAAAATTGTTTTGCCATAGCTCTACATTGTAGTGAATCGAAAAGCCAGTTTTTCTTGTACATTTTTGGCTACGCAGATCAACATGGTGTGGGCAGCAAAAACCATCTCAAAAAGGGGGGGGGGGGGGGGCAGCAACATATTTGTCGAGGTACATGTTAGCAGGGCAGCTTCAAGCAACTGACAAGGGAAAACGGGACAAGCACTTGTACTGACCATAAAAACAAAGGGGTGGTGGAGTGGGGATATCTATGCACTGAGGCACCTACATGCATTTGGGAAAAAGAGGGGAGGAGAATATGCAGTATCTGGGAGTTGATGGTTAACACCACTAATCTGGTAGGGGAAATCAAAGAGGCTCTATCGGAGGCTGTTGTATAGCATCTCTTATGCAGCTCTACAGAGGCTAGCCCCCCCTACTGGATATTACGAGGGTATACATTACCAATCGTCTGCGACTTTGGACGGCCCCTTCTGACACAGGAGCAGTTGATCCAGAGACGTCTGATGTGGTAACAGCAGGCAAAGGAAGGGAGTCCTGTAAAATATCAAATGGGATATGACGCTATGTAAACGGCCAATGTTCTAGATCTAAATAACTGCTACTAATGAAAAGGAAGATTTTGTCATGTCAACAAAGATGTGATGAATGTGAAGACAGCCCCTCCTTCAGTCAGTCTGTATTCATGCCTCCAGTGTTGTCTGACCTGTTGTGTGTCTGTGGTCTCCAGCCTCCTCTCCAGCCCCTCCAGGTCAGCGCTGACCTCCCTCAGCAGCAGTCTCAGCCTGTTCCAGATCACATGCACCTTCTCCTGGGCCTCCAGGCACTCGCTGCCCTGGACCTGCGTCTGGGCCTGGACCTGGACCTGAGCCTGCTCTGAAGCCTGGGGCTGGAGCAGCAGACTCTGAGGCTTAGTGTGGACCAGCAGCTGGGCCGACAGCTCCTGAAGGGATGACACCTTCTGCTGGGAGTCCAACAGCTCACGCTTGATTTGCTGCAGGTCAGTGAAGGAGACGAAGACAAAGGAGTCAGCTAAACGTGTTCACTGGTCAATAATCAACAATACAAGCCCACTGTACCCAAACCTAGAGACGTACTGTGAGTGTCCTGTGGTGAGCTCGTAATGTTTCCCGGTCCAGTTTGGGAGGGATGGGCACCACCTCGTTCCTTCTGCGGTCGATGTTCTCCAGCCACAGCAGCAGGCCATGGCTCATCTCATGGAACTCCTGGGGGGACAGATGGCAGAGTAGATATTGGTGAGAGTAGATATTAGTGTTTTGGTTTGTTTTAAAAGAGGGACCAAGGCACAACTGATTTGATTTTGGTAGTGATCCGGATCTCCGGATTTTCTCCATTCATACAATTATCATTTTGAAGCCATAACTATGAAACTAATGGAGATAGAGACTTGATTCCACATCCCAAGGCTATGTTTGCAGAGTCAATAAATCAATTTCACTTCAAATGTAAGTGATAGGAACAACGTCTTTGGGTGCAACAGCAAGTTGAATAATTGTTCAGCGTTGGCGGAGGTTTGCACTCTCTCATGTGCCTTCTAGTTTCATCTATTAAATCCACTTGATGAAGGGGAGATGTAGATGGAGAAGACACAAGCAGATGAAGGATTTTGAAGACTCGAGACATGAAATGTGCAAAAAGGGGTGCAACACAATGTTAGGGGGCTGTTCCTAATATTTAGTACACTGTCCATGAGTGTGTGTGTGTGTGTTCTCTAGTACCTGGCACTGCATCAGCGCCCTCTGGAGCTCCTCCCTCCATTCCTCTAGCGAGGAACCCAGCCGATCCCAGTGCGAGTTCATCTCCTTCAGCCCGTCCCTCAGCTCCCACGCCTCCTCAGAGTCAGGCTCTGACTGGAGGAAATCGGCACTGCTCAGGTTGATGGACAGGACCTCGGACTTGTGGGCATCCATACCTTTCTGCAGCTCCTGGGGAGAAGAGTCAAGGAAGAAGCTTGTGAAGAAGAATAGTGTACATACAGTATGTGGGGCAAGAAATTATTTATAATGGCAAATAGACAGTAGGCCTGCCTGCATGAACAATGACTCTTTAATGTGTTTTGTGTTTGTATTAATTGTGTTTGCTGCTCCCATATAACTGTGCTTCTGATTATGACTGTGTATGTTTGTGGATGTTCCTTTATTTAAGAGGAGAGTCGTTGAAGCAAAGTTGAAAGCACAAGTTATATGTGCAATATTTGAGACAGTATACCTGTACTGTCTACATGCAATAGAGTAGGTATTACACCGCTGACCCATAATCCTTGCCAGACTCTACGGTGCTACTAGTTATCAGTAGCTGTTATAGACCTGGTGCTGATAGGCAGAGTGCAGTAGGAGGGGACTGAGAGGTTCATACAGAACAGATGTAGGTTAGTAGAGCCCCGTAGGTTTCAGAATGGTGTATTTATAGACCGCTGACAGCTCGTCTGGTGCTGTACAGACCACAGCAGCTGGGCTGGTGGTGTGTGGAGGGGTGTGTTGGTGAGGGTGGGCGCAAGGACAAGCTCGTGAGTGTACTGCACATGCAGCAGGACAGCAAGCAAGGCTGGTGCTATCCAATTACTGCACACAAACTGTATGTACAGCACCAGAAGAGAGAGAAAATGTACACACACACAAAATAATTGGAATTGCAGTATTGAGAACTGCAATTTCCAAATTGCAAGTAAATTATCATGGGGAACGATGAAACAACTTCTGTTATTCTGCTGCTGCGATGAGTTCCTGGCTTACAAATCAAACTGCATGTTGTATAAAACCTTGCATTACATTTAAACATAATATCGAATTTTCTTATGGCCAAAATTTTTGTGGACAATATGATTTTGTCGTCAAAATTGTGCAGCCATAGCGCAGAGACAGACATACACATACACATAATACACACACACCCTATACACACACAAACACACCTTGAGCTTCTTGATTCTCTGCTGGATGGTGTGTATGTCAGTGCTCAGGTCCAGCCCTCGGAGCTGGCTGAGCTCGGCCTCGGACTGACCCAGCCAGGCCCTCATGGTCTGCACATCTGAGATCAGCTGCTGCCACTGCTGCAGGTTCTGCTTATGCCTGTGCTTCTCGTTCAGAGACTGAGCCTGGATCAGTTCCCAGCGTTCGATCACACCTGCAGGGTCAAGAACCAGTTGATAGCTGATCCACTTAACACAGCTCATACATACGAGTCGCTTGTCTGCAGCATAACGACTTTCTAAAATGATGTTTCACTTTGGTAGAACATTATCTCTTTTCAGCGTAACCATATCACTCCGGTGGGTTTTGTTTGTGTGTGTGTGTGTGTGTGTGCGCGTGTGTGTGTAACTGACCTGCGTTCTGAGTGTCTGTGCTGATGGGGTTGGTGAGTCCAGGCATGTCTTCCTCCTCCTCAGTCAGCTCTCCCTCTGCTGTCTTCACTGCGTCTATACTCTTCCGACACTCGCCCATCAGACGCATCTAGAATGATAATATCATTTAAATGGATTTAGATACTACATTTCAAAAAAGAGCGTCAAAGTGTGCTCTTTAAAGAATAAAACAATATATAAAAGGCAGTAAGTAAAAAAAAAAAACGAAAAATGGCAGACATGAATTAGAAAACACAGTTACATGAGAATGAAACAGGCAAATACAGTTTACGTTCATGAAACCTGACCTGAGGATTTTGTCTGACAGGACTGATGAGTAACAGCACGTCAGAATGAGACACAGATAGAGCATGCCTATGAGAGTGAGGAGGACTCACATAGCCCATGTAGGTGGAGTCCAGTTCAGGGCTGGAGCTGTTGGCGGCGGCCTCTCTCTGCTGGAGGTGGTAGCGTCCTGAATCCAGAGCCTGGTCCAGCTGCCTCAGGTGGGCCTCCAGCTGGCCTGGCTCGCCTGGACAGAGGGCATAAGAGGGTCAAGAAATTAGGAGGAGGAACTTTCACTTCCTAATAAACTTTTTCTTTAGCATGCTGTTGGAACAGACTGATGCTGATACATGTTCACAAAAGATGGCATGCATTAGTGTGATGTGCAAAAAAATGGCAGACAACACAGAATTCATGTTTTAACAGATTAAACAGAGGTATTAGCTGTCGAATGAATGGTAAAAAAAAAAGAAAATTCATCAAACTAACTGCATCCAAACAAGAATAAAAATGCGATGGTTGAGATTAGCATTCCGTGAACCGGACCTCTGCATGCAATGGTGTCATTCTTTGCATGCTATTATGCAGGTGATGTTTATTGATGGTGATACATGCAACTTGAGTGATGCTTACTAGCGTGGAACTAGAATTCTGTTAAGAAACAAGTGCGTTTTAGTTTTAGCTCGTCGCATGCCATGCCGACTCATGCGATGGCGTTCCTCCTCAGCATGCTACGGTTAGCGGTAGCGGTGCTTTAGTGCATTCACACGGTCAGGCACCCGGGGGGGCTTCTGTTGCCTACCAGAGGACGATCTCAGTGTGCTCTCAGTCAGTTTTATATAGGCCTCTGGGCTCTCTGGGATAACTACATCTGGGAAGAGACACATACAGCACGCTGCTTACAATGTGGGTGTGACTGTATGCGATATCTGTCCTAATCTATTGCTTGGTCATTCAGTATTTTTTTCGTCATGTGACCACTGATGTTCTTATTGTGTCCTTTATGATGACAGTGATGATAGTGACTGAGTTGGTGTTGATGAGTGTGGTTTAGAGATTCTCCTTATTTGAAAAGGTAAATTAGATGCCTTCTTTTCAAGAGGGCATCCACAGAAAAACCTAAATACAGCACAACACTGACAATATGTGTGTGTTTGTGTGCAATATCTGTCTTAATCTATTGCTTGGTGATTCGAGTGTGGCTTAGAGGTTTTCCATATTGGAAAAAAAAGTGAATAAGATATGATTTTTTAAGAGAACATCTACGGAAATACAGAAATAGCGAAAGGCAATATGATTATTTCTTTTGCATCATGTCAGCGTCCCGTATGTGTACGTTTTGGGGTTTTTTTTACTCAAAAGACAGTCGGCCTCTTCAAAGAACTCGTATGTTCTTGTCTGTCTTTCATCATGATCTTTTTCCCTGCTTTAAACTACCTCCCCCACCTCTGAAACTATTCCAACCTATTCTTATTCCTAAATTCTAAAAACATCCCAACAAAAGCACAAAATACACAGTTAAATAAATGACAGTTGCTGTCATATAGCTAACGATATATTAAAATTCCTCAAACGGCCGCTATCACCATTCTTCCACATCCTCAGTTTGTTCCCATCTCATCGAAAACATCACCACATCACCCCCCGTACGTGTAACGCTGACTCGGCACCCGTTCAGCCACCCAACCACCACACAGCCAGTGAAGGCGGACCCACCTGACAGCACGGTGGCGCCCGTCCTGAGATACTCATCCTCCTGCTCTTGGCCTCGGCTCCTCTCGGCCCCCAGGCTCCGCCCCCCGGTGCTCTCCAGGTCTCTGCTCAGGTCGTAGTCGTGGTCCCACTCTAAGGGGATGGAGTCCACGCTGGCCGGGGTGTCCCGTCCCGAGCGGTCGGCCCGGATCAGGGCGGCCGCGCCCGAGGCCGGGCGGCTGGAGGTCCGGGGCAGGGAGGAGTCGCCCCACTGCAGCTCAGACAGGTCACCGCCCTCCTCCATGTCCAGCTCTCTGTCAGAACCGTCCAGCTCATCATCAGCCAGCTGGGGAGAGAAGGAGGGAGGGGAAGGGAGGAGGGAAGGAAGGAAGGAAGGAAGGAAGGAATAATGCAAGCAAGAGAGAACGCAAACAATACAATGAAAAAGAAAAAAGAAAAGAAAAAGAAAGATAGTGGGCAAAGAGAGACAGATAGGAAGGAAGGAAGAAAAAAAAGGAAGGAAGGAAGTGAGGGAGGAAGAGAGAAAGAGAAGATGGAAGGGGGAAGGACGGAGGGAAGGTAGGAAGGAAGGAAGAAAGGAAGGGAGGAGGGAAGGACGGAAGAAAGAAAGAAAGGAAGGAAGTGAGGGAGGAAGAGAGAAAGAGAGGATGGAAGGGGGAAGGAAGGAGGGAAGGTAGGTAGGAAGGAAGGAAGGAAGGGAGGAGAGAAGGAGGGAAGGGCGGAAGAAAGGAAGGAAGTGAGGGAGGAAAGGAGGGAATGAAGGAAGGAAAGAAGGAACAGTGCAAGCAAGAGAAGGGAGAAGCAATACAAAGGGAAAAAAAAAGAAAAAGAGATAAAAAGATCATCAAGAATGAAAGAAGATAAAGAAAGACAAAAAGAAAGGAAGAAAGAGGTTAGATATATGTCACTGACAGGCCGGCCTTTCCAAGAGCACAGTGTGTGAGGTGCTGTGAGGTGAGTGTGTGTGTGGCACTGTACTGACTGTTAACGTGCCAAAACATGTGCGTGCATTCTGTCTCACAGCATGTCCGCTGTGTGTGTGTGTGTGTGTGTGTGAAGCCATACTGGACATATGTTTTCACCATTCATGTCACAGGTGGTGTAGGAGGCTGAAGTGTGAGTGTGTAGTGTGTGTTTACAGTGTGTTTTGAACACACTGAGTCAACTGTTCACAGGGGGTAGTGAGCGTCTGCATGCTGTTCATTCCTCTTGACACTCCATTAGCAGGGAAAACACTAAGTGGAAATTCATGCTTCAAAAAGAAGTGTTTTGTTTGGGGGGGAAATCATCTGCTACTTCTGTTTAGGCAGGTTGATTTGTTGTTATACTTCTTTGCCTTCCTCCTGACAGGCAGTTTTTCATTATTGGACACTTACACCTACGTCTCATTCACAGCTATGCAAATGAGTGCATTAAACTATGTAGAGGAAGAGTCCATGCCCATTCATCATCATTGCCATAATACATTTGTCCAAAAACTATTCTTACATGTGGAATGAAAATTATTTTGGCAGCAAATTATGCTCCCTTGACGCTTTGCAAATATCTGGCATGTTTGGCATGCTTCATTTATTTGATAACTTTAGTTCCAGCATTTCAGTGTATTTCAACATTTGCACTTGAGAAATATTGTTAGATGACATCCAATGTTTGTGTATGCTAGCCTGTGTGGACTGTATCTATGATACATATGAACATTTTAGTGTATATTACATGCACTACATATGTGCCAGTCATTGCATATGTGGAAATATTCTTTAACATGTACCATAAAATGTCTTTGCATATTGCCGCTGTCAGGTGAAACCCTTATAACTCATTTTTTTACGTTTTAACTGCAATTGAAGGATTAGATGCTCCTCTATGGGTTGAGAAAATTCTACAACCATAATCTTTTAACAAAACCTTTTAAAACCAATTAGATGAACTCAAAAAAATGCATGGTTGTCAAGCTAAAAACAAGGCTGTTTTTGAAGATACGTTTTCACCCGATATACAAGTATGAATGTAAGTGTATGCGCATATTTGGGCATATAAACATATGTCTTTACTCACAGGCAGGCGTGTGAGCTTCTTGTAGTATCTGTCGACCCGTCCGAAGACCTCCTGGCAGTACCTCTGCAGCTCCTCCAGCTCCTCCTCGATGACGGCCGCGTCCAGAGGTTCGCTCTTCTCGATCAGAGCCTCGCCCTGCCTGAACACCAGCTCGATCTTCCCCGTGTTCAGACAGATCTCCTGCTGGAACGCCTGAGCAAACACACACACCGCAGGGGTCAGAGCGCAGCACAGAGGAGTAGAATTTATTCATGTAACCCCAACTGTTTATAGTCTTTTTTTAATGGTCACATTATAGATTTTTTCCCCCTGCTGTAATCTATTAGTTTTGCTGCTGCAACAACTCAATTTCCCCACAGGGATCATTAAAGTTTCATCTTATCTTATGTCTAGAACAGAATAGAATAGAATAGGATAGAATAGGACACAATAGAATAGAACAGAATAGAATAGAATAGAATAGAATAGAATAGAATAGAATAGAATAGACGCTTTATTGATAATTGAGGTGAAATTTGGTTACCACACACCAGTTGCTATTCACAGAAATATGAATTGTATTAAAGTAGTGAAGTACTAATAGAGGTTTTGTATTCAGACAAGGAGTCTTTACTGCCAACTATGTTATATGCACTGCTGCTTATACTGTATACTGTGTCAATAAAATTCTGAATCTTAAATCCTGACCACTCACACATATTATCCCTACCACTCTTACCCTGAGCTGTTTGATCTTAGCCTGGACGTCGCACTCAGAGAAGTGCTCGATGTTGGTGAGCTGCAGGTCCATCTCAGTCAGCCACACCAGGATGCTGTCCCGGGCCGTCTCAAACTCCTCCCTCTGGCTGATGAAGTGCTGTGCGAAAAGAGGGAGAGAAACAACCATGCTTAACTGCCATGTACATTTCTGTATTTATCTTCTTAACCAGCTTGATGATGAATTTAAATGTGAATGGGGTAAAATGGTTATGGATATTACTAATACTGCCTATGGCAAGATGGAATACTGGAATTAAAGGATTTGAGAGGTAATGGAAATATCCCGGAACAGTAGATTCACACACCCTGATTTCACAGCTATTTCTTTCAACCCCTTCGAAGGTATTAAGCCAACGCTCAGTGCTAAAACTCATCGCCCCAGGCAGTGTACCTTGAGTCTGCGCAGGATGGAGGCCACCCTCTTCTGCAGGTTGTCCCATCGCCTGTTCCCATCATGCACCATTTCCCGCAGGCGGCAGGAGGAGTCGGTGCGGTTCTCCCGGGCCAGGCGGCGGTACTGCTTGTTGATCAGCTCCAGCTGGGTCAGGCACTCCTGCACCTGACGCTGGAACGCCTGCAACACAAACACACACACACATGCACACCCACACAAGTTACAGCTATGAAGACAGCAGACATAAATATATACCTGCAGTTTTAGATTTTTTTCTTTCACATGCAAGTACAAAAAACACACTGAACAAAGAATACTGATGAACTTTGGCAGCTGAAGTCTGTGAGCCTATTTTCTATTGGCCTGAAATCCTAACATATCCTGAAAAATCACATCCCTGTGTAATGAGCCTTTTGACCAGTCAGGCACATGCAGGGCACACGCCAATGGGCCCGGGCCACACAGTCAGCCTGCAGGAATGTGCACGTGCACGTTGATGGACTGCAGCATCTGCAGCCGAGCAGACCGGCACAGACGGGTTTCAGTAACCTGACACTCTTTCTTTCTCCACTGCCTTCTGTGTCTCAGTTCAGTTTGATAGAATTTATCTCACATGGGGGAATTTAAATGGCTATAACAGGAAAGATGCTAAACTTTAAAAACATCAAGGCATGCATATATCAAAACACTATCACATTTAAAATCACTGTCAGTTTGCCTCAGTCACAGACACATGCAAGCACAACACAACTCGCACAAAAAAAGAATTCTGATGATGAATCTGATATAAACACACCTCAAACTTCTTGAGCTCCTCCTTAGCGACGGTATAGAGAACTCCAGAGGAGTTAGGCAGAGCTGCCGTCCTCTCCGACGTCTTCAGCCACTCCTCAAACCTGGAGTAATCGTCCAGAAACTTCTGCCACAACCGCCACGTCTCCTCAATCCTACACAGAAACACAGTCAGATATGAGGGAAATAATGTCACGAGGAAACACCAAGACTGGAAAGCACATCAAAGAGTGTGTATCTGAAACTGGCCGAGGGTGTCTGGATTTGGCCAGCGGTACACTATCTCAGAAAGTCATGCATGCGTGTGGGTGCATGTGAACACAGTAGACTATGCAGTATTTATCCAGGAGGCACTGACTTGAGCCTCCTCTCCATGGACATGGCGCAGATGTTCCTCCAGCGTCTGTCCAGCCCCCTGGTGGCCTGCTGGATGGAGTCGCACTCTGTCTCTGTGGAGCAGGCGTCGCAGTCGTGCAGCAGCACTTCACACAGGTTCAGCACGGACGCCACGCCCGTGCTGTGTTTCTCTATGTCCCTCTGCAGGTCCTGGAGACGATTCAGAAGAAGAACTGTATTTGTGCAGCGCTTAAAGCTTCTATGTGGAGCAAAATTTATGTGGTAATGATTTATTGATGTTAAAATGCGACACATAGCACCTTTAACAAAGTTGTTCAAAGTGCTGTTATTAAACTTACTGACAAATAATAAAGGGAAGCTACAATAAGGCCTGCTTAGCAGAATGGAATAATCACATTAAGATGATTCAGATTAAAATTACTTTCTGGATGAAAAAAAGAAAAACGACATAGTATGAAAAAAAGAAAGGGGCAAAAGAGTGAAAGAGTGAAAATTAAATCTGTTTCAGATTGAAACTGTCTTGCAAAACCACATCACTCTCTTGCATTGTCATGAACTGTTTTTGTTTACCACATACTTAGGCAATAGACCTACAATGATCTGATTGTGCAGCTTGGTTTCTCTATGTGAAGAAAGAGCGCTGCAAGAACACTGCAGTAAGAATACAGCAAGCCTGCTGAACTGTATACATGTGTAGTGAACGCCAGCTATGGAGAGGAAGGAGGTCACTGGGGTCTCAGAATCCAGTCCTGATTTAGACCTGAATCCTGGGCAGCAGGAAGGATACGGATATTCAATCTAGCTTCAATCAAACAGCCAGGGACCCATGCCGAGTCATACTGTGCTTTCCTCATTTGTTTAGTAAGTGTCACTCGTTTGTTTTTTCCACCAATGCAGTTTGAGTCATTATGTGAGTCATGTTCTGTCACCCTTTACTATTTACATTCCCGTTTGCTCCTGTGATGTTTTTCTTGCTGCTGACTGACATGCTGTGTAAAAAGTGTTTTTTCTTTTTTTGGCTGATAAATTTTAGTTGTGGCTGGTAAGTTTGTCTACTCAAATAATCACCAAGCCCTGATTGGAAGCGTTTTTTCAATTCTAAAACAGAGAAATGTGCTGGTGAATATTGGATTCCATTGACCACTAAGGCCTGTAAACAGTAAACAAACCAGTTTAGTTTGCTGCCTTGTGTTTGTGTAGTCCGCTGCTGTCTGTGTACAGAACCACCTACCTGCTGCTGGTTGAGTTTCCTCTGAATCTCCTGGTCATCACAGGTGTCGTAGACGATGGGCCTGGACAGCTCCGTCTCAATGTGAGCCAGCCAGGACCGCAGGCTGCTCATGTTCTTGTCCAACTGCTGCACCGCCACCAGGGTCTCCCTCAGCTTCTTCACCCTGGGAGAGGAGGAGAGAGAAAGAGTCAGAGAGGAAGTCAATAGATGTCATAACCGTAAATACCAAGGCACACGGAGGTCGGTCCTGTCCTGCTACACCCACCTTAAAAATATTAAAAATAATAATAATACTTAAATATTTTACTACCCAAACACAGAATATTGCCTCCGGAGAAATAATAATTTGGTGTGTTAAGGGGCTGTTCCTGTGGTCAAAATGTAAAAAAAAAGTAACACACCTTCATGAGTCAGCATAACAGTGTGCCATAAAATACACTGTAAATAGGACTGGGTATCAAAAAATGATGTAATTTTTGACATTGATACCAATTTTAAGTCATCAAAAGGTGTGGCAATGTATTGAAAGTTTTAAAGTGTTGGATTTTTACAATGTGGTCTCTGATTTTCAAAGAATGTCTGGGTATTTCTGTTAAAAATGTATTTCCAATATTCCCATCCATATTGTGGTAATAAACATTCGAGTTATGTCATCTTCAGCTGAACAAAGCAGTAGAGTAAGAAGAGTCTGAGGCTTATTATTTCACATCTGAGCAGATATTCTTAGGTTAGAGAGGCCATGGTTTTGTTTAGATCTGGGTTTGGTGGGAGGTGCTTTGAACCCCGCACAGCAGCTGGGAACCATTTTGCACCAGTAATGCCCTGATATTTCCAAAACCTTGCCATTGCAATCCATATAATGTTGAACATACTTGGTTAATTTAGCTTAGATGCATCTATTACATCAATTTGTCTAGCTGGCCAAGCATTTAGCGCCTCACCCTAAAAAACAACAACAACAACAACAAAAAGTACCTCACCCTGCAAAGCAATGCAACTCTCACTGTCTCACCACAGAGACTTGTTAAGAATGAAGGCGGGGGCTGTTCTTCATTACATGCACTCATTAAGGCCAATATATAGTACCAACACACAGATTTAGCAGGTCAATGGCACTTTAGACACTCAGTGTTATTATGAGACTGACTGTGCATACAGTAGACCGCTGCACTGGTCCAGGCACAGATGCTGCACAACCCAGTGGCGCCATACTGTAGCAGTATTAACTAGATTAGATTGTGTTCTAAATATGGAGCATCAGAATACCATGTATTGGAATATGTAAGCCTACTGTATGTGTCTCACAGTGCAGCATACTGTAGAATACAGTACTTTGGTTGTTTCCATTATAGGATAGTACATATCCTCTTATAATCTCTGTGACTGCACTGAATCCCAAATAACCCACTGTACACACCAGATCTGGGCTAAATAGTAACTGCAAATAATTCTTAGTGTTTGTTTTAACCTGCTTGTAGTACAAGATGGGAGGGCTTTACTGCATCAGGATAGGTCAGTTAAGTGTCAGGTACGATGTCAATCAGAAAAGGATGCAATACTTTGCTGTTATTGTCAACTTTCTGGTACTCATTGTATTGTCCTATGTGGCAAACCCCAATTTGATACTGCAAGCAGGTTAAAACAAACACTTAAAGAATTATTTCCAAATACTAGTTAAACCAGGTCTGGTACATACTTTTTCTCAAAGTCAAAAGAGTTTCAATATAGAGATAAATATTTAAGATGTGCACTCAAGCACAAAGCTAAAATCGTAATCTTGCTGTGAAAAGGATCTTGAGAAGCTTGAGAAGAGCAGAAAAACAACAAGCTCCATTCTTAGTCTCAATCCTGTAGTAGCTGACATAACATAAATCATCACAGAGAATATCCGACATGTGCCGTCATTCAGTTATCATTCAGCTAAATTCAATTGTTCTTTTACTGCATGGCAGGAACTAGCTAAGAAACACAACACAATATAATCTAGCTAAAGTGCATAAAGAAATCCACTTCATTGTCTACAATCTTCAAAGGAAAAACACAATTCCTGCATAAACTCTCAAGATCGTCCTGCCTGTTGACATCGCAGTCGCATTCCGGCAGATCCGAGTCCTCGCTTGGGCATCCTGCCATATTATCCGCCCCTAAATCCAAAACCATGGGGGTGAGGAATTCCCAAAGTCAACGTTAACGTCAGAAAGCGTTACTAGCTCGGTCCAAACACCCTTCTCTTTCGTCTGAGCACTCCGAATGGGACTTTCTCTAAGCCCCGTCTATGGAGGAGGAGGGGGGGGGGGCAAGCAGGTAGGTGTGGGGTGGCACAAGTGTGACTTATCAACTGTTGCTCTCCAAGGTTAAAAAAAGAGAACCCCAAACAGACGTGTGTGTGTGTGTGTGTGTGTGTGTGTGACTGTGAGTGTGTGTGTGTGTGTGGGAGAGAGTGTGAGTGCCTGAGAGTGACAAGTGCTGCTGTTTCTAAAAGGAGACTTACAGTCAGAGGCATGTGCCACAGAGCTGGCCTGTGGCCGGAGTGTCATACAGCAACTGTGCATGGAGGGAGCGAGCAGGAACAGCAGCCAAGGCTTGAGGTCCCATGCATGTGAATAAACATGGAGGGGTAGTGCACAGCAAGAGGGAGAGTTTTCCAATAAAAACGTGTTTGCAAGAGAATCAAATATCCTTGGTTCCTCATCAGTAAAAAAAAATTGTCGACAGATTCCTCCCCGATTTGAGAATGTTAAAAGGAAGTTTTCTGCACTTTGCGACAGCGACAAACGGTCTCCCCTTGTTTTTCCAGTGAAGGACGGATATAAGAGGCTGAGAGACTGCAGCTGTCTGTATGAGGTCAGTCGCTGTCCCTCCCTCCCTCCCCTCCTCCAGTCCGCTCTCAGAGGGCAACAGCCGGAAGAGAGCGAGGGGGGAGCCGCTGGGTCAGTAAGAGGCAGAGTTAGGGTCAGTTCACTTTCAATGCACTCCATTCAGGAGATGGGTTTTCTTTAAAATCCACAAATGCAACATAAAAATGTTTATTCCATCTTGAATCAAACTATTGAGACTGAATCCTACATCATCAACCAATGTAAAGCAGTTGCACTGTGCATTTTGAATTGACTGAAATGAAAGAGCACTGACCCCAACCCTGGTAAGAGGAAGGGGCCAGAGTGCCAAGAAGGAAGAAATAGACAAAAGAGGAGGGACTAAGATGGATAAGGGATTGGACCTCTCTCTGTGTTTTTTTTTTTTTTGCAGCTCCACTAGATGGAAGCCCCGCTGACACAAGCCAGGGAGTCAGGAAATGCCTCAGCGGCGTTGTGGGAAAATAAGTTCCCCCGGTGTGGTGGAATGTCATGCGGGAAACCATGGTAACGAACCCAGGCATGCCAGGGCATGCCTTCAACAATTTACACCCTTCTCCACTAGGAGGAGTGATGCACTGTGGGAAGAGAGACCGCTTTGAGGAAGTTACCTCGCACTTTCCATCCAGTGACTGAAACCACAGAGCCAAGACTTCTCGCTGTGTACAATGGCTGGTTCCCTGCTTTTCAAAAGCAGGTAAACTCAACACTTTCTCCATTCAACACAATGTATATCAGATGTGGAAGTTTTAAAGTAGACTTTTCATTGATGGGGATCTTCATCAGACAACAACATTAAAACCAAGCTAGATGGTGTGTATATAAGCTTGTCTTTTGTTTGTTCCTATTATCAGAGCACAATAGGGTTTAAGAGAAAACTTAAACATACCATTTTACTGCTGCTTTTGAATAAATTTCTTTCATTTTCATGGCTCTAAACTGTTGTAAAGCACTTTGAGTAACATTATATTCAATGTGCTATATAAAAAAAATGATTTCATATGATATTTATTGTTACTGGTTCCTCACCTTTCCCAGCTTGCCTGAAAACATTTCTGTCCTCCTTCACAGGACCCACACACACACTGCCATCAAACAACAGTTCTCCACCAACGCTCCCCGCTCCCAATGCCTCCTCCACTCCACCCACTCTATACCTGGTCTTTCCCTACTGTTCGACTCCACTAAGAGAATGAAGAAAGCTGGAGCGTCAGTGTTGCACCTACCTGGCAGCGATGAGGTCCAGCAGGTGTTGCCAGCGCTCGCTGACCTTGCTGAGTTTGTGCTGGATCTCGGCAGCCTTGCTGTCCTGGCTGGCCCGGGCCAGACGCTCACCCATAACCTGCAGCTGCTGCTTGTTCTCCTGGGCGACACTGATCTCCTCCTGGTAGTCCTGGTGGGGAGACACAGAGCAGGTTGAGACAGGGAGGAGTGTGTGTGTGGTGTGTGTGTGTACATATGTATTGGTAACAATTGTGCACAAGCCATAACAGTCTTGAGGACATCCGTTACTGTCATTATGGGTATTGGTGTTGCAAAAATCACAGCAGTAAATACATATATAAACAAATCAAACAGTGCACAGCAGTGGCCAAAACCTGGAAAAGCCAGAGTCAAAATATCTGAAACAAGTCCAAGACCATAACAATCTCAAGGCCGGACCGGACTCAAGCACTACAGCCATATGTGTGCTGTGTGTGAACCTGCATGTATGCATTTGCTTGTGCTGGTTTGTTTGTATGTGTGTTTTCAGTGTAGTTACTGTTACGGTTGTGTGCTGAAATCACCTTGCGCAGCTTTTCGATCATCTCCTCGATGCTGATGTCTCCATTCTGGGACACCTTGCTCTCCATCTGGGTGAGCCACTCGCACAGCTCCTTGTTCTTCTCGTTGAACACCGCCCACTCGTTCAACTTCTCACTCACCTGCTGCCTGCGCAGGGAAAGCTGAGGGGGGGAGACAGTCGGATGGAGAGGGGAATAGTTGGGATAGAGAGCGAGAGAGAGGGATGAAGAGCCAAGAGAGGATGTGAGAGACAGAGGGAACAATGGAAGACAAGAGAGGGATGATGGGAAAGAACGCGGGAGACAGGGTGAGGGGTGAGTAAGAACATGAGAAAGAAGAGGTTGAGAGGAAGAGCAGGATTGGTGGAAGATAAACAGAAGCGACATAAAATCAGAAGAGGGTTGAGTGCACAGTACAAGCAAAAAAAAAAAATCAAGAAAAGCCAAATAAAAACCCATTCAAGCAGCAATCAGAATACGCCACAGTCCCGTTAATGCTTCTTATCCCCTCTCCATCTCAACCAAACACTCGTCCATTATACCTCTGTCACAATAACACTGTTGGTCCTGAGAAGCCTGAAGGGTTAGCGATAGATATGCTCAGTTAGCCACAGATACGCCTGCTGAACTCTTGTCCTGTCAAATGTCCCACAGCTGTTAGCACTGTCTATCTTCAGCGTGGAACGGTGCTGTGTGACACTGTGCACACTGTGTCCAAGCCAACATTGTTTAGCGTAGATACGGTCTCTCTGTTTATTTTACACACACTGTGGCTGCCTCAGCCCACTGTGTTATGCCCAAGGCACAAGGCAGCTACATGCACTTTGTATCCGAGATAGTGAGGAAACACTCTCCAGAGGGTAATAAAACAAGAAATTAGATATGTAGACGGAGAAAGCACTTTTCATATTCAATGGGGAAACAAACTGCCATTGGGTTTTTCAAACGATGCTTATTCACCTAAGAAAAAAATCACATGCATGTAAATGTTAAAGGTGTGTGTGTGTGTGTGTGTGTATCTACCTGGTGGCAGACCTCCTCCCACTGGCACTGCAGCAGCTGGAGGCGTTCCTGTAGGACGGTGATGTCATCGGCACTGACGACACCCCCCAAGGAGTCCCTCAGCAGGAACAAGGAAGTGAGGTCATCGGTCCAGCTCTCTACACTGCTCTCCAACTCCTGTAACCACATGACAACCAGGAATACATTATCTAGGATATACAGACAAATGATCCACAGCCATGAACACGAAGTGAGCAGAGCAGCGAAGAACACAGAAAATATCCCTACTGACCAACAGCCACAGTGCAATAGAGACTGGTGAAGCTCAGCTGTAGCTGCTCTACCCGAGGAAATGGTGATGAGGAAGAGTAAAACAACCTACATCAGACCTTCAGCACAGACACATGGCAAACTGACGGTTAATATTACAGGAAGGCATGCCATAAAAAGCTTAAGATTTATTCTAAATGTCACAAGAACGCAGTATATTCTGTGGCATTCAGAAAATAAGGATAAGGCAACAGAAGCACCTAACCTTGCATCTCCTCCTCTGTCACTGTGACGGCTTTGCTGTGGTGTAATGATTTGTGGTTCTGCCGACTGTCTCTATTATGCAACACACACACACACACACACATATAGACACACACACTCTCCCCGGGGCAAATAAGGATGCTCTCTCTCTCTTTCATGCGCACACTCCCTCTCTCTCCTCCTCTCTCTCCCCACCCCCTCTCTCTTCTCAGCTGATGCTAACACTAACAATGTGCAGCAATTCTCGCAGCCCCCCTGCTCCCCGAGGAGCTGACGGCATGTCATGCATGAAACATGACTGCACACAGCGTCCAGTGGCTGAGGCAGACGCAGAGTGATCACAGCGTGGATCCCCCGCCCAAATCACAGATGATGACAGCATGAGCAAACAGGGATGCTGTAGCTACAAGCAGCACTGTGGTATCGTTTCTGTGCCGGCCATATTGGTAATTCCCCACCAAGACAGGCTCAAATGTCTTTTTTTTGCCATTGTTGATGAATTACAAAAACACACTATATGCTGGAAATAAGGATGGGAACCCTTTTGTAGTTAGATAAACATCAGACATGCTAAGTCCCCACAGAACAATGAGACAGAAGCTGATAGATAAAGAATTAAGGGGTAGAGGGAGGGCATGTGTGTGTGTTTGTGTGTGTGTTTGTGTGAGTGTGCGTGAGAGAGAGAGAGAGAGAGAGGATTGAGAGACCAAGAGAGTAAAAGAGAGTGTGTGTGTGTGTGTGTGTGTGTGTGTGTATATACAGCAGAGCTGTAAGTCTCGAGACCGGTCTTGGTCTTGGACCTATATTGTCTTGGTCTTGTCTTGGTCTTGACCTCAAGTCTTGAGGTCGAGACCAATTTCTATTCTTTAATGAAGAATAAAAACTTTAAATCATGAATAAAATGGTGAATAAAATTATTATTATCATTATTATTATTTTGCAAAATGACTTTACCCGCTTCAGCTCGGTCAGCTGACCTCCTCTACCTGCTGCTGCGTGTTGCGGCTTGATCACTCCACATTGTTTACTGTCGGGAAGGCGGTATCCATAGCAGCCAGCAATGTCTGCGTCCTCTGTGGTAATCCCATTTGGATTTACTAACCATAAGGCGTTTGTGAATGGCGTGAAAAAAAAAAAAAAAAACACTCGGCTGTGTGCCGATTTTAGAGCTAGATAGGATGGTCTGGTGTTACATTTACAATTGTAAATTGCGAGCGGTCTCGATCTTGATCGAAAAAAAAAGTAAAAAAGTAAAAAAAAAGTCTTGGTCTTGTCTTGGTCTTGACTGAAACAGTCTTGATTACAACACTGGTCTACAATATATGATAGAGAGACAGAAAGAAGGGGGGACAGAGTGAGGGAGGGAGTGTCTGTGCATGAATGTGAGAGATTAACCTAGAAGGATTGAGAGTGTCAGTGTGTGTGTGTGTGTGTGTGTGTGTGTGTGTGGGTGTGTGCGTGGGTGTGTGCGTGCGTGTGTGTGTGCGTACGTAAAAAAGTATTATGTTCTCCTCACCTTGCAGCGGATTTGCTCTGAGTGTAGCTCCTCATGGTGGTCAGGCAGCAGCGCAGACAGCTTCCTCTTGAAGGCCCTCAGCTTCTCCAGTGACGCATCTATGCCCTTCTCACAGCGCTCCCAGTCCTGCACACACACACACACACACACACACACACACACACACAGAATTAGAGCTGAAACCCCACACACAGACTGCAGAATCTACCCAGACTCAGAGAAGTTGCTATAAATTCTTCCTGCAGTTGCAGCAGTGGCGACAGTAAGAGCAAGCTGCAGAACACACACACACACACACACACATACACACACACACACACACACACACACACACACACACACATCTAGCCAGAAGGCCATGCAATAACCAAGGCTGAAACTGAGCCACGTCAATTCTCATACTGTAGATAGACTGCAGCCCACTCAGCTCTGAACCTCCCAGGCAACAGCATGAAACAGAGTGATACAGCACAAATCCACCAGCCAAAGAAGAGAATTAACACAGCTTCATAACAACAGTGGGAGGTTCTGCTCCAAAGGGCGCGGATTACAGCTATTTTTAGAGTCCGGCAAACAGTACAATTCAGGGTAAAATAAGGTAATATTCTGTAAGAAATGCAGCAGCGAAATAGCATACCTGAAGCAAGAGTCATGGTAAAAGAAACCCAGGACAGGACTAGAATACCTAGTCAGCCACGGGAGCTGCTGTCTAAGCGCAAAGCCAGCGGGACAGAAAGTGAGAAAGAGAGAGAGAAAAAGAGAGAGCGAGAGAGAGCAAGGAAGATAGAGACAGAGAGAAAGAGAGGAGCGAAAGAAAAGAGAGAGCCATCTTCTCCAAAGACCCCGGATGCTTCTTTTAAACTGCGTCACTCACTATTCAAAACAGGCCACTGTCTCCAGCCTGTAAAATCTAACTCGCTGTGTCTGAATCATTACAGCTCACTGCACAGTGCCCTCAGCCTGTGTGTGTGTGTGTGTGTGTCCTGGACTGGCACTCTTTATCTTTGTGCATTTGTGTTATTTTCTTGCACAAATGCTGCAGGGTGTGTGTGCATGTGCGCAGGTGTGCATGCACACGTTTGAATGATGTTTAGTGATTCATCTGCGTAAGTGAGTGTGCATTTCTCCCACTCTCCATCTCTCTCCCTCTTTTCTTGGCAGGGTAGAGTTGCACTCTGGCAGCGATGCATAATACATGTGATAACTTGGTTTCGCTGCCCTGCATGTACAACCAGGCTCATTAGAGCTCATATGGGCCGATGCCCTTCAGCTCCCTGCGCATCGCCTTTATACTGCAGCATGGTGGAGACGCAGCTGCTAGCTTAGCATGCAAAACTGACTTGGATTCTGCTCACATGAGGCTACACATACCTGCAATAGTAAGCAATAAAATGATGTCCCATAGTAAAGCATGACTGGATCTGATGCTTTCTCACAGATGGACTTCAAACTCCAAAATAGCCATAATTAGTCATCATAATGACAAAAAAAGCATAGTACTGTGCATGGAGCTAATCAGAGTAAAATAAATATTAAAAAAGCCCATCTTAAGGATGCAGTCCTTCATATTCTGTTTCATTTTAGTTGAGTGAGGGAGTGACTCAATATGGAACCAACCAACCAACCAACCAACCAACCAAAAAAAACAAAAAGCCATCATCTATATTCCACACTTATGAATGACTCTTTACTATTATCCTGTGTGTAGTTTTGACTGACCTTCAGCAGGCGGTGCAGCTCCCTCCTCTGCTGGTCCAGGCGGTGGTGGGCGTGCCTCCACCTCTCCTGAATGTCCATCAGCTCCGTCTGCAGGGCCGACTCGGCCCTGGCGTCGGCTGACAGCAGCAGGCTCCTGCCGGCCTCCACCGCCAGGATGTAGCCTCCCTGCTGCCGCTGGAGCACCCGCTCCCTCAGCTGCAGGAGCAGAGACAGGGACAGCGGGCGTAGGGGGAACAGGTTAACTAAGGGAGGCTAAGGTTGGAAACGGGGCGGGGGGTGTATTTAGTAGGGGATTCAGATTTGCTTGGGTTCATTTAGAGTAAGGGTAGTTTTTATGGGGTATATGTAAAAAGTGCGTTGTGTAGATTTGATAAGATGTAGGCTGTGCAGCATACAAATGGGTTCAAGGTCCCCTTCCATTGACCTCACAAACATTTTTTCAAACAAGTCTTGCATGCAAATAATACATTTAGCAGCTTATTCCTGCCAGCTGAAACAATTCCCACCCTAACTCACCTGCTACACACCTGAAATTCATTTTGACTGGAATTGTGAATGGTGGGGATAATCATGCATACATTTTTGATATTAATTGCTTTCAGAGAAGCTTAGAAATCTGAATGGGGTGATGAGGCCATTAGACAAGGCCTGTAAAATGCTCCTCCATAAACTCCTTTAACCAACCTGTATCTGATCCAGCATGTTTCTGGCCTGCTGCAGGGCCACTAGTTCTCCTGGCTGATGCACATCCGGGTCACGGGTCACTTCCTGGAGCCATCGCCGCAGCTTCTCTGCCATCTCCTGGTAGTTCTGCCACTGGCGGACCAGACTGTCAATAATGCCCCTCCGCTGCTGGGCCCGCCTCACTACGCCTTGCCACTGATTGCTCAGCAAGGCCAGCTTCAGGCTGAAGTCATCTCTGTTAGTAGGAGAAGAGAGAGTGAGAATCACAACAATCCATCAAAATTCTAAATTCAGTGCCATATGAACAAAGTTAACTGGAATGTTTGATGCTCACAACTGACTTCAAACTTGGAAATGGAGTCACTGACATGGTTGTTTTTAAATTTTGAGTTGAGTTAAATTGTGTGTGTGTGTGTGTGTGTGTGTGTGTGTGTGTGTTTACCTGTCGTCCACTTGTCCCTGGTCCAGCATATGATGGCCGTCACTGATGATGGAGTACAGAATCTGCTGTCTGCTGAACATCTCTGCCTGGAACAACTGCAAATACACAGACACACAAACACACACACACATTATTATTATCATTATTAATGAGTACATCGTACACACTTCAATAACTACACCAGTAAGTACACATTATGCATACACACAGGCACGCATTCACACACAACCACACAACATAAAAAACCATACAAACACACACACACACGCAGACACACTCCCTGGCCCTCTGACCTCGTGGTCTCTCTGCTGCTCCAGCAGGCTGTGGTAGTTGCCTGAGATCTCAGCAGCCAGCTTCTGTTCTGTCTGAGACAGGAAGTCCATCCAGGCCTCACACTTCTGGAGGAAGCTCTGCTGTTGGAGCAGCACCGCCTGCAGTTTACTGGAGAGGGACAGACGGCGGCAAGCAAGAGGAACGTAAACAACAGGAACATCGTAGAAGCTCTAACTCTCTGGGCAGACCGCTTAGACTTTTATATAGTCAGGGTTAAGAAATTCAGGCTTAAACCTACTTAAATTCAGTTTAACCCTGTTTTTAGTGTGATTTATATTGGTGGTTGTTCATCTTATGGTGGTCACTGTGATTTATCACTGCACCAC
The DNA here is from genome assembly GCF_048128805.1 of Centroberyx gerrardi. Lineage (NCBI taxonomy): Eukaryota > Metazoa > Chordata > Actinopteri > Beryciformes > Berycidae > Centroberyx > Centroberyx gerrardi. The sequence goes on along the minus strand of NC_136014.1, from coordinate 10,516,463 downwards.
TATTTACAGGTAAGTATCAGGGGCTTTAGGTACCTGAACCTCTCAGTGAGGTGAGCAGAGTGAGCGGCCCAGGATCTGTTGAGGCCCTGCAGGCGTTTAATGTCTCTGTCACTGACCGGCAGTCTGTAGGCCAGCTCATTGACACGCTCCAGGTCTGGAGACAGACTGCTCAGCTTCAGCAGGTGAACCTGGAAACACATTATCACGCATGTTTAATATGAAAGTCCATTCTGCATAAGGACCAAACTAGCTCAGAGTTTGAAGAAGACACTTCCAAGCTATTTTCTTATTTATTGCTGAGGGTTTGATCTGAATGACCTACATCAGAGAATCTAAACACAGAGAATGCACTGCACAACAACAGCCGAGGCAGCGGCCTTTTTGTACCTTGAGTTTCTCCATACGCGTCTGGATGACAGTGAGCTCCGGCGAGCCGACCGGGTCCGACTCCTTCAGCACCTCCTCCGCCTCCTCAGCCTTACGGATCAGTGTGTCCAACTGCTCGGTGAAACCATCGCAGTTCTGAGCTCCAGACTAGAAGGAGTCAGAGAGAGAAAGGAAGAAAAACAAGAGAGGAGAGAGAGAATACTGAAGTGACGGGTCTCTTTCTTGCTTACTAGTCACATCTCATTCTTTGTATTTTGGGGTCACATACTTGGAACAGTGTGCATGTGATGTGCATGTGTGTGCATGTGATCCTGCCAACGCCAACCCGTCCCGGCCGTCCTACCTGCAGTACCTCCTGCTGCCTGTGCAGGGCGTGCTCCAGCGTTGCTAGGCGATGTGTGAGTGACAGCTGGTCCGACTGGAGGGCTGCCATGGAGGAGGCGTCGACCTGGCTCTTCAGCTGTTCCACTAGAGCCTGCAGCTGCTGGAGGGACTGCTGCACTGAGGCCTGGTCGCCCAGACACTCCTACAACAGCAATGTCATCAGAGAAAAACACAGCAGGTCAGGAGCAGAGAATCACTGTTCATGAGCTGCCTTTTTCCATTTGGACTGTTGTCCTACCGAGAATGAAAATCACTTTAATGGCCAAAAGGACACTAAATGTTTAGGGCACAGAGATACAAGAAACATAAGAAAAACTGTTGTGTTCTTTGCATGGCAACTGTGCATTTTTTAGTTTATCCAATGGGTTTTGAAAGGGGTTCATAAGCCAAAGGGTAGTAGAAGTTTTCCAACCCACAGAGGACCATGAATCCTGAAGTTAGGCCATGAAAATCACCAAATTTGGAGGTTTTCATATGACAACAGCAACATGTATCACTCTACATATATACATTCAATATGAGTAAAAGAAGGGTTGTGGGTTCTCAGAAGCACCAAAGAGGGAAAGGAAAGCCCATGCACCAACAACTTTATTCTCACTGCATAACACTGGAACACTTCTCCACTGGTATCTTTCTGGTATCTATTTGCCTCAGTGATCTTCAATCAAAATAACTCTACGGTCTGCTTAAAGTACTACAACATTGTATCCCTAGACACCCCCCAGCGTGGCCCTACAAGCCCAGCTTGACACTGGGGGACCCCTGCAGTGTAAATCAGGGGCCTGTCTTTCCCTTCGCGGTCTCCTTCTCAAAAGGCTTTTGTCACAGTGTGCTGTGAATCTACATTCAAGCAGACAAAAGGACAGGGTGCAATTTGGGATTCTGCAGAGGGTACAGAGGCTTTGTGAATCTTTAAAGTGAGCTGACAAGCTGTTTCTGAGCTTATTCACAGGTCCTTAGAAACCGAAAGAGACTGAGGCTGAGCTGGATTTCTCAGCCTGCTCTTGCACTCTAAGGACAAATGCTGATTTTAATCCGCTAAAAATGTAGACTCAGTAATATACTAATAGTAGACTCGGGGCCCTGCAGTGTCACAACTACAGAAGAAAATACAGGTAAAAAAAAGGATTAAAATTACGTAAAAATCATATACTGGTTTGTTATTGTGTAAATCCACTCTTGCATTGCCCCAGCTGTACTCACATTGCAGTCCTTTATCCAGGCGCTGCTTTCCTCTTCTGTGATGTCCCTGTCGGTGGCGCTCTTGAGCAGGCGGTCAGCCCGTTCCTCCTGCCTCTGGACCGCTGTCACACACTGGCTGTACAACACTCTGTAGCGCTGCCACAGCCCCAGCAGGGCCTTGCTGCTCCTCAGCTGCTCTGAGATCTGCTCTAGAAGACTGTTCCACCTGGGCCAGAGGAGGAGAAAGGAGTTAAATATTGAGCTCAGGTCAGCAGCTAGTTGATGATGAGGATTATAGCTGCAATTAGATTTAAAGAGACTCAAGATGCGTGTTTTTTTTTTTTATGTTGTTCCGTCCAGTTGTGCCTACCTGATGTTCACGTCCCGGAGGGCGTTGTTGAGTGTGTCAGCCACAGACGGGTGGCACTCTGTCAGTAGCTGGTGGGTTACGGAGCCGAACTTCCTCAGACTGCTCTCCTGCTTATCCATCTCCTCCTGGAGGTTCTGACACACACAGACACACAACCAGAGTTACAATTTATCATCTCCTGAATAAATAGGAAGGTATTTTGAATACAGAGATGGATGCAACTAATCCTTAAGTCAGCAATCAGCAATTGTTTACAGCAGAAACTACGGCTTTCAAACACATCATTCATAGTTTAGGCATTCAGCAGATGCTTTTATCTAGAGTGAGTCCAACAACTGTAATCACAAATAATAAGCCGTGCGAAGGTCTGTGTTGAGCTGTTCCCCCTATATGAAGAGGGCAGTATAACTCCTGCACTCCTCACCTCCAGACTCTCCACCTGCTGCTGTACGGCCTCCAGAGAGCCGTTGAGGAGGCGCAGCCTGGATACAGAGTACCTCCCCTCCATCAGGTAACCGTTGATCTCCTCTGCAGCTCGCCGGTACAACGTCCACTGCTCCAGAACCGACCGCAGGCTCACCTTCATCTGACTTATCTGAAGTGGGGAATGCGGGGTGAATATGGTTGAAAGAGCCTTATGAGATAATTTATGTAACCACCATGATATTTACTGTGTTTACTTTTTAAATTCATTCTATTCGGAAAGGAATCCCAGAAGCTCACCATGTGGTCCAGGTTGCCCCAGGACTGGTTCAGTCCTTTGAGGGTCTCTTTGACAACAGAGCAGGCCTCTCCTTTCTTGTCCTGGATGAGAGCACTTCCTCGTTCCTCCGCTTTCTCTAGATCCTTCTCTTTCTCCTTCACTAATTCCTCTAACTCCTGTGAGAAGTTATTTTAAGAAAGATAGAGAATTTGTAAAAATCGAATTGTGCCAGAGTAATATATCTGATGTAGTATGCGTTATGGATATAAGTGCTGTGTCCCTACTTGACAATCTTTAAGTGCATTCTGCACCGATGCAACATCCTCTATCCTGTGTCTCTTCTTCAGTTTCTCCTCCTGCAGTGTGAGCCAGGTTTTCAGGGCCTGGACTCCATTTTCGTGCTCCAACCAACATTCTAATAGTCCTTCCAAAAGCTGAATCTAAGTCACAAATACACAGGAATTCAGAAACTGCAAATTCATGCATGCACTTATAAAGTAACAATCTGAAAAGAATAGGATCTAAATTTTCATGTCCAACTCATATGTGCTCTGTAATTCAAACAGCTCACTTAGGGAACTGTACCTTCTCAGTGATAAGCCCCTGTAGTATCTGCCAGCGTCTGTTCATAGCTCCCAGCTTCTCGGCAAAGTCTGTCTTGTCGCTGCGCTTCCCCTCCACATCCTGACTGCTGATCTGCAGCACCGACTGGTTAACAAAGTCCACCGTCAACTGCTTACAGGTCAAGTCTATACGGAAACCCTGTGGAACACGGATAAGATATGATGAGAGTGTGATGAGGAAGAGATGATCGATGAAAGGATGGATGACAAAGAGCTGGAGGGAGTTTTCACTGCAAAGGCAAAAATTGCTAAAAATAATGTTACAGAAACTATTTTTTTCCAGTCTATTTAGGGTTGGTGTTAGTCATCCGGTCTTTATTGAGGTTAAGGTTAGAATCAGATATAATAATCAACTTTGTGGTGAATATTATGCATGAAGATTTGCGGTCTGGCTAAAACGTAACAACTGCTGGAGTCTATAGTGTTAACAGAGAGAGATGCCAGTGTACCTTATACTTCTGCAGGAAGTCTTGGATCATCTCTGAACCTACAGCTCCCATAATCTTGTTCTGGTCCTCTTCTATGATGTTCTCCATGAGAGAGATCCAGCTCATCAGCTCTGTGATGGCGTGCCGCGACGCCAGCTTCTCCATCTGCAACTGTGGGAAGAGACGAGAGGAGTTACAACGGTACAAAAAGTATCATAAACTAAAATTTGTTAGCATTTCCCCAGTTAGCCCCATTAGAATGAAATTAAATGCCATATTATGAATTGAAAACATGGCTAAAGAAGAATAAAATGAGAAAATACAGAGTAAAATAGGTAAAACAAATTATGCGACAAGCCTGTGCAGGAATGTTGGAATCAATATCAGACATATATTGATTAACATATTAGTTATGCAATCTGCACATCTCAAAAATGCCCTAAAAATTGCAACCATTATAGTATAACAGCAGCTGTTCCCAGACCTGGTGTAGCTTCTCCTGCACCACAGGGATGCGAGTCAGCAGCTCAGCCCACTGCGTGTCGACCTGGGCCAGCGCTGACCTCAGACCAGCTGTATCGACTCTTTTCAATCGCAGAAGCTGGTTGCCTGTACTCAGCACCGAGGAACGCAGAGATGACTTAGCATCCACCTCCTTGGAAAACTCCTAGCAGAAACAGAAAGGAGAGTGAGAGAAGTTGGAATTTGACTGAAAATCTATTAAATTGATCTGAATGATGTGTATGGGTAATATGTCTGGGATAACTCTTAACTAACCAGGAAGGCATAGAGGTGGTCTCTGACAGTCTCCAGCTCCTGCGGCACGGTCACTGACTGAGTAGTCCAGAACTCCAGCCGGTCCAGAGCCGACCGCAACCACTGGCTCAGCTCTGCTGACTCACTCTGGTACCTGGGACAAAAACACAGGACAAAACAGATTATTTTTCTGTTTTTTGTTTCATTCAGCATCCTAGTGATAGGGATTACTGACAGATAGGCCAAAAAATCTGGCTCATGCAATGAATATTATTGATTTGAGAGTCAATTCTTGACATTGTTCTATTGTTTTTAATGAAGACAGACAGGAAAACAAAAAGGTGTGACAGGCAGATAAACAGACAAAGCCTGTCACTGCCAGACAGAAGAAAACTGCGACTGCCTGCCATTGTGCCTGACCTGCTCCAGTGTTTGAGCGTGGAGTCGAGGCGGTGCAGCTCCTTGTTGACCTTGGTGGTGGAGGACAGCCAGTGTTCTCCCAGCTGGGTCAGCTGGTTCTCCAGGTCCGAGCAGCAAACCGACAGCAGGAGCCTCTTCCCCTCCTCCAGCACCTGGTACAGCTGGGGCTGGTGCTCCGTCAGGCTGGCCTTCAGACGCTGGAGGGCAGAGGAGGAAGAAAGAGAGAAAGAAAGAAAAAAAGAAAGAAAGAAACAAAGAACCTTACTGATACACATAAGATCACATATTTAACACTATAATGTGAAAGAGTAGCACCACAATATATCAAATAAGAAAGGAAAACCGAGGTTGTGAAATTTAGAGAAACTACTCCATAATAATATAGTAATAATGGAGTGTTTTACAAGGAAATATATGAGTTCAAAGCCTTATGTCATTTACTTGGTGATGCATTTACATCTGTGCACACAGAATATGCAGACATAAATATCTGCATCCAGTGTGTGTATAGTTCCTTACCTGGTAGAGACTGATCCTTTCATTGAGTCTCTCCTCTGTCTCCTCTACCAGACCCACAGTGGGGATGCTGCACTCCACAGCCTCCAGCTGTCTGCACAGAGCCTGGTAGTCCTCCACCAGCCTGCTCCACGACTGGCACAGAGAAAGGAAGGGAGGGAGTGGGTTAGTTAATATAATCCCGCATGCTGTGTCATTACAATGCAATCCATACACTTAACACTTCATCTGTGACTCGCACTAGAAAACACACTCTTCCTCCATCTACCCTTCCCTGGTTCAAGCTAGTAGTATTTAAAACGTCATGGTCTTGCTGTATTGTGTTACACAGTTTGTTTTTTATTTGCTATAATACCTCTGGGATTACAATAAAGACTGAACTGAACTCTACTGCTCCCTTTCCCCATCCAAGCATGAGTCTGTGGCTCTCACCTCCAGTATGCCCTCCAGCTCCACTCCTCTCCTGTGGGCCTGTTTGAGCACACTGTGGGCTAAGGCCATGGTCTCCTCCAGGTTCTGGCTTTCTCTCTGCGCCACCAGACCGCACACTTTACTGTAGAACGTCTGGGTCAGGATCATATGGCACTCCAGACCCTGGAAGAACTCCTGAAGGAAAGGAGAACAGGTTATTTGACTCAAAATGACCAAAAACAATGTTGCAAAGCATCCAAGAAAAAATAAATAAATAACTGAAGAACACTGTAATTCTATTCCCCTTCACCGCCCCACTTACTTTGTGTTTGTCCAGCAACATCTGGACCTCTATTACAGACACCACGGTCATCTTCTGGTCGGCGGCCATCTTGTCCTGGGCGGTGTCCACTAGGTCAGTGAGGTCATGGAGGGCAGCTTCATACTGCGCCTTGAGAGACAAGCCGTGGTTCAGGCTGCTACGTCTGGAGCCCACCATCAGCACCAGCTCCTCATACGCATCCTAGACAGAGTGACGGGTGGTCAATTACCATCAACATGCCAATCAGTAAGCATTACAGTTAATAGGACATCTGGATTTCCCATGGTTAAAATGACATTAGATTAGATTAAACTTTAATGATTAACTTTAAGGAACAAAGCAGCAGCAGAGAACAGGATGTGGATAAGAACAGAGCAAATAGAGTATTGAATACAACAATTAATTACAACAAAGGAGTACACTGAACAAATAAAAATGATGTACTGTAAATATTTCAGATAAAGTGTGATAATCACTGGTGGCGCCGATTTCACCCTTTAGCACAGTTGTTCTCATCTTTTTTTTTCTTTAGCAAATTTGACCTTTGTCATGAAGTCATGACTAAGTAGGTTATGTTTTGTTTGTTTCTGACTCTATCAAAACATCTAACAACCCACTGAGAAACACTGCTTTAGCAAAACATATTAACATAGATAGACAGAGAGAAACAGAAAGTGAGGATAACATTACCTGTAGTTTGAGTAGTTCCTGGTTGGAGACCTGGTCAGACTGGAGTCCCTCTGCTCTGCTCTTCAGCTCAGTCACTCTCTGCTCAAACTCCCTCAGACTGTCCTCCACCTCTGATAATGTCTACAAAAGAAGGAAAACATTCACTGAAAATCTCTTCTCAGAAGCCACTGCCAATTCACTAGATCTCTGGGACTGCTGCGCACCTCTATGTCTGTATCTCCATCTCTCTTACCTCTATCTGTTTGGATGCAGGTCTGTCCACAGTTCCAGCCATCCTCTGCAGCAGCTGGTGTTTACTCTCGCTCAGAGCTGTGAACAGCATCCTCAGTTCATTCTAGCAGGGACGGCAGAAGAAGAAGAGGTTAAGAAGTGAAACATGTCGTCCCCCACGAATGAGGCAGGTACCCCTTGGGCCAATCAGTAACAAGATGCATCATCCTTCCAAGTTTCATCAAAATTGAACTGGTGGTGTAGCAGTTATGGCCTTTCAAAGTTTGAAATTCTTACTTGAATTATAGTGTCTCCATCAGGCCAATGAATGAACATTTTTAAACGGCAGAACACAGTGCCAAAATTCTAATATTGTTAAAATCGGACCAGTATTGTCTGAGATATCACATTTGAGTTTTAAATTTTGACCTTTTAGTATAGTGCCCCCATTAAGTCAATCAATTTGAAAGGATAGCTGGAAGTGTGTAGAAAGTTTTGTGTCAATCAGACTGACCTTTAATTATAGCGGCCTCATTAGGCCAATCAGTATAATATGTAAGGATAGTTGGATGTGTGCCGCCATCAGGCCAATTATTCGTTTTTAAATGCATGAACACAGTGCCAAAATGCATAATCTCTCCAAGTTTTGTCAAAATCAGAGCAGTGGTGTCTAAGTTATCACCGAGATTTCAGCCATGACCACTTTTCAGCCACTCCACCACCCACACACACTCATATGCAAATGCACGTAAGCCTGCCCTTCCCTGTCGGGCCTCGGTACCTGGAAGGTGGAGTGCTCTTGCAGCCTGTCCCTCATGGCGTCACAGTGCTGCTCCAGGGTGGAGTCCAGCAGGCCCAGCCTCTCCTGCAGGCCCTCCAGGGTGTCCTCCATCAGGGCCCGCTCCTCCCCTCCGCACAGCCGGCCCGCTCCTCCACCCAGCAGGTCTCTGCACTGGTTCACCTCCTCGCTCAGCTCCTTCAGCTCCTTACTCAGGCTCTGAACACAGGAGCCGAAGTCAACATCTCATCCGGTATATTTCCCATAAACCCCCCGTTTTAATGGTTTTAAATCAGGAAGATTATTTATAGTGTTTTCTGCTTATGCCAACCCATTGAGTCTAAGGCAATCTGAGGAAATGGGACAGACTACAACAATAAAGATCTAACTGTTAGAAGTCAACCATACATTTTTTACATTTTTTTTTTACTTTATACTATATTATTACTAGTATTAGTAAAACATAGATGTAAATATATTTATAATTTATCAAATATACAAATATGTTCAAAACTATATATAAAGCATAATGCATGAGGGAACAGAACTGGTCAAAGTACTAGTCCTTTCTCACCTCTAGATGACAGAGTTGTGTCTCTGTGTCCTCAGACAGCAGCACAGGACCAGAGAGCAGCTGGTTCTCAGCAGCGTCCAGCCAGGAGGAGGCTGCTGAAACTGCTGCATACAGGTCCTGTTGCACCGTCACCTCTCCCAAAGACAGCGCCGCCTTACTGTCGCCGCCCGCTGCCTGTGAAGAAGAGTAAAAGACGGTTACTCATTACATCGAAAGCTGTCGATCAGAATGTTTTTCTTCCTGTTATATGGCACAAAAATCTGAACCAAAGATCCAAAAGAAAAAGGGACATTTAAAGAGGTTAGTACCTCTTGGGCTATTCTTCCCAGAGTCTGGCTGCAGGATTCAAACAAAACTCTTGGGGAGCGGGGGTCATGGATGGCGGACTCGCCCCTTAACACCACACCAGGACTGGACAGGCGAGACCGGTGGAGGACCTGGACACATGGGTGACGAGACAGGAGACGCTCAGACAGGCAGCAAACATTTACAAAGTGTGAAATTATATGAGAGAATAGTGAGTGCAAAACTATACTCAAAATGTATTTCAATCTTAAAAAAATAATCATTCAATAGTCATTCAAAATCATTTAGTTCAGTTAAATAATCATTTCAATAGTGAAACCATACACTCACTAACCGCCAAGTTAACAATGAGTTAAATGTTTCATTCCAAAACTCTACATATCCACTGTGGGAAAAAAATGCAGCTGAAATTCATCAATCAATATTTCAAAAACACACGATTTTGTCTTCAAAAGCAGATCTTTTGTAAGCAAAGGTCTTAAGATGAGTTAATTAGGAGCCCATAATGTGCTTTACTTTCATGTCAGCAATCATTTTGCGAGAGTAACTGCCATTTTTTAAAAATTAGATAAAATAAGTATGTTTGTGCATAAAAGGAATTCAACTTGATGGGTTGCTAGGACACATTAAACATAAAACAACACAAAGTTATAAAAAAAAAAAACGTAATGGATAACAAAACTTAAACTAGAAATTGAAAAGGTGGATATCTAATTTTGGAATGAAACTCTTCCTATACTGTATGGCATCTGTACCGGGCTGAGCTGGTCCTGTTCCAGCGAGTTGAGGGAGAGCTGCAGCTTCGTGCTCTGATCCTTATTCAGGTTTTCCCAGCGTTGTCTCATCTGGTCCAGAGGGGACAGACTGTCTGCCTCCAGCAGCACGCCGCCTGGGACTGATACCTCACTGTGGAGAGAAAGAGTTAGACATTAGGGAATGAGGAGGAGGGAAAATAACAGCCAGAGGAGCGTATTGTCATTGGGGATTGATACCTGTCCCCTGGAGGGTTGTTTTCCCTGCATGCTCCTGTCTAATTTAATATTTACCCACTGTTTTCCTTTAAAGATGCAAAAATAAACTCGATCACATCATAAAATCAAATCACAGAAGGAGAGGTAAAGCTCCTCTTTGTAGAATTAAGGTGTGACAGACAGGAAAAATGTTGCTTGTTCTTGTAGAAGGGATAGTGAGGTAAGTGTGAGAAGAACAGAGAAAGGTAAAAATACAATACCTGTCCCCGTTGGGTGTGGTCTGCTGGCTGAGTAACTCCTCCCCGACGCTGGCTACAGACTGGAGCAGCCTCCTCTGTTCTGCTACCTGCTCCTCCAGCTCCTACAAAATCACATTTAGAGTGTAAACACTGGTATAGGATTTTATATTAGATACATCTACAAGAATTATTAGAATCGACTTCCTACATGAAATGGATTCTCAAGAATGTTTTCAAGGATTGATTGATCTTGTCTGGCACAGTGGCACCAATCTAACCTAATGGATTTACACATGGAAAAACAACAGCCATCTCGCAGAGTAATGGAAATGATTTCACTCAACAACTGACCCAGGTCTGTTATATAAAAAGCATATCGATGTTCTACTTCGTCTCACCCTCTGTCGAAGCAGGTTGTCGTGGTGCTGCTGTGTGCGTGTGGAGCGCGCCTGGGACAGCCAGTCCTGGACGTTGGGACTCTGGGACAGGGACGAGTCCGGCTCGCTGTCCTCCTGCTCCTGCAATGAACCCTGGGAGAAAGACAGAGAGGGATCAGAGGTGTCATTTTAATAGTTTACATTCATCAAATTCAGATTGCTGTTTGTTTGGGTAATCATTTTTGGTGGACATTTGGCGGAGAGGTTTTAGAAGAGAATCGGGTTGAGATAAACCGGTTTATTGTTTATCCCGAATGAGAGTTAAACCACACAGCAGCAAGGCCAAAATGTTGCGTGTCATCAGAAAAGACACCTGTTGCAGTGCGTTTAGTGTCAGTGTGTGATGAGGTAGCATCCTTTTGTCTGGTGTCTGAGGCCCATTGTGAGACACACAGGCTCTTGTTGTTCAGCAGTGGAAAACAGTGGACCTTTATGAAGGAGGCTGACATGACCTTTAGTTTTCACACAATACTACCATTGATGACGATACACAATGCGACGTAACACAGCACAACACAACAAACATGACATGAGACAGAGGCAGAGGGGAAGGAAAGGGAGGGAAATGGAAAAGATGAGGGAAGGCGGGGGGGGGGGGGATGGGATGGAGGAACGGAACAAGAGAGGAAAAGAACGTGGATGGGATAACGAAACACAAACGCAGCGCACATGGCCTTGGTGCAAGTCACAGCGTCATCGTCGTTATCTCACCTGTATGTCAACCTGTTTGTCCTGCAGCATCCTCTGCAGCTCCAGCAGGCTGTCTTTGAGGGAGTGGAGTTTGAAGGTGAGCTGCTCCGCCTCTCCCTTGGTGCCCGCCCGGCCCTCCAACAGCAAGCTCTCGCTGTGGACGGACAGCTCCGACAGAGACGCCACCTTCTGCTCGATCTCAAACAGCATGTTCTGGAAGGGCAGGAGCATGCCGGCGAGCTCAGACAGGGTTATCAACATGACTGTGGACTCGTTTCAGATCAATTTCAGTTCAGATCTGAAGCTGATCAGAAGCTAACCACGACCTGAAAGTATCCCACTCAAAATCATGATTTTATGCAGTAACCTGTCTACAGAGTCACTCATGGGAAAAAATACTAGGTAAAATCCTGCATGTGAGGATACTTGAAGCATGCTTGCATTGTTAAATAGCAGTTGCTATTAACTATGCTGCTTATTCCACATGCCAAGCTGAGCTACCACCCCCTATAGTTCAGTAGTATGACTCATGAAGAGTGGCTCTAGCATCAAAGAAATCTGCTGTCTCTGCTCCAGGATGAGTAATGGCACCATCAACAAAAAACTATCAAAGCTATCCAATGGGAGCTGTCTTTCATTACCCTCAAAGGGCTCTTATTGGTTGTGTAAGTGAATGACAGGCAGCGCTCCAGTGGTTCAGAGGCCTCCACTCAACATAATGCACAGCGCTTTTAGCCGTTTCTAGAATGCACTGTACACATGCAGCACTCCTTTACTACCACGCTCAGTGTTTCTATCTCTCTCTATCTCTCTTTCCTGTTAGTTTCATTCATTATTTCATCAATTCTCATACAGAATATATCGATTGTTTCTCTACCTTTTTCTTCAAATCCTTATCAGGACAATCCCACCCACTCTCTTCTTTCATTTCTTAACAAATCAGTGCTTCTTAAAATAAGAAAAAAGGAGACCCTCCCATTCCATGTCCAGACTATGGGTGCAAAGTGGTAACAATGGCATGGAAGCTGAAAAGAGTGGGATTAAGGTTGTATCCCCTCCTTTCACAAGGGGATATTAGGCCCCTGGTCAGAGAAGTGGAGGTAATTCTGTATAGAGAAGTTCCCCCTCACAATATAGAGAGTCTCCATATAGCTCCTTCCCTTCTATTCAGAGCTGCCACAGTGTCGTTCGGAGGGAAGATGGAGAACTCGTCTGTTCTCTCTGCACTGCCACATCCGTAGACGCTCCTCCACACAGTGCCTCATCCAAGTATTCTAACATATTTTCCGAAATCTCTCTTCTTCTCTGTCAGACTTGGATCGAACAGGATTTGGAAATGCTTTTCATGGTTTGTTGTAGCCGACTCAGCAACAAGATAGGTGGGGTTTACAATGTGTGCCAGAAAAGTTTAGACAATCACAGGAAAGTATTTGATTAAGCACCGAGCCAAGAGAGGCTGTGCTTCACAGTGAGTTTTGCACAGCTTAGAGATTTGTTAGGCATGATGGAAAGTGGAGCTTTGATAGGATGGTAATGCTACATTGTCATAAAAAAGAATGCAAATGTTCAATAAATGTTCAATAAATCAGTGTATCAGTGTGTATCAGTGTAGTGATTTTCGGTTAGTGCATTACTATTTAAATGAACTGATACGTGTTTATTGGGTATTTTACAACAGCTTCAAACATGAATCAGCCAATCAAAACTGAGGACCAAAACTATCCATTTATGAAACTAAATTGAGTGTGCTTTTCTGTAATCGACAATTCGCCTGATGCTATGTGAACTGTCTTGATGCAGTAAACCCCACCCATCTGGCACACCGAGGAGATTAGAATAAACTCTAAGAACTATTTTCAACAGCTATTTAACCCAGGCCTGTTGTGTTCCTCCACTTTAATCTCTTCCCTTTCTCTCGCCACCATTCCTCACTCCGTCTCTCTTCCCTCACCTCCTCTCCCCTTTACACATCTCTTTGCCCTTTCCAGTGGATCTATGCTGCAGCAGAGGATCTGTTAATCTCTGTTAATGTATGCAGACAGCGTTTACCCCCTGGAGAGCAAGATCCGCATGGACCGGACCTTTAGACCTGAGCTCTACAGGAGCCATATGTGAGCTGTAATCAGCTTACTGTCTCCCAGCTGCTACAAACACACACACTTTAAACACTGATTTCCTTTGCCTGAGCCACAGAAGTAACATTATTATTACTGAGAAGCCACTTACAGTGCATGATAGGGTGAATGTTTTAACCCTTTCAGTCAATTTTGGAATTTTAAAGAGTATAAGTTATACACTTCCACCACAAGGTAAAATCAATAAAATAACCCAAAGTGCTAGTGACTTGTAGAGCCCAGACTCACTGAGTTCAACAGTCGTACTACTTCAGGATAGGTGCTGTGATGAAACACAGGTCCTGGTCCTGATAGCCCTAAGCCTCCTTCTGATAGCACAGGACAAGTTACACACTTCAACTAATGGTGCCAACAAAGCTGCTTTGTGATCAAAATTACTGATCCTGGAATATCTTTCCCTACCAATTACCAAAGTCCCGAACAAAACCTTTACAAATACACAAAACTGGTTATGGATCAGTGACCAACCTCCACTCCCACTTCCCTGTGGATACTAATTACACAACGGTTTAGAGGTGATATCACCATGGTAACGGGGTGAGCGGGGGACAAAGCTTGGGCTGGTGGAGGAATGTCAGGGACCCAGCGAGGAGTCAAAGCAGAGAGGGACACAGGAGCAAACCCTAATCCTAATCCTAATATCCTAATGCTAAACAAAAGTCTCAATTTAGAAAATTAATTTATTGGGACAATGAAAATAATGGGCTACCATACTGTTCTGTTTTATAAGAGTCCTCTATTCAGTGAAAGGTTTTGTAAATTTCTGTTGAAATTTGAGGATGAGCTGAAAGGTGTATGTGTGCCTGAACTAGCAACTACTTGTCATGAGCCTGTCTGACACGGCAAAATAATACCAAGGGAAGGAATCCAAGGATAGGCACTATTTCTGGAACAACGATGCAGCCAGACTGAGCTACAATATTTCACTTCATACTGCGCCTAAGGCAGTGGTAGGAATTCAAAACGTTGCCTTGGTGTGAGGAAAATATCTGGCACGCACACCATCTACCTTGAGCAAATCACCCTCCATGAAACCTTAATAAACCAAACTCAAAAACTCTCAGTGCTCTATCAGCCATTCAAGTCCAGTCTCAGTTTGATGACATCATCAGCAGCGTTGTCGGTCTCACCTGACAGTCGATGAGCTGCTCCTCCATATCCATGTCTTCGGTTTGGGGCTGCAGGGCGGAGCTTAGCGTGGCGCGGGTGCTGAGCAGCCAATGGTCGAGCTCCTCGGCCTCGCTGTGGTAACGCTGCAGCGCCTGTTCCTGCCGCTGCTCCTCCAGCTGCTCGCTCAGCCTCTCCTGTAGGGGGCAATGTGATGAGAGGTCAATAAAACATGAGAGGTAAATAAGAAACAGAGGACGGGAAAGTGGGGGATGTGAGTGTCTGGATATAACCGTATCATCTTGGGTCCCAGCACCCACCTCCAGCAGCTGCCGTTTCCCAGAAGCCTTCATGCGGATGGTGGCCATCCTCTCTCCCAGCACGGTGAGGGTAGACTGGAGGGCCAGCTGGTCCCCAGAGTCCCCATCACTGTCGCTGTCACCCAGGCCCTCGCCCAACAGCTCCTCTGAGAAACATGTCTGTAGCTCACCGATCTCATCCTGCAGCATCAGGATCTCATCCATCAGAGCCTGGACAGAGGGACGGAAGACAGGGGGCAGGGGTAAAATAAAGAGAATAGATCAGAAAAAGGAGGATATGGGTAAGAGATTGGATGTGGATTTTACATTTTTAGGAGTGAAAAGAAGATGGCGAGAAAGCAAAAAAAAAAAAGGGGGGTTTGGCCAGACTGCCTCACTGTGGTGTGGTGTGGTACAAAAAGGAACTGTATCAGCAGTTGCTGTGAAGTTGGCATAGCAACAGCGAACAGTGGCGCGCTGTCTGTCGCACTTGCACGAGCAAGTGCAATATTAAACCCCTCAATCATTCTCTCTGTTTTCCCCGAGCAGTCTAGTCCTTTGTCATCTTTGTCGCCTCCCTATCGTTATCATACTTGTCTGCCTTTCAATCTACACTTCACATATACTATTACTTTCAATGCCATCATTTGGACTCCGCTCCACCCCCTCTTCTCTCACTCCCTCTCTCGTATACACACAAAAACAAACACAGCTTCCCCAATACCTCCCGACCCGTCTGTCGCCCCTCTGCCTCACCTGGTGTGCAGCCATCTGGCTCTCGGGGGTCTTGTTGGGCTCCAGGCCCTCGTTGAGCGCTCCCTCGATGGACTCCATCTTGGTGGAGATGGACTGGAGCGACTCCTGGTAGTGCTGCTGCCGCTCCAGAGCCTCGTACAGACTCTTCTGCTTCTCGCTGATCTGTGGTGGGAGGAGAGGGGTGTGAAGAGAGAAAGAGAGGAGCGATGAGGAGGAGACATGGGCGAAATAGAGATGGCAGTGGGAGTGGAAGTGTTAAGAGAGACATACAGTCCATCGTTTGTGTTTTCATTTGTGGTAGCAGTGGCGGTGGGAGGTATATTTTGGTTTCAGTTGAAGTTTTGCATTCATGTTTCAGTCGCAGTTTTGGCTCTAGTGCAAGCTGCTGAAGTCAAACTGTATCTCTGCAACTACTTTTTTTTAAATTGGCCCTATCCTAGCTTTTGTTTTGTTGGGGGAATGTTCTAGCTGTGGCATTGCTGTGGGGCAAACATAGTTCTGTGTGTGGTGTGATTTCATTGAGTAATAAGGCAACATACCACGTTCTTGAGTGTTTCCCAGGATCTCTGCAGGTCGTCCAGGTTAGCAGCGCTGCTCTCCATAGACGGGTCGTACAGCTCCTGGAGGGGCGCTCGGCTCAGCGGGGCTCGACCCTGTGGCACGACGACACAGTGAGTGTGGGTTTCATTAGTGTGCGACTGCGAGTGTGTGTGTGTGTGAGTGTGTGTGTGTCCATGTGAGTGCACACAGACCGAGCTTTGCTGTGTTTGCATACATCGAAGTGGGTGTTCTGCAGTGTGATCCCTTTATAAGCACTCACTAAATGAACAGTAGAGCTCTGCTCTGATGTGTCCTAATGTTCTTGGACATACTGTCAGCCATGTATGTGAATTGAATTATTTAAGGGGGAAGTATACACACATCTGCTGCATATATGTGCTACTTATGACTACATTGTGATACCTTATAATGTAAATTAATTATTGACAATATTATAACAGATAAACTATGACTTCCAGAGATCTACAGATTCTAAATGTGTGTTCTAGGTCTCTAAGTGATAACTGGGAAAACACAACACCAGCCACAGATCTTTTCCTTTGAGCTGAATTTAAACCAAACTTTGGCAGCTTGCTACTTCATGAGTTCATAGTTATGGTATTATTACATTATTGGTATTATTGCTCTCTATTACTCTTTGGGTCACAGTAATTGAGTTTACCCACAAGCTCACACACTTCACGCAAAA
Organism: Centroberyx gerrardi; assembly: GCF_048128805.1. Taxonomy (NCBI): domain Eukaryota; kingdom Metazoa; phylum Chordata; class Actinopteri; order Beryciformes; family Berycidae; genus Centroberyx; species Centroberyx gerrardi. The sequence goes on along the minus strand of NC_136014.1, from coordinate 10,499,520 downwards.
AAGGTATGGGCCAACATTTCGAGTAGTGACCACTACTGTATTCAGATCAGCTCACTATGAGTCGGGTCTGTCTCGTACCTCTGTGGGATGTTTCCACATCAGCAGCATCTGTTTAAAGTCCCATGGATTTAGTTTAAACTCTCTCCCATGATACTTTCCTCAGTCAGTCTCCAACTGCCCCACACTCTGCTCTTAACCTTATTGATTTAGTCTTCTCTTGACACTTAGTTGATAATGGCTCACGGACACATCACAAGACACAAGTAATTACATTTCACAATAAGAGTGAAAAAAACAGCACTGACCCTCGCTGTGTCCCGCAAAGTGTCAAAATGCTGCTGTTTCGCTGCCATAGCATGCTAAGTGACAGATTAATTCTAAAGAAAATTATTCAACTAAACTTTTTCCTGCTAAAAGGCTATGTTGGGAAAAATAACATAGGACTATTACCCCAGCAAAAAGCAAGTGATAAAAATAAACTGGCTTCAGCAAGGTAATTCTGCACAGATAAGCAGGGAAAGCAGGGGCAGCACAGAAAACCTCCAGCTGTATGTTTAAAGTATGAAGCATGGGTGGGATGGAGGGATATAAGGCTGGTGGAGGGTGGCCGGGCTGTGGTGGTGGTGGAGAGGTCAGGGTAGGGTGGGGTGGTAGGGGGCGTCACACTGCATCAAATGTCCATCTTAACAAGTCATTGAGTCGCATATTCAGTCTTAAACTCTTATTTTTCTTAAAACAAATGAAAAATTCTGCCAACGGAGTGAAATAATTCCACTGGTTTCCAATGCAGGTTCACTTCAGTTCACTCCACTTTGGAAACATGCTGATTTGCATTGGAGTTTTTCACTTGTTTGAACAAGAATAAGATACTAGACTAAAGGACATTTTTTGTGGTGCAAGTGTGTGGTTGCTTGTAATGTTAGTTTCTCTGGGAATTCAAGCTTATTCGACCGTCACACTCATTGTAAGTCACTTTAGAGAGAGAGAGAGAGTTAAATGCTTGAAATGTAAAAGGTAAAATGGAGAGGTTGGGTGGTGTGGAGGGGGGTCAGGTCAGGTCAGGTAGTAGTGGTGGTGGTGGTGGGGGGGGGGGGTTTGGAGGGTGCCAGGATGGGGTTTGCAGTACCTGGTTAAGAGCAGCGTCAGCGTTAGCCCCCGGGGAGGGGGAGCGGCAGGCAGGGGGAGAGGAGACCTCGCTGTTGGTGCCCTCCTCCCCTGACTCCTCCGTCACCGGGGAGAGGAGTGTGTGGCAGCGGCCCGCCGTCATCTGACCACACACACACACCGCACATCAAACACACACATCAAAGAAGCAGGTGGGGGAAAAAGGGTGGGGGAGCCAAACAGAAAACCCCCAGGTGAAAGGAGCGAGGAGACAGAGAGAGAGACAGAGACAGAGAGAGAGAGACAGACAGACAGACAGAGAGAGAGAGAAAGAGGGAGAGCATAAAATTAGTAGGGGAGTGCAGGACAGGGAGTCTGCAGATGAGCACATTGCTGATTAATTAGACAGAGAGTAACCAAATAACACAGACAGAAGACCCGTAAGATCACATTACTGCTATTGACATAAAACACCCCAAGGCTTTCACTGTAGCACAGCATTAAAAACACAGACAAAGTTGAGTGTAGCATTGCTCTGTGCAATGGATAGAGGCTCAACCTGGGTGGAATCCTATGGCAATGAATGACCCACAAAGATTTTTACAGGATGCATCAGGGGAAAGGAATGGCTATTGCCGGGAAGTTCAAATGCACACATAACTACACACACACAAACACACACACACACACACACACACACACACAGAGTTGCAGTTTCAGACCTAATCTCCCTGCCATGAGCACTTGGCACACACAGACGCATTTCTCTTGTAAGTGGCATCCAGACCTTATCCATGCCATCAGACAGACAGAAACTAGTTTTACTATTTTTTAGAGCTATATTTTACCTGGCAATCTCTTTTTCAAGAGCCAGAAAAAGACAACAACATACTGCACATGATGTATAAGTACAACTGAAAGTGACATAACAGGTAAGTTCAAAGTTAAAAATCACCAGAGGGGCACTTAAAAACACAAGTCTAATAGCAGTCCAGGAAGATCAAGGGCCAAGCCTAAACAAAGCATAGCTAAAGCGTACAGTAGCATAGTTAACAGAGAGGAGGACTGGGAGCAGTGAATGTAGCAGCAGCAGCAGCAGCTGTCCCTGAAGCAGCACAGTCGTCTGTCTGCCTGCATGCTTCAGTAGAGAAGCAGAGCTGAAATGTGAGCCAAAACCTACTGGGCTGCTTTTTGGCGGTTAATGTAGAACTTGGCTGACTAACTTAGGATCTTGTTATACACTGAGGCCTTTTTTTCCCGGGCTTCATGATGCAATGGAAGGCAACGGACAGCATCGGCATACCACCGGCATGCGTGGGAAACTCAGTGGCTCTACATAGTGAGTTTAGTCAGAAACTGAGCAGTACTGTGACAATAATGTGGTAACAATGACACAATGCTAACTATGTGCAACGATAACAAATCAAGGATGGCAGCAGCCCTAGCAACCTATTCATACAGTACACACACACACACACACACACATACAGAATATCCTGTTTCCTGGCCCGCTGAGACCAAACACACCACAAACAGCAAAAACAGGGCAAGGAAGCAAGAGAAATCTGAATCAGAAGGAGAGGAGGAGACACAGAGAGAGAGAGAGAGAGAGAGAGAAGAGGGTAGGCAGACAGAGATCTGTGCAAACATAAGAAAAGGTGGATGATCAAGCAGAGGATGACACAGTAGCTGGCAGACAGATTCAGGCTAATATGAAACAAAGTGAAGTGATACAGCATACAAAAATAGCAACTGAAACACTGTCAGCAGTATCTGTGCAGCAGTGCACACCGTGAGACAGCCTGCATAGTAGCCCTCAAGGTGAAGGGAAGATGGGGAAAGAAAAACCTGCGTGCCTCTCTCTGAGCAATACAATACACAGACACAGAGAGAAGAAAGAAAGCAGAGAAACAGGCATAACACTGAACAAAAAGACAAACTCTAGATCAGGGCTTCTTTTACATTTACTTTTACCTGTCATGGAGCACCATATAGACACACATTAGGCTCCACGGACCCCAGTTTGATCAGATTTTGTCCCAAGGACCCCCATATTGGAGGATTTTTGGTTGTTGTTGAGTTAGCATTGAATTACTGAACAACTGTCTACACAGTAAGTGGGGAGATGATAGCGGCAGAGTAAAACCTATGATTGGAATAGTAATTCTTATACTGTACATTCTGAGATAACTTTAAGTTAATGAAATTATAGTGAAATCAAGTACTTTATTTTGCGGTGGACCACCTGGAAACCCCTCAAGGACCCTTGGGGGTCCCCGCACCCCACTGTGAGAACCAGTGGTCTAGACAGTGAGGGAGTAGGGATAGAGGCTGCACACACACACGCACACACATACAAACCAAAACACACACACACACACGGGCCAGACAGACACACAGCCATGCAGCGTGCGTGTGCGTGTGTGTGTGTGTGTGTGTGTGAAGCCTTGGCCACTCACCATGACGACGGAGGGGTGTGCTGGAAGCTGCTTGGCGGCGGCGGCGGCGGCGGTTGCCGTGGCGCTGGGCAGCTCCTCGTCACTCAGCTCGTCCATGCCGTCCGACAGGCCCTCCACCTCGCTGACCGTCAGCAGCATGGTGGCGTGCTTGGCCTTCACCGTCAGCATCTTGCACTTGGAGTGGAGCGAGGCGATCTGCTCCTGGTAGCCACGGATCTTCTGGGCCAGCTCCTGTCAAAACATCCCCCAACAACAACAACGCCACCACCACCAGCAAACCCCGGGGTCAGGAGAGCGTGCTTCAGTCCACAATAAGAAATCAATAGGTGCTGGATAAGTAGGCTCCTGAAAAAACGGGGAGGGGAGGCTCAGCGCTGAATGCGGTGCCGCCGGTGCGAGAGGAGTAAGTGGAGCGGACGCATTCTCTTCTCTTCCCGGTCTCTCGCTTTCGGTCTCGCAGTGTGTGTGTGTGTAAGTGGAGAGAGAGAGAGAGAATAGCACTGCCTCACTCTCTGTGACACACACACACACACTCTCTCGCTGTGCCTCTCTCTTTTTCTCTCTCGCTCTCCTATCTCTCGGAGCCAATCAGCGCGGCACAGAGGCGGGTGACTCAGAGCGGCGGCGAGCCCCACAGACAGGATGTTTGGTTGAGCGAGGGAGAGAGAGAGTGAGAGACCCCCTCGCAGAAATAGTTCAAAAAATCCCTCAGACACTCCCTCTTCGCACACATACACACAAAGGCTAAGGAAAAAAAAAACAGGAAGTGATCTCACTGCCCGCCTGCCCACCCCCCACACACTCCCCCTCCTGCTCCTTCCCTCCTCCACCAATCCCCGGGGCAGATTCCCTCCAACAAAAGAGAGCCGCAAGGAGAGAGCGAGTGTTGGAGAGGCAGAATGACAGAGAGGGTGTCAGATTACAGCTATGGAATGGGGCAGGCAGGCTGGGTCCGGCTCCTCCTCCTACCCCTCCTCCTCCTCCTCCTCCACCCCTTCCTCCTCCTCCCTCTGTCCCGCAGATGGTCGATGCGCTGATAATCGGGTCATGTGACTAACTGGGCCAGTGGACCTGCAGCTATCAGCTCGGCTTAGAGACCGAACTCAGACATAAACACACTGTCACGCCAAGCCACTCCGCAGCGAGAGGGAGAGAGAGAAAAAATATCTGCAAACACCTAGGTGCATGTGCTCCCTGGTGAAGTGTGGGAAGTGGACGCTATCTGCTGCAAAATGTAATGAAAAATGTGTCGCCTGTGGAGAGATTTGATCTGTTTCTCTGCAGGTCTTTGCCTCTCTCTCTCTGCACCCCCCCCCCCCCCCCCCCCTCCCCCGCCCCCCTCTCTTCTCTATCTCTCTCTCTCTGCCTGGGAGATCAAACACACTTACTCAGCAAAGTAAAACCGCAACAGAAAGCACAGGGCTCAAAATCTGCACTGAGATAATGCAGGTACATATAACCATCTACAGTGTCTCGAACAGGAATCTCATCCCCGCGCAGAATGTTATTTGCATGCAGCATCAGATAAAGGGAGACTGTTTTTGTGTTGGGCCTGTAGAGGCAAAACTAGACCTAAACTTCCAAAATGGCTGTACGGCAGGACTCTTCTGATAACACGGTGTTAAAAGGGGTCAAATGAGCAATATTTGTTCTTGGATTTCTAGGACCTTTAAAGAACCTTTAGCCAATGTTGCGTATTCATGTTGGGACATCAGGAGAACAGACCGCATTGAGCAATAACAGCAAACAGAGCAAAAGCAGAAAACAGATTTTCCACAGAGATAATTCTGATGCAGTTAGCACAGCGTATGCCTCGTTCAAGTTCACTCTTGGCTCAATAACCGTCCAAAGAACAGTTTGACTCAGCCCTAATGGTTGCCCACAAATACTCCAGGATATACAGTATCTCTCTTGCTGCCTCCTCCTCTGTGTTTTATGCTGTTTTAAACTATTACAGAGTACAGGAAATACATTATGACTCAACTTCTTTTTTCCTCTCTACCCTTCACCTCTCTTTCTCTCTCTCTCTCTCTCTCTGTCTGTCACTCTCTCTCGGCTCTTTGATGTTGAAGTAGGTGACCTCATTAGAAAATCCATTTAAGACATTAACTGCATATTAATTTCCTTAGATATCAAATGGAGTGACTTTGGGGCAAATGAAAATAGGAATCTGGTGCCTGAGTGATAACCACTGTCATTCAGTTGCAATGGTTGTTTGGGATTTTTGATGTGCGGTGCTCATCTACAGTCAAACCACTGGAGCTCACTGACTAAACTGTGCTGAACGGTGGCGGCTTATCGGTTCCTGCTTGCTTTGCAATCAGAGGCTGGATTGACACGGTAGCTGCAAATCAAGACTTTTGTTTTTGCATATTTTAACAACCACATGTGAGAGAGAGAGACAGAGAGAGAGACAGAGAGAGTGTCTGTGTGTGTGCGTCCTCTCTCACCTCATGGTGGTGTATCTGGGCCTGGAGTTCCTGTATGTTATTGGTGGAGACAGGCCGGTCCTGAATGATGCGGTGGGCTTCTTCTATTAACCTCTGGAGGTTCCTCACTTCCTGTTCGTACTGCTCGTACTGCACCACGGCCTCCTGGGAAACAGAAAAAAAGCATGGAAAGGTTGAGGGGGCATCATTTGTAAAACCTTAATAACATGTGGTATGACATTTTATTGATCGGTGCAGGGAAATTCTCTTTTTCTCTTGCCCCCCTCCTCAGCAGGGAGGCTTGGACCTTGGTCCTCCAGTTGAAGGACAGTCTTCCTACTCACTATTCCACCCTGCTGCCCAGATGTTGATTCCTTATATGTCTCACTGAGTGTGTTTACATGCACACTGCTATTCCAATATGTTCAAGCACTCTGTTTGAATGTTACACCAATATAGCATTTATAATAATAGGATAAGCTTATATCCAAATACTCAAAATGAGATGTGTTGATATTAGTGGGGTAAAGAAGAATGTAACCACCTTATCCAGTTCACTGTTAGCTTCTGCAGTCTGTGTCAGCTCTGTTTCCATGGTAATATTCAGAATATTCTGTTTGTTCATGTATAGAGGTCTATCTGGGTTCAAGATATGAAGATAAATATAAACAGCCTATCCCAAATATGACTTTAACAGGGATATGAGCCAGTATCTAGAATGCTGTGAGCATATAAACACATTCATTGTTTCAAATCTCCCTGGACGTGGTTAAGATGGTTAAGATGCTTTAGGTGTTTGCACCCCAGAGAGGCTCATTTCATTGTTCCTCTAAAGACTAATCTTCACTAAAATGAGCTTAACAGCAAAATGAGTCCAGAAACAAAGGGTGAGTAAATATTACTGGTTGGATGGGGGCAAAAAGAAAACCCCAGACCTTCGTGAGAAAGCTTGTTGGGCAGTTTCAGCACCTAGAGGAGCATCTGCTGCAGCGAGTCAAAGTGGAACCACATAACTCTTCTCACAAGGCAACAAGCGACTTTCTATACAGCTCAACTGCCTCTGTGTAGCAACTGTAAACTATTACATTACACCACTTGTTGGTGGGCAGATACATTACTCTGTGCATTACAGCGCAACTGTGTTGAACATTTGTAGGGCAACTATGTTGTGTAAATGGTGCACATATCTTTGGGGATCAAATATTACATCACATGTTCCCTATGTGTTCAGTGCTCTCATATCATCTCAAATGAACGCACAAGCACACACATAAACACACACACACACACACACACAAGCTCTGGCCCCATATGTTAAAGGTGGTGATGTGTTTGTTCTTTCTTATTTTATCTCTTGTGTTTAACTGTATTAGTGTCGTATTTTCTCTGTTGAGCACTTTCTGTTTGTTTAAAGCACTGTTATGCTAATGTAATTATTTCCCATGAATGAAATAAACCATTATTGTAATAACATTTGCAATTAATAGTGTAATAATCCTATTAATGCAATACATAATAAATAAATAAATACATAAATAAATAAAATGTAATAACAGTTGCCTACCAAGCTACCTAAAATTCAATCTTCCTGGAATAAAACCCCAAAATGTATTACTTTAATGGGAAATTATTATACTATATTATATTTTATAACACTATTAGCTGCAAATTGTTATTACCCTCATGATTTATTACATTAATGTGAAGGTATTACATCAACAGCTGTAACAAGCACTTTACAAATAAATATGACTTGATGTGCCAGCTGATCAGCAGTACATTTGCACCGTGAGGACTGCCCCCTACCTGCAGGATGTTGCACTGCTGGATGGTGGTGTGCTGCAGCTGGCTGGCCTCTTGCTGCAGGGTCTGGGCTGTGCGGCAGATCGGCAGACTGGCCACTACCTCCTCCGGCAGCCGGAGGGCGCTCTGACACCGCTGTACCGCCGCCACCTGCTGCTTGAAGCCCTCCATCTCCACCAGCAGACGCTAATAAAGGAATGAAGGGAGATGTAAGGGAGAGTTGGAGGGACTGCTGGTTGTGTAATGAATCAGCAGTGTGGTCAGGATCGCTAGTTTTAAGTCAGAATGAGTGTAGAAGGAGTTGAGGCATCAGTGTGTGGATTTTATATCTGTAGACATGTATGTATGAATTCTGTGTAAAAACTGATTGCAAATAAAGCATTTAAAATGTGTGTGTTTGTGTGTGTGTGTGTGTGTGTGTGTGTGTGTGTACCTGTCTGTGTGTGAGCTGCTCCCTGAGGCTGAGCCTGTTGAGGTCGGGGGAGGCGAGAGTGACCTGGACCTGGTCTAGAGTGGCATGGAGGCTCTTCACCTCCGCCTCCAGACGCAACATGTCCTGAGGAGAGACAGGGATGTAGCATATCAAAGGAAATCACAAGGGTTAGGGGAGTGAGGGTCATGAGTACCTCAGTTTAGAACAAAACTCTTCATTTGCAAATACTAACTGACCTAGATGTGGTTCAAAGGGAAGGCACTAAACAATCAAATCCAAATAAAAGGTCTACAGTCCTACACTGGCTGTCCATGGACATTTTGCCCCACCCCTAAAAAATCCAAACACACAGCAGGAATTGTAAACAACAGACAATGTTATTAGCGATCATTAGCAACAGACTGCCATGTGGGTGCCAGCTGTATGGCAACAAGATTAGCGTAACAGATTACTGCCACACAAGCCTACAGAGTCAGCAGAGGAACAGGCACGCCAGCATAGTTGATACTGTAGTACTAGGTAAACGGCCATAAGGGGGCACTGTGGCGTTATATCTCTGTTGTATGTGACCCACTGTAAAGTGATGGGCTCCTCTTATTGTGCACCAAAATTTCTGGAATTTATGGGATAACATTAGCAACACTTCTTGAGAATATTAATGCTAATGAGGCTGATTTGATCTCACTACCCAAAACTGATTGAGTGTCACTGATGTTTGAATTGGGTTCGTTCCTGAGGCCTAATTAAGAGTGTATTTATTATTTATATTTATATTATATTTTCCACTGTATTTCTGCCTGTAATGCCTGAAGCGCCACAGGACTGCAGTTTTACCTTAGCTGCGTCCTGCAGACTCTGGAGGCGAGTCTTGGCACTCTGCTGCAGCTCCTCGGTGCGTCTGCTGAGGTGCTTCACCTGCTGGCTCCACCCCTCCGTCTGCAGCACCTCCCCCAGCTGCCCCTCCCTCTCCCCCATGGCCTCCAAGTCGCCATGGAGACCCCGACACTCCCGCAGCAACGCCTGTTACCATGGGAACATGAATTACAAGTCAAGAAGAAGAGCCTTTTGTGTTGGGCAATTATACTAATTAAGGCCGGTCAATATACATGGCATGCCATAAGAGATCATATGAGGTTCTGTGTGAATCTGATTAGCTGTAATGTTTTGCGGTGTTTACAGGTTTAGCAGGTTAAATATAAGAAATATTAATTAATTAATAATTAATATTAATATGAGAATAACATTTAAGACCATTTTTCCACCAAAATAAATATAAAAAGTGGAAAAAAAAGCATGCATCCATCAGAACATAACTCTAAATCTGCATTACTTGACCGATTGCCCACTAGAACAGCAGCTCCCTGGAATAACATCTTCAGACATTTTAAAGACATGCACACACCCTGCTGTGTGACTCATTAAGACTCTCACCTGGTGTGCTCTGATTTGCTCCTGCAGCTGGGAAGCAGAGCTCCAGATGATGTTACCAGTGACCAGGGCCTCTGCCTTTTCCGTCCAGCCCAGAATGAACGACTTCATCCCCTTATATTCCTCCAACTGCCTCTCCGCCTGTTCACAACAGAGAGAGGAGGCAACCACAAATGAATGAATGGAGGGACTGCCGGGAGGATTAATAGATAAATTAATCGCTAAATCAAATATAGTGCATTTTCATTTATTAGGCCAAAATGCAAAAGAGTCAAGATTGGAAATTTGTCTTTGTCTTTATGGGTTCTATATATGAACAGGACAGGCATGGTGGACATGAATGGCTGTCTCACCTTCTTCAGTCTGTTGGCCCTGTCCTGGGCCTGCTGTGTGGTGTGGCGCTGCACCTCAGCCAGTTTGGCCACGGCGTCGCCCAGCTGCTTACACAACAGAGGGTTCTGCTCCCCAAACTCCTGCACCGCTACGCCTAACTCTGCCAGGGAGCGACCGCAGCCCTCGCACTCCTCACAGAGACACTGGAGAGGAGAGGAGAGGAGAGGAGGAGGAGAGAACATTATTAATCAGAGGGTGACAAGGTGAGATAAGAAAAATGCAGGGTAGGGGAGGAGTAGTGAAGTGGGGAAATATCAAAGAGCAAGGGGAGTCAAAGCAAGAGGAAATATTGAAGAGTAAACGTCAGTAAACCTCGCACCCCATGTGGCTATCTCTGTCTGTTTGAACTGGAGATGTGTGGCGTTTTTTTTTCCACAGTGTAGGCTTTAGGGGCCTCTTAATAGAGAAGGGCAGACGGGAGAAGATAAGGGAGGGAAGAAAAGTAAGAGGAGAGGTGGGGTAAGAAGAGGGAGGAGAGGAGGAAGGGGCTCAGACTCCCATCTGGAAAACTGCTCACAAAAGTGGGTCACTATTGAGGGCAGAATTCAGCTCATGCCATTCCAACACACACACGCGCTCATTAACCTCAACATCTGCAGAATGAATAGCCGGTTTAACGAGGGCTAATTGCTTATTAATTAGTCAATCTGTCTGGTTGATTACTTTGGTCTCCTCTCTGGCCTCCTCCAGGTCGGAAGCCTTGTCTCCCAATTTCAGAGAGATGGTCTTCAGCTTCCCCTCAATGTCCTGCAGTCTGGAGCTGAAGTCCTCTTTCACGTCTCTGGTCTGCTGCACCTCCCTCTCCCTCGCCTGGACCTGCAGCAGATGGTGGAAATAGTCAGTGTCAAATACTACTAATATAGTCATTCTATTATCTTAACACTATTAGGTACTCAGGAGGAGCACCTCAGTAACAGCCGGGCTCTGTGTATTCATTGGTTCGCTAGTTTGTTTGTTTGTTTGTGTGTAACGCTTTGCAATACGCACTGTTTAGGAGAATTACGGTATGTGCATTCACTATAATGCTAACTGCATCCAGGAGAGGGTACCTGGTCCTCAGCGGAGCCCAGGGCCAGAGCCACCTCAGCCAGCTGCATGCTGAGCTCAGAGGGCAGACCGGCCTGCAGCTCCTGGTACTTGGACTGCTGCAGCTCTGTCATACGCTCCACACTCTGACGCCTGCTGATGACCTCACCATGCGCAGTCTACAACACACAACAGCACACCAAAGATTACAAATCCAAGTCTTATTAGTGATGTGATACCTTATTGATTCCCAAAGAGAAATTCTCTTTTTGCTTGCTGTGACTTGCTGAAGGGCAGTCTCCCTACTCACTCCGCCACCTTGCTGTGTGCTTGTGTGTGTATGTGTTTGTTTTTGTGTTTGTCCCACCTCTAGCTCTTGCAGCAATGAATCCAGGTCTGCGGTGGGACTCAGCAGTAAGCCACGAGTGTCTTGGATCCAGCCTTTGACCAGGCCCAGCTCCTTCTCCACCTCCTCTCTCTCCCTCAGCTCCTGCTGCACCTGGGCCCTGCTAGCTCGCACCTGCAGCACAAGGCTGGACAACACAGAGAGTTAGGAGATGATTGGAAATGTTTCACTCCAAAATGGGATTACAAAATGATTGCTAGCATCAAAGTAAAGCACAATAAGGGATACTATTGCAGTTATAAAGTTATAAGCCAAGTTGACACCCTTGCTTCCCACAAAAAAAGTTGTTTTTGAAGATAATCAGCTGTGTGTTTGAAATATGGACTGATGAATTTTAGGTCAATTTTTATATTTTTTCCTCACCTCTCATATTCCTCCTGCATGCTCCTGATCTCTTGCAGGCATGGCGTCTCCTCCCGTCCATTCTCTATCTTTCTCTCCATCTCCTCCTCCTCCTCCTCTCCTCTGAGGCTGCGAGTGTGCTGCCCCAGCAGGGCCAAGACGGACTGCTCCCTCTCCACCTCCAAGCCGAAGGAGTCATGGTACTCCAGCAGGCTCTGGAGCGCCGCCCTGGTGGCCGCCTTCTCCACCGTGCTGTCTGGGACACGGCCATGGAGGTCTATGGACACCGAGCGCACCTTCTCCATCTGAGGGACGGAGAAGATTATGGACGAGGATTCAGGTTCAACTTACATGTTTAATGTCCACAGGGTAAGGGAATCTTTACCATAGCATGATGCAGTAAATATATGGTGAATAGATGACTGATAATGTTGGAGAGAGAGGAGGATCATTCCAGTGGGCTAGTATATCTGCAATGTCTGAGTATCTAAGTAAGAAGGCAGCTTCTCCATTTGATGGACAGGTATCAATCCCAGAGAACAGTATTATTGCTCATATATTTCACTGTTACTCTCTCTAAGTCTTATCTGTATTCCGTGTCACTGTCCAAGGCAGAAACCAGAGTCAAGAGCGTACAGAATGACATCATGTCCATCTGAACAATGGGGCCACAGAGAGCCGGTGGACAACAGGAATTTGCCACATATAAGGAAGTGAGCATTTCCTACAGTTTGACCTCATTTCCTTTTAAGGAACAGTGCTTTGTGGGAATTGTGGTGAGTTGGAGGCTGGTAGCTTTCATGCTCGAAATAGGTCAGAGGGCGGGAAAATGCTTCACGACACAGCTTTTTGGCGGGAGCGTACCACTGGCTTGAAGCCTAGAATTACATCACAGTACACCCACCAGTATTCAGTTGCTGCTGTGTTTGACCTAAATCTACAGACGCAGGAACACTTGACTGTTGTAATAGTCTGCTGTAAGATCCATGTAAGCATAAAACAGCTTTGTCAGTAAATGCAGGCAGTTTAATGGAGTGGATGTATGTGCGTACAGTTAGCATTAGCCACCATACATATGCATGCATGAAGACGCATTCACTCACATATGTGCTCACCCATGCAGGAACATATGGATGCACACATAACACCCACCCACACACACACACACACACACACACATGGGTACAGTCAACAATCTATCCATCATCTCTTACCTTCTCAGTGAAGTTCCTCCACTCCCTGGCTGTATCCTCCAGTGCCCTCTCCTGGGCTCGGGCCACACTGCAGAGCCTGGTCCAGCGTTGCCATAGCGATGACACAGAGTGGCTGGTGACGGCTTTGCTGGACTCAGAGCTGACCTGCTCTAACTCTGCTGCCTTCTCCCTCACAGCAGTTAGAGGCTCCTCAAGTGTATCGATCTCAGTCACCAGGGACTACAGAGAGGGGAGGGAGAGAAGAGGAAAACGACTTTTGACACTTCACAAAGTGAAAGTCGACAACAGATGCACACCAGTGTTTCCCACAGAAATGTATTCTTGGCAGGGAGGGAAAGCATTTAGACCATGGGACACTAAAACTCTTCACTGAAACCAATGTTAATTCTTTTAGGTGGGTTGGCAGCTCCTTGATGCAGGGTGAGCCAACCCACCAAATCAATGGTAGGGAAACTGATACAAACACAGAAGTGAATAGGAAAGAATGCGCTAATGGGGTACACAATCCAATGTTTACATATTTAGCTGCATCCACTGCCAACAGACTCTAAAATGGGAGGAATAACCTGACACTAACAGCCACATGAGCGATAGCAGCACCTAGTGAGGTAGCTGTATACTGCAAATATGCAGATGACGGATTTTTATCTCTGCATTATGAGTGGCAGACAATTTCCTACCTTGTATCTCTGACACTTGTCCTCTGCCTCCTGGATATTGGCTGCTTTAGCTGTGGAGAACATGGCCATCTTGCTTTCTGCCTCATTCATCTGTCCAACCAGTGTCTCTCTCTCATGTTGGAAGGCGCTCCATAGAGCCACACAGCTGAGAAAAGCATACAAATTACAGATTACCACTGAGTGAGATTTAATATGAAAATATGTAGAATATAAACATGCCAACTGTATTCATACATCACCTGGTCCCCACACATAAACATGCACAAACATTGGACATCTGAACACATACAGAGACACACACCTCTGCAGAAGCTCTCTGTGAGCATCCAGTTGCTGTTTGACTTCTGCATTTCTCAGCTGCGTTGCCTCGACTTTTTCTCTTAGTTTCCTCACCACTCCCGGTCCCACACAATGCTCCAGCAGAGGATCCAAGGTCCTCAGCTCCTCTAACCCAGCTGTGAAGGCCTGTTCCTGGGCTGAGATTTCGTCCAGCTCCCGCACACTCTCAGTCTGGTTCTCCAGCTCCACTCCCAGGCTGGCCGTCTGGAGGAAAGCCCCGGCACAGTCCAGCCATTTTTGGGTAGACTGCTGGGATAAGTGGTGCCTCTGGACTAGGGAAAGGGCTTCATCCACAGCCAGCTAGGACATACAGATGATGGTCCAATAAACTTCATTTCTTGTTTCTTTATTTCTCTATATGAAGGGTTTCTTTCCAAAAACTATACATCCATTGTGTGGCCAGAAATGCACACCTAAATACAGCTGGTCCCATCAGCAAAAATGTTACAATTATATACGCTATGGCCTATTAAGTTCAATAATATTTCATTGTGAGTGTTACTTTTACATCAGTTATCATTTTGTGATAGTAGGTGTCACTTTTCCCAAATGGTAGATACCTCATTTTGGAATGTGAGTTTTCGTTTGTCCTCTCCCCAAAATGTCACAGGTCAAAAATCCCCTAATTAGGGAATGGAGTAAGTGGTGAACCCTCTTTCTCTCCATTGAACTGTACTGATTGGAAAGTCTCTACTACTTTACTCTAACTTTCACTATTATTCACCATGAACCACAGCGGAGGGAAGCTTTTGGGATATGGTATTTAACCACTTTAAATCCCCATGAGGGTTATAAATTAATCATCACTTAAGTACTTATTCAAACTTTATGGCATCTCTGGAATGGTCTGTCAAATGTTTCGGTTCAGCTCCCCTAAGCCTATTAATATTGATACTATGGGGGAACAGGGGAAGGAAAATAATATTCAGTAGGTTCAAGTCATGAATGATGGATCAGATTCATGAAAAGTGGAGGATTTGAACTTCCCCATTAAATTTCATTACTTTAAGACCTTTCGAATCACTTTAAATACTTTGTATATGTGGAAAGAACAGACAATTATGAATGTTACTGTGGAAACTCACCTGTTTAGTGTTAATTTCTTGTTGAACTTCAGCTCCCAGCTTGGCCAGCTCCTGTAGTTTCTCTTCTACATAGGCTGGAAGCGTCTCCTTTCTACTGCTAAATCTCTGCTTCTCTCTACTACCCAAAGCATCTCCTACCCTCAATCTGCTTTTCACTTCCTCCTCCACCATTTTCAGTCTCCTCACTTCCTCTTGTACCCGCTCAACTTTGACCTCTGAAAGGGTCAAAGACTCCTCACATTTGTCCTTAATATTCCTCAGCCACTCCAACACTTTGTCAACCTCTCTTGTGAAATCTTCATTCTTTGTGATATTCTTTTCACTTTCTGCGATACAACTTTTTACTTCCAACCGTAAAGACTGCAGTGATTTTTGCCTCGAGGTAATTTCCTGGATGGCAGAAGGGTCAAAGTTCAGACCAAGGCCTTCAGTTTGTTGATTACATGCTTCTACCTGAGAGCTTACACAATCCACACTTGCAAGCAGCGAATAAAGACTTGTTACTCTATCCATGGCACCTTTGCTTGTGTCTGACTTCAGTCTGACCAGCTTCTCTTTCACACTCTTTAACTCTGAATCCAACTTGGTTGATACTCTGCTGTGCTCAACCACTGTTTTCAATGAATCATCTAAGTGTTTCATTTTCTGATCAATTGTCCTTTTCAGTGTGTTGTGGAGGTCGACCAGCTGCTGTGTCTCTTCCGCTCGGCATTGTTGGCCCCTAGTGAGAAACCCCTGGTTTTTCCCATTAAGTTCTCTCACGGCAGGGCTAATATGAGACAGGCTTCCGTTCAGATTTCTGTATTCATTATTTAGACGAACAACTTCCTCTTCACCGATACTGATAGTCTGCTTCTCCAGATTGTCATACTGCTCCTGAAGTTCCTCCAGTGCATTACGAGTGATATCAAAGAAAGTGCTAAACTCTTTTCTCTCCAGGAGTACTTGCTGGACCCTGTCTCTCTTCTCTTTGGCTAGAGCTAGGATGCTGTTGTACTGCTGAGGCAGGGCGTTGAGCCTCTCATCCAGGTAGCAGTGGTCTATCTCGTTCAGAGTAGGGAGGATCTCCTGGCCTATTCTTTGGACGATGAGGAGGAGGTTCTCGTACTCTGAAGCTTGTTCTAGGACATTCTGAAAGTTGGACAGCTGTGTTTGCAATTCCGAGACGTCATCGATGTTGGTTAAATTGATTTCAGGGAAGGTAATGGCATCTGCCCGTCTCAACCAATGGCAAGTCTTGTCCAGGTCAACCTGGAAGTACTTCCTGGAGGTCAAGGCTTTGTCTAAGTCTGTCAGACGCTGGGTGGTCCTCTGCAGGGCCATCTCAAAGACCGCCTGTAGCTCCTCCAGTCTCGCCAGGGTCTCCGTTCTCTCCTTGTCAGAGGCATCTCTCTCCAGCTCTCGCCCTTGTGCCCAGAGAGATGCCAGCTCCCCTTGGTACGCCCGTAGGCCACTCTGGACTCCCCGACATGCAGCAACCTGCTTGGCCAGGTCTTCAGGGAGGAGCGCTATGTGGTCGTCTATCAAAGCCTTCCTCTCCTGCTGCTGGACCCAGGACAGCGCTCTCCCCAGGCCATGGAGGAACTGTGTCCTCTCTGTGAAGGCCTAGAGAAGAATAATAAAGTATTACATATTAAAGTTCTATATTTGTGTAGCAACTTAAAGTATGATCAGTAAAATGTGGGTTATTTTCAATTTGTTTCTCTAAGGTTTTCACCTGGCTGCCAGTTCAGAAGAAACTCAGGGCCTGTATGTCATAATAAAAAAGAAAAACATCCAGCTGTCTACCTTACTGAGGTACTTCCTCCTTTGGGTCACCCGAGCCCCCAGAGCCTCCACCTCGGTCTGGGCTTGTTCAACGAGCTCCTGAAGGCATCTCTTCTCACTCAGGCCCAGCCTGGAGGCCACAGCCTGGGCCTCGCTCACTGCCTGACCCAGCAGCTGCTGACGAGCCTCCAGTTCTACACACACACTCAGGTGGTCGAACAGGAAGCTCTGGGCCAGATCTGGGGGAGGGCTGGTTTTTAGGGCAGAGGTAAGAGCAGGCCGCTGCTCCTCCACCCACTCCCGGGCGTCCCTCAGCTGGGTTTCCACCCGCGACAGGTCCTCCAGGGTCTGTGCTGAGTCCTGGATCTTCTGCTGAATCAGGCCCTCAAGCTGGGACCAGCGCTGCTCCAGGTGTCCCACCTGGGGAAAGGCAAAGAGAGAGTATACAATTGGGAGAGCAGCAATGAGTTTGCAATAGTGTATGCTCACAAAATTTCAAAAGCATAGTATTAATTAATATGGTAATATTTTTATATTAATAACATCACCTTAACATCTTAACATCAATTTCTGTTTTCTGTTTATGATTTATGATTAGCACTGTCTAATTGTAGCATCAATACACTCATGTCAAGATATAGTTAGAACTACGAGAGTAGAGATCCACCTGTTGCTTGACCAGCTCCTTGTCCAGCAGGCTCAGTCGGGGCAGGACGGCCTGTCTCTGGTCCCTCAGCTCTTCTAGAGTTCCTCTCTGCTCCTCCAGGTCACTGGACAGCTTCTTCAGAGCCTCCAGATGCTCACTGGTGCTCTCTGTGTCCGCCCTGGGTGCACACAGACATGGGTTGAGGGATATCAGGCTTATAATTTGCATTGTACAAGAGAAAGTGATGAATAAAATTGAAATAAAGACTATTCTGCCATCATTCAATTCAGTGTTCTCCTTAATGATACATGCAGCATGGAGAGAAGTAGATAGCAGAAGGAATGGTGTAGTTCTCTGAAAGGTTACTTTAACAAGGCTTATATGCACATGGCCAAACATCTCCTAGACAACGCAACGGCTCATGATCACACCACTGTCACAGGAAAAGTACAGCACTTGCCTAAAGGACAAACTCTCCTTTCTGTTATTAGTTTCACATATAATCACATGAGGACACATGAGGATAGACACATACTGATCAATATTCTAAAGAAAGCAGATAGATCCAAGCCTAAAGCAAAGACATACAATGGCACTTTTCTCCACAGAAAGCAATGAGCAAGATGGCTGCAAGAAGTTTGTGTATAACTTCTATATATATATGTACACACATGTAGGCTTGTTTTCATAAAAACTCACATAGTATTCAAAACTACAAGGATCAGGAACACAAAAAAGCAAAAAAAAAAACGTAAGAAAATGCAAACATCACATCCCCCCCAAAAAAGGCTGATACCTGGCCAGGTAGTCCCACTCCCTGGACACTTGGTGGAAGAGTTCCTCCACAGCCACCACGCTCTCCTGGTACTCCCCGCTTCGCTGCATGTCCTCCCCCCGCTGGGCCTCCAGCTCCTCTGCCCTCTGGCCCAGCTCCGTCCAGCTCCTCCTCAGACCCCCTATCTCCTCCAGGGCAGCGGAGTCCTGTCCTTCAGTCAGCCCAGCAACGGCCTCACTCAAGTGGGTCACATCAGACTGACGCTCCCTGATCATCTGGAGGAACTCCTGCAGGATAGACATGATGCAGAGTGACGACATATGAATGTGTATTTACAGTATGTTAACACTCAATACATATTTCACACACTACTCACAGTCACGCTCAATTTTGAGATTTGAGTCTAGTTATCTATTTTTAAACTGAAACTTCAGTCCCAAAAAAAGAGCATAAAACCCTCAGACAGACCTGCGCCTTGTCTAGCTGGTTCTGTGCGATCTTGGGCTCCAGTTCTGCAGGTCTTCTGGCGAGGTTCTGGAGCTGCTGCTCTGTCTCTCTCAGCTGGACCTCCAGATCTGCTTTCTGCTCCTCAGCGTCCCTCCAACTGTCTGCCACCTCCTCACAAAGCAGCATACGCTCCTCGATCTAGACACAAAGAGTTTAAGGCTTAGGGGTTTAAGGCTCTCCACAGCTGAAGACACTCATAGGCTTTTGTCCACCAAAAAAGTGCTTTGTTGATCATTTGAATTAACTAATTATGACCCTAACAGCTGAAAAATTGACCACATTTTAGTTAACACATCTACTTATTGCAGCCTACAAGAATATCATTGATATGTGATGTGATAACTGACCTGGAGTTTGACCTGCTGGATGTCTGCTGCGGTCTCTCTGACCCTCGGCTCTGACAGGTCGCAGGTTGAACACACAAGCTGGAGGTAGGTACTGGCCTGTTCCTGCAGAGCCCGCTCATGCTTCACCTGCCAACAATGAAGCCATCACAGGTGAAGGACTAAACCTACTACACCATTCCTACTAATAGGTTTTTCATTAAATGTTCATCCATATCTATCAGAGTTGTGCCAAACAAAGTAACAATATGTCTAAAAAGAAATCAATAAAAGCAACTAATTGATTATGAAAGTGAACTAAAACCCTTGCATCTACTAGCAAACTAACTGTAAGAGGTGGTTTTGAACAGTAGGATACTGACCTGCTGTAGCGCCCCCTCCAGGCTGAGAGGAGGATGTGCGGGGGGCTCTGGTTCTTCTGAGACAGAGGTCAGCCAGGTCTGACACTGCTGCAGAGCATCCTGCAGACTCACATGTCTCTCTAACTCACGGTCCAGACTCTGATACACCTGCAAGGAACAGACGGGGAAATGAAAGAGTTATCAGCATCAATCTCATATCTCCAAAAAGTCAACTTTTCAGGAAATCAACCTGAGAAAAACACTATTCAATAATGGATTCTGAACAAGTTTCATGACTTTTATGGTCCTGAAACTCACTTAGCATATAACTGACTACTCACGTAAGGATCAATTCAAGTAAGAAATTCAAGTGGATAAAAAATGTTTTCTACTGACAGCAGCAAAAAAACATGTAATAATACAAATACTAATATAGACAGAAAGAAACAGGAAAGGGTACTGAAGAAAATGCTGCACAGCTCTGAACAACACTAGTACACACCTATCAGTATAACATGCGCCAAAGACACACACAGATTAAAAACCATTAGCTTCAACATTCCAACGAATAAAGAAATCCCCCTTGATGTCATTAAACTATACAACCCTGACAAGTAAGCAGTTATGCTGCTGTATTTGACAGGTGTTGAATGTGGAGGCGTCCATGCCCTACAGGGGAGAGCGAAACAGCAGGGTCTGATTGACAGTGTTAATATGAGAGCCCAAGGGGGAGGGGCGGTCATTGACAGACATGTGTTGGCACACTGCCTGTCAGAGTTGGCAGAGGCTAGGAGGTTGGCAGGGCAGCAAGGGGGCGGCAGGATATTAGAGCCGGGCCGGGCGGGGACGAAGTTGGCAGCCATCGTTAAGACTGGAAGCGCAGTTGTAGAGCCGCCAGCAGCGTGGCAGTAGAGTGTGGCTGGATCACACAATGCCAGATTGGATGTGCGAGCGGAGGTGGTGCGCTGGGAGGTGAGCTATGATGACAGACTAGAGGTTGCCAAAATGACAGAGCGGGGCTGGATTAGAGGGCTTGCCAGATCTACTGAATAGCGGTGTGTGACCATTTTTGGCTCGGGCATGAAAAAGTGGAGTTGACAGGGGATGCGTGGAGATTAATATGGGGAGATTGAGAGAGTGATTTTGGCTGGTGGAGTCCGTCTGAGCATGGCTGCTGTTGAGCTCTGCTTTGGCAGCCTTAATTGGTTGTGCCCTCTACATTGGCAGAGAAGGGCCGTCTTGAGAGGAGGGCTTAGGTGTCAGAATGGGTTAGGATTAAGTGGATGCCTAGGCTGTTGGAATATTAACAGCAGGGATATGTAGAGTGTGTGTGTGTGTGTGTGTGTGCGTGCGTGTGTGTATTGTGTGCACATCCATAGATGCATGTGTGTGTGCATGCAATTCACGTATATGTCTTACATGTCTTAAATTATACATGTGCAAAATCCATTCCTCCACTTACTCTACAAGTACAGAATACAAGTCTTTCTCTTCCTCCCTTCCCTCCCTCCCTCTTCCCTCCTCCTTTTCCTCCTCCACCTCACTCACTCTCTGCGCTGTGCTACAGATGGCAGAATAGCTGTCTCTGGTGCCTTGCTGGTGAGCCTGGACCTGCTGTCTCAGCCTGCTCTGCACACGCTCAGTGCAGCCTTGCACCAGGTCGTCTCCTCGCTCCTTCAGGCCTGCCAAGCGATCCTCGAAGCTGGCGATTTCCTCCATAATGGCCTGGGGAGGACAAAGGAGCCAAGCAGGCTGGGGTTAGTGAGAGGGTCTGGGGGTGAGGTATTAAAAGGATGAAAGCCTGTCCAATGATCAAGGACACTGGGTATCAGAACAGACTGACACCACACAGTGTGGTCAAGTGCCATTAGACAGGCCTGGATGGATGAACTTGAAGGAAGGTCAAATCATTCAGACAAGAATAGTGGTTATCTGCATTTCGGTTCGACCAATATGGGTTTTGAAGGTTTAGTCCAACACAGATATTTTTGGATTGAAACGCACAACAGCTAATATTTCTGCAGATATTCAATTTCTTTAAATTTGACCATTTTCATGTAAAAGACATACAGTAAACTGATATATTGGTCTAAGCCTAATCTGCTAAATGCTGGTAAATGCTGTGAAATTTCAGTGAAATCAAATGCTATGGTAAATCAAATAAGTATAAGAGTATAAATCTAATGCACTAATGCACACTGTATCAAATGTTACAGACTGAGCTAACAACAGCACTATTCAATTGATGTGATTGGTCACCTTGTGCCTGGACAGCTGTTGAGTGGCTGCCTCCAGTCCGCCGCCCACAGTGGGGTCAGGGGTCACCATCCTGCTGGACATCTGGAGCAGCCAGCGCTCCACTTCCTGGAGCTCGCTGTGGTAAGCTTCCTGTTCCTTCACCTGGCTCTCCAGATTCTGCACATGGGCCTGGGTTGCATAATGCACGTGGGTGAAATCAATAAGGGATCATGGCCTTTGCCTGGATTCATCTACAAAGTCTATTTCATGGAAAGAGCAAGTGGTCCAAATATTTTGCACACTCAGTATATCTTGAATAAGCCATCTGAGCCCGAGTTCTTACCGTGGCGGTGTTGCAGAGTTCGGTGTAGTCATTGTGCAGCCTGTTCATGTTGTCTCTGATGGAGGGGTAGTGAACGGAGGCCAGGAGAGCTTCTCCCTTCTCCACCACTGACCTTACAGCTCCATCATGGGACTGAACCATCTGCAACAGGGCCTGAGGGACACAGTGAATAAGATGTTATCAGTCTGAATCACAAAGTGGGACTGTAACAGAGAAAAACGTACCGCCTTTGCTGCATGCAAAGTTATGTAGTACAGCTTTAATAGTAGGCTCTGTAAGGCATTATTAGTTTACAAACAGGTCAGGTGTTGAGGTTGAGGAACCACACAGAGAGTTGCTGCTGTACCTTGTACTTGGCCAGCTGTGCTCTCCGCTGGTACAGCTCAGCCTTGGGCTCCACCGGGGCGCTGAGCAGAGCCCTGGTCTCCACCAGCCACTGGGCCTGAGCCTTGTACCGGTCCTGGAACTCCTTAGCTAGCAGCACCGCCCGCTCTAGAGAGCTGTGCTCCTGCCTCAGCCCGCCGGCCAGCTCCTCCAGCTGGGCGAGCCGCGCCTCCACCTCCCCTCCTAAGCCCTCGGCTCCGATCTCCTCCAGGAAGCCTGCTGCCCGCTCTGCCCGCTCCCTCAGGGATTTCAGGAAGCCGTGGCCCTGTTGGAGTTCAGCCTGGAGGGTCTGGACAGCAGGGAGAGAGCAGAAATACAGACTCAGCATGGGTGCATCCAGTATGTTATAATCATTGCTTTAAACGATAGGATCTTGAACAAGAACATGTTGCCCGCTGCTGAGTTAGAGACAAAGCAATACAAGGTCACCTACTATGTAGTTGTGTAAAAAAACAACAACAGATATCCTCTAAACTGAGGAAATCCACTTATCATATTGTAGAATGGAAGATCTGTGTGTTAAGATGTAGAGCGCTCTACATCCGAACACAGTATCACTCATTTCTTTGTTCCTTCACCTCCAGCGCTGCCCCAGCCACCCAAGGCCGGCCTGGCAGTGTGTTCGGAAGGCTTTGAACCCATCAGGTAGGCTGACACCTGCGTGCTGAGACGCGGAGAAGACCGAGCGGTCAGGGTGTGGAGAAACCACGGTGAATAATATGAAAGGAGGACCCAATTATAAGGACCCTTAACAGGCAGCAGTAGCAGCAGGGGTTTCCAGGGCAACCAAAACACACACACACACCCACACACACACACAGAGACTCCACTCGATGGGACGCCATCTAGCTTTCATCATCAGTCTATTATTGCCTGAGTAGAGAGGAGCTTTACACTGCAACAACCCCAGGTCTCCAGCTACTGCTGTTGATAATATAATAACAAGATCTGTGTCTGTCTGCACACGTCCATGGTCCCCGTTTCATATGAAGCTGCAGGCATGTTCATTACTCCAATAACAATGCCAGCATCCCTGCATTATGGCTATGAGACACTCAATATATCCCAATATCATACAAATGTGTGTTGTTAATAAGTGAGCTATATTGAGAGTCTATAGTAAGTATAGTTAGTCTATAGCAATAGCTATGTGCAGCAGATTAATTTCCCTATGGCTCATTATTTCCTACACATATTGAAACACCTGCTCTAGTCTCACACCTGACATTTAATATCCTTGTTAGCAACATCTCTACATAATGTATTCAAGTTGTGAGGATCTTGTTAAAGCCAGTGGTCAGTAAGCAAGCAAAATGGTTCTTCAGAGGCTGACTGTGGGCCATATGGTGCATTACAGATCCACCACTATTTGAAGGACCATTCAAACCTCTAAACGGATCTTCATTTTTGTATGAAATTTGTTCAGTTCAGCACCTGGTAGTTCCATAAAGAACCAAAAGATAATTCAATGGTCTTGCCTTAAAACAACTTTCAGAGGTTGGTCTCACAATCTGTCTTTGGATAAAATCATGAATTGATATCACACTATTGAATCTCTACCATACTGGCTGCTGATAGGATAAAACTAAGTAGATCAAAATAGTAAACCCTCTATGGTCATTACAAATTTTCTTTTTATACAGGTGATTTCAAATATTTATTGAACTCTCAGAAGCTTATTTCTAGCACCATGAAGGTTTTATGTAGAACTGTTTGAGTATGATTCTATAGAGAACATTTCTAATAGGGTTCTCCATAGCACCAAAAAGAGTTATGTTATTGCAGAAGCCAAAAGAACCAATAACATCTTATGATTCCATCAAGGTCTGCTACACTGGAACAATTCTTTGGCTTTGAATGTACCTGCACTGTGTCTTGTCCGCACTATGAGGTTCTGCAGCTAGTGTGTCCTGTATTGTGTAACTGTCTTGTAATGCGTCAGCACCGATTAACCAGGTCGAATTCCCTGCACCCATTGCACTTGGTGAGTAATAGCGATTCTGATTCTTATTCTGCATCGCTTCTCAAGCTCTGTCATCTACTACAATGCATCTACTGTGACACTGTGTGTTCCCTGAGTTCTATTATCGACTGGCATGGAAGAGATACCGGAGGCAGGACATTAATTAAGGTGACCCTGTGAGCAGTCTATTTGCCATGCTGTCATTGTCTCTCTGCTCTGAATACATGGACTGAAGCATAACAGCAGCATAATAGTTCAGTGTTTTCCCTTTAATTCTTTTAACAGTGGTGTGTGTGGGGGGGATTTTGCTTTCTTTTCAGCAGCTGTCCATGTTTCTGTTCCAATGTTTGATCTAGTGCCATTTGTAATGCTAATACAACTGTATTTTTCTGATAACAACTTTGAATGTCAATGCTGACCTATGCTTGTTTATGTGTTCTGGGGGGAAACCCAAGCTGCATTACAGAAATTAACGGGGGCTCGGGGCAAAATTGCCCTTGAAAGTTTATAAAATGCCTGTGAAATTAAAAATGAGGGGGTAAAAAATGCCCCGATAATTAGGAGCACATTTATTTTGCATTTTACCCTGTTCACATTTTTTTAGTTGAGTTGTTAAATATTCACACATGTATGTGACTACTGTCCCCCCGTGGGCCACCAAAATTTTCATAAAATTACATAAAATACATAAAATTTTCCCAAAATGGGGCCAAAAAATGCCTTCTGAAAAAAATAAATTTCTTACCCTGCTGCATTATCACATTGCCTTAATTTTCACATTTCTTGATGGCAAATGTCTAGCTGTGGTTTGCCGACCGCTGCTGAACGACAGTTGCGGAAACAGTGGTCACACTCTTTTACAATTACAACTCAGTGTTAAATGAGGCCGCAGTTCAAGTAATAGCCCTTGGCATTGCTATATTGACAACTGGTCCTAATGTCAATGCATAATCACCCCAGCTCACTGAAGCGCCTTGGAGTTCTCGCTACAGGAGAATGACTAAGTGGCGGAGCGCTGGCGTGTCATCTGCAGTGCGAGCAGGACACATGTGGTGACAGCATGTCTTCTGTCCCTATGCAGAGACCGAGCATCGATCCAAGACATGGATTACCGCAAAGCCCACACCAGATGACGTACTGGAGATGTCTATATGTGTGTGTGTGTCACTGTGCATGTTTGTAAATGTGTTTTTGTATATGTATGCAAGCGAGACAGACAAAGAGAAATGAAGGGAGATAGCAAGGCACAAAGAAAGGAAGAGGAAAAAAATGCATGAAATCACTGAGGCTCAATGGATTTGAGTTTGCTGCAGCTTGTTAGTTAGCACTTTGTATGGCCTTTGTGATATGAGTAGAGTGCTTGAGGAGAGAAATGTGTGTGTGCGTGTGTGTGTGTGTGAATGTGTGAGCATGCATACACGCGCGTGTGTGATGTGAAGCGGTAAGGGCACCGCATCAATTACAGTGTCTGTGCCAGCAGGCTCCTGACACCGGCGCTTCTTCATCCTCTGCCTCACAGTGGGGGGTCTCTCCCGGCTAGCGAGCTTCCTCTAATGCGGCACCCGCTTTGTCTTCATAAAGAGCCGATCGATACACACATACTCATCCAATCCTCTTCATACTCAATATGAACTGTGCCAAGCAAACTATAGTGGTGATTTTCTTTTTATTGCAGAGTCTGTGTGCGTGTGTGTGTGTGTGTGTGTGTGCGTGCGTGAGTGTGTGTAAGCAGGGCTATTTCCCACCAACGCCCATTTGACACAAAGAGAAACTGTTACAATTGTGTCAAAATGGAGAGTTTCTGTCTGTCTGGAATACTATCCAAATATTATAGGTACACTGAATGCTTCGCTAGCTTTGCAGATTGTCCATGCAGATTTTGCTGGCTAAGCTTAACTGCCAGAAAAAAATCGGTACACTTAAAGCTTTGATGGTACAAACAGGTACCTTATGCTGCTTGGCAGAAGAGTAGATTAGAAAAGGACATTTCTGCTGGCAAGGATATTGGACTCAGATGAGTTTATGTTAAAAATGTTCCACTACAGACTGGAGTCTTGCAAGCTCATCAGTTTGCTGTAGCACATTACCAGACGTCTGTACAGATTTGCTGCAAACTGTTCAGGGAGCTGTACCGGCTGCAGCGCCTTGTATCCAAATGTCTCTCGACATATGGAGGTCCGGAGGTGTGAGTGTAAAATTTTAACCATCCAACCACAGGTGTAAAGACTGTAGAGACTCGTGTAAATAAATGCGTACCTCTAATTTCTTCATCTTTTTCTCCATGGCAACCCGGTCCAGCGGCTCAGAACTGTCAATCGCTGTTCTGAAGTTCTTCTGAGTCGAGCTGAGCCAATCGGAGAAGGACATGCAGAGGTTCTCCGCCTCTTCGATGCTCCTCAGCTCCTCCTGTAGCTGCTTGATGGTCTCCTGAAAGATGATTGGATAAGAGGTCAGGGTGCGAGTTTTTCAAGGCTGATACTGATATTTTTGTTGAGGAGAGGATATTTTATACCAATATTCAATATCATTAAATTCAGTATTCAGTTTTTACCACCAGAATTCTATTCTTGTCAGGGTGGAACGCCTCTGAAACAGCATGAAGACCATCATGTGACACTAAAACTCTCCATTGAAACCAATAGCAATGAATTCTTTAAGGGTTTGCAGCTCTTTAAGGCACCTAATCAATGGCAGGGAAACTCAACTTTTCTCAACTAGAACACAACCTTTAAATGAAGAATTAATGTACAAAAACATTGTTTAACAATTGCATCAATAAATAAAATGTGTAAAGAAAATAAGATTTAATTACAGGTTTTATACACTGTTTTTATGTTGGGATGGTCATATCGGCAGTGGACCACATGACTGGCTGATATCTATATATATATTTAATAAAAGGCCAATATTGGCTCAATATATTGGCAAACCGATATATTGGTCTAACCCTAGTCAGCAGTACATACCTTTTCATAGTATGAACATAGTTCATAGTGTGAACAACCTTGCAATTGCTGCCTTATTTTAGTGGCAGAGGTTATCACTGTTGCTCAGATAGACTCCCACAAGTTTAACTCTGTTTGGTCAGGGGAAAATCCAGAAAACTCCGTCTTTGAAAGTCTGTCTCCCTTTCTTTGAAGGTCTGACATGTGTCCCAACAGCGTCTTACTCTGGCCAACAGGGACCAAAAGAGCTCTCTGATCAGCCATCAAAACAGAAAACATCCATTTTCCCTCCCCTTTCATCTGCTGAATGTCAATAGCTTCACTACAGGGTGGAGAGGGATTTTATGTTTTGACGCATTATCCACTTGACTGAGATTTGGAGTCAATACCGCTATGAAGATGAGGAGGGTTTCTTGCTGGTTTTGACACATTATTCACTCAACGTGCAAATCCCGTGGTGAGAAGCTCCAATTAGCTGATAGTGCTGAGTGCACACCTTTCCTGACAAGACAGAGGTAACAGCTTTCCACCTCAAGCCCATATGGCCCCCACTTCACACAGTATAATTACAGGCATCCATGGAATGAGAGGGAAATAGACATTGGAGAGGTAATGCTGTGTGTTTCGGTATGTGTGTGTGTGCGACTGTTTGTAAGTATATGCATGCTTGAGTCAATTTTGAGAGGGAAAGGAGGTGTGTGTGTGTGAGTGAGAGAAACAAAGTGAGGGAGGGAGGGGGAAACACACACACACACACACATACACACACACACTCAGAGGTGTTACTGAAGGTGTAAAAATCAATGCTGTGCAGGCAAAGCCTTTCCACTCCTGGTGCCGGGTGTGAGATTGCCTTCTGTAGCGTTTAATTACAGCCTAAGCCCCAGACCAGAGGAGCCCCATTGATTTTCCTTTAGTCCCCCCCAGAGGAGCTGACAAATAGAGAGGCTGGATCTGAGTATACAGTACAACACAGCCTGGGCTCACAGGCATAACTCTCCAAACTACTTCAATGGAGCGTTACAGAAACAAAGTCCCAACTCTCACCGGAGCAAATTCCATGGCAAGAGAGCAAGGCCATGTGTGGGAAGGTTACTGTACACAGAGGCAGTATTCAGCTGTTGGTGTTACGGTAGCGGCATTCAAAATGTTTAAAAGGGTGCAGCTCATACATACTGCACACCCCAATTTATACCTATCTATCATGTTTAAACTAATAATCCACCACATTTTCATATAAATAAATGTCGGTTTTGCTGCTCTCTATCTCCGATAAATATGACACAAACTGATTCAAACTGTACCAATTTATGTTTTTTGTAAAAAAAAAAAAAAAAGAAGAAAAAGAAAAAATGAAATAGAATGAGAGTTATGGATGTAACTGCGGTTCTATAAATTCTGGATGACCGCCAGAGTTCTCTGTCGTGGAATCTTGGCATTCTTGAACAGATTCCACGGGCATATGTAGAGGGATGATGTCATCAGCTCTCACGCTTGTCTTTGTTGGTATAATTTCACAACCTAAGCATGCATAGGACAATATTATCCAGTGTTAAACACTGCCTCTGACAGGTCATCCAGAATTCATAGAACCGTAGTTACGCTCGTAACTCTTGTTAGTTTGAAATAAATAGAAAAATAACTGGGTAGTTAGCATGACAAGCGATAGCCACCATGGATACAGAAAGTCAAACTCCATCAGCAGTCCAAGGAACAAGACGTCACAATACTGGCTACACTGTTTGATTGCCAAGTGATCTCTGGGAAGGGAAGTGCAAAAACCCCACAGCAAAGACCACTTACCACCAAAGATGTCACCAAAATAAAAAAACAGGTATCTCACATATTTCCACTTTAACACATAACTTGCTGAGAGGCAAATTTCCAATCAGTATCACTCTGTATTGAGATATGTTTTGACAGATACACTAGGTCTCCTTCACACATCAACACATGAACACACCATCTAGAGTACATACAAATTTGAATCCCCTACAGAACCAACATACATACGTATGAACAGTTTCATTCCAAAATGAGATATCCATCATTTGGAAAAAGTGATGCTTACTCTTACAAAATGGTTGCTGGCAGGGAAATAAAAA
The DNA here is from genome assembly GCF_048128805.1 of Centroberyx gerrardi. NCBI lineage: Eukaryota > Metazoa > Chordata > Actinopteri > Beryciformes > Berycidae > Centroberyx > Centroberyx gerrardi. The sequence continues at coordinate 10,470,021 of NC_136014.1, read as the reverse complement.
ACATTATGGCTTACTGTCAAACTTATGAGTCTTCTTGATGTCTTAGCTTACAAAACAGTTGTGTTTTTGAGAATGGAAGCATTTGTGTAACCATATCAATATATGGATATGACCTGCACATCACTGAACAGCAGAGTGTGCCCCACCTGTATGTTGAGCAGCAGGGCATGGTACCGGGCGGTGAGCTGGGTGGCAGTAGCGCTAACACGACCGCTGATGTGGGTTTCCTCCAGAACCTGCTGGGCCAGGGAGGAGAGGCCATCGACTTCTCCCTGCCGCGCTAGCACTGCCTCAAACCACCCCTGTTCACAGCAGACACAAACAGAGATATGAATCAGCGTAGTCTACACAAGTCTAGTCAACTTTATTCATGAATTAAGTGTCAGTTAAGTTCTTTACAGACAACAAAGGGCATGAATACAGACTAACACGGAAGATAAAAACAAGAAATAACAAGCACATCACAAACTCCAAGATATGGGGCCAAAGCTTGTGTGTGTGTGTGTGTGTGTGTGTGTGTGTGTGTGTGTGTGTGTGTCTCCTTCCAATTGCAGGGAAGAAGAAATAGTGAGACTGTCTGACTCTGTGACATCCTGACATTGGCAGGAAGCTCGTTCCAAAGGGAGGAAAACACTTTGTCCCCAGCTGATTTCCTTCAAATGCATGCTGTAAGTGGAGAGTATATGCATAAGCTTGGGAGTAAGAAAATCAGTGCTATATTGTGGTGCAAGGCCATGGGATGCGTTATAAGTTGGAGGTAGGCCAGGTATGTGCATTTACAGGAAGCCAGTGAATACAGACTAAGAAGAGTTCTGAATACGTTGGATATTTCCAAGCAAGGAGTTGGGACAGCCGAAGAGTAGCCTCGCTGTGTCTGTCTCTAACCTGGAGCTGCTTCAGCTGGGCCTCCTTGGTCTTTCTGTCTGACCTCCGATGACCTCTGATGTTAGCCTTCCTCTCCACCTCCTCCAGCCACTGGGCCAGGCTCAGGAACCTCTGGCCCATCTGCCTCAGTCTGGCCAGCGTAGCGCTCAGCTGGGCCCGAGTCTCCTCCAGACGGCCCTGGTAGGCCCCCCACTCCCGCTGAGCGGTGTCCAAGGCTCGGTCCTCAATCTGGGGAACACCCCAGGGGATCACTCGCTCTCTACTGGTCAGCACAGAGGAGAGCAGAGACTGGCCCTCTGAGCAGCGCTGCTGCATGACCTATGAGGGGAAAGAAAGGGAGAGGAAAAAAGAGTTGTGTGACTGAAAGTTTAAATCAGTTCAATTGCATAAAAGGACAAGAAGAGTCCAAAACTTGACCTAAAGGAAAACAGCTGCACTGAGTGTACAAAATGTTAAAACATTTGGATTGTACAATGGATTGTACATATGGGAGTGCAACACAATATTAGGAAGCTGTTCCTTATATTTGTATACTGAGTGTTTGTGACATTTACATTATATTCACAGTGTTATTACCTGTAGCTGTTGCAGTGTCTTCTCTAGTGTGTCCACATTTCCCTCTGGATGGGACAAGGAGGCCAGGGTGGCCTGCTCCTGCTCCAGCCAGTCCTCAAACACATGTAGCCCCCTTTGGTATTCCTGATGGACCAGCACCAGCTCCTTGGCCTTGCTGACAGAAGCCTGGGAAACAACAGGAAGGAGATACTATTTTCAGCAACAGAGGGGTGAGACACTTCAGTATGTCAGGTACAGTGGACACTTATTGACGAAAATAACTAAAATCCTCTTAAAATCTGAGCTCATTCAAGACTCTTTCATTCAATTCAGGAATGGTCATGTACTGAATACCATGTTAGGCAATGATTCAAACAGGAAACAATATTTAAAAGCCCAATCTGGAAGTGCGATATGGTGCATCCTGTTGAAACAATGCTGCCTCACTACTGACTTTGTTAATGTTTTGATTTACTTGATTGAATGTATATGTTTTTATTAATTAATTAATTGACTGCACTATTAATACAAGGTCTTGGAGTATATGACAGTCACAGTATGAGTTCTAAATGTATTTTGAAGCTGTAAAAGGTTTCTTTACATGTGCAAACATGTAAGTGCAACTCACCTGTATTTTGAATTTAAGATAGATTACAAAAGTTACCAAAATAGTCCATATATAAGTCATACTCTCCAGTAATCTATGTGATTATACCTCAAATTTACAAACCCAAATGAAGTAGGGGTTCAGAGACACATTTTCAAACAGAATTATTAATTATTCAAATACCTACAGAGGAAAAGCAGAATTTAACCAGCGAGTCTGTTGTGGGTAGATACCTTGGCCTTGTCTTTGAGGGTGTTGTATCTGCACTGCAGCTGCTGCACCTCCTGCTGGGTGGTATAATGTTCCGCCATGTTGGAGCCCTTGGTGGCAATGGTCTCCAGAGGACTGCTGTGACTTAATACTTCCTCGTAGAGCAGCTGGAATGAAATAAGCACACAAACACCAACTTACACACACACACACACGTGATCACTGAGGTGCATCCATCTCCACTGGAAAGCTCTGAGGTGTGAATGTGTGTAGCTGAAAGAGTGTGAAGCAGGGTGTTGCTGAGAAAAGGTGAATGTGCTCAGTCAATTAACCCTGTTTGGAAAGGTTTACAAAGATGTATGCTGACAACCAATATATCTGTCATTTGACACAGATTATATAGTGCTTTCTTTCTGTGAATAGTCAGTAATTAGCTGAATGTGGTACCTTGGTCTTTCCCAGGTTGGCGGTCTTGTCTCTCATCTCAGAGTACTGTCTGTCTGAGCAGCCTAGTGTCTCCTCAACCCGGTCCATCCACAGCACAAACTGACCCACATCCTCCTGGTAACTGGTCCACTGGGACAGAGAGCCTTCCAGCTGACTGTTAAAACCAACATGGAGGTGTAAACATACAGGAAATAAACAGACATAGACACAGACGCGCATATGTACATCCACACACACACACACACACACACACGCACGTACAAACCACACAGCAAACCAACCAACAGCACAATCTCTAAATTGAATTGTACCCGTATTGACAATTCTTGTAACCTTTTCAACCGGCTGAAATCCATCAAGTAAAGCGAGACAGATTGTCCCATTTATCAATTGATTGACTGATTGATTGGTTCATGGTCACAACCTTTTACACTGGATGGAGGCAGAGAGCAGGGAGTCCCACGAGTCCTTGAGGTCCTGGATCTGTTTGCGAACCACTGGGACCCCCTCAGCTGAGGTGTTCCTCTGGACGGCTTCTCCCCGCGTCAGCAACATCTTCAGCTGGATCTCCCTCTCCTGACGAGCCGCCAGCAAGGCCTGCAGACAGAGGAGAACAAACAGCATGAGCAATAGAGCTAAAAAAAAATTAACTAGGAACAGAAAACATGCCATCTCTATTTAGGTTTCACAGGGTTAACACAGGGCACAGTATAATACTGTATATTTTTAAACTTTGAATGTGTTTGTGTACCTCACTGCATCTCAGATTCCTACCTCGAAGACATTTAATTGCTCTAATGTAATCTACAGTGTTACGGTTACAGATAATGCTAGTCGCCTACTATCACTCAACATAGTGTATGCTAAAGTGTCAGCATGGAGCACCGGGGCGAACAATCTTCCAGGGACACATGGATGATTTTGGTGTCTATGTTCTCCTCACTTAACGGGCAAGTTGACTAGTGGGCAAATCTCCCAAAAACATGGTGTGTTCCTTTGATGGATCCCAAAAGGCTCCTTGTCCTTCCTTACCTCCAGCTGTATCATCCTGTCCTCCAGCACGCTCTTATCAGCGGTGGGGGAGAGGCAGGTGTTGAGGACCCTCTGAGCTTCACACACCCAGTCCTGCAGCTCTTTAAGGCCGTGGGAGAAGAGGCGGTGCTCCCCTACAATGCGCTCAATCCTGGAGGCCTTGTCCTTGAGAGAGCAGAGCACACCACCATGAACACAGTCTAAGAGTTTTATAATGGTTTGGAGAGACAGTTTAGCACTGAGTTGAATTAAATATAGAACAGAAGACATTTCTAGTGCACAAAAACAGTGTCTCAATACATTTCCTTTTGTGTTTGAATATGCTTTGAACATACCTACAGTGCATTTATTTTTTACTCACAGAAGTCTCCAGAGACTTCCCCACTCCCACTTTAGAGCACAAAAACAATGTCTTTTTTTTTCCAGCCACTACTCATACATCTTTAACATCAGAGTAACCGTAGAGTGGAGAAACGCAGAGCTACAGTAGCAATCTACAAGTGGCAATTTCAACTGATTCCTTTCCTGTTTCCATGTCTGGCAGGGAAGAAGACCTAAAAATAGCGCTCCACTAGCTAGCCGACAAAGTAAATAAATCCCATTCATCATCGTTGGGACACTCTCATTGTCCTCCGGTGAGAGAACGGTGCTTATGCGGTCAGTGTAATGTTTTGTTCTACGCCGTATCAAATTAATCATATGAGTGTGACTAATCTAGAGAGTGCTTCAAAAAAGGTCAGTTCTCAAGCAGTGATACATTTCAACTTTGGCATTTCAGAAGCGCTTGACTGGATAAAGGTAACCACCATAGCCATGGCCTTCCTCATGTTGATGAAGCAGCAACCTTAGGGCTCTTTGGAAGTGCAAGAGAAATCATTGCACTCGGGCATATTGGTCCTAGATCCTGAGATTGCCTAGAAGCTGAAACCTGAAACAAGCCTGTTAGACCGACTGTGATTTATGTGCTGTTGCGGAATAGTGCATGACACAGCAAAACGCAGCGAAACAGTAAACAATACGGCTGGACAGAAGGCCCCATAAAGAGTTTCCACCTCCGACAGTGCATGCATCAAGCGAGGCACATTTCTGCAAGCCGCAGCTTTCCCCAAACGAGAGCACAGAGAAGAAGGGGGTAACAGAGGGGTGCCACGGGGGTACGGGGCGGGAGCGGGGTTACCTTGGTTAGGTTGCTGAGGGCTAGGTACTGTGCCGACAGCTGGGACACGCGGTGGACAAAGCCCTTGCCGGCTGCCTGTCCCTCCCAGAGGCGATGAGCCCTCTCCCTCAGCCTGCCCAGCTCTGCCTCCCGACTGGTCATCTCCTCCAGCACACACTGGGCCAGTATGGAGGAGATGGAGATGTGGCGAAGGGATGGGGTGTAGCACAGTTGGGAATAAAAGGATGGAGAGTGCGGGGATAAAGATGACAGAAGAAAAGGGTGACAGAAGTTTGGAGTGGGGGATTGTGTGTAAGGACGGGTTAGGAATTTTGAGTCATGGGAAGAAAGAAAGGACAGAGAATGGGGTATTTTGGATGAACATGATGGAGGCCAGAAAGTGAAGACAGATAAGGGAGGTGTGAGAGTCACAGACAAGGGATACAGGGTCGGGGTAACATGTCACAAGAACAGACAGAGCAACAAGAGCACATTAAAATACAAGGAGAGAGACAGGGGAAAAGAACGTCTCAAAAAACAGCATCAGCAGCATTTCTCTTGATGTTCTTTTTTAAACAGGAATACGGTTAGTCAGGTAGACGGCACAGAACAGAACAGAGAGAGGAGACGAGCCTGATAAGATGCTGCAGAGGTGGGGGGCATACATGTGAAAAGGTAAAGAGTATTTTGCCAGCGCAGGTTCAGACACTGAAGCCTGCATGTATTGTATTGTACTTTAGGTGCTTGGGGAAGAGATGTAATTGCTTGCAGGGCCAGACAAAAGGCAATGACGAGAAGCGCTACAGCAGGCGACAGAGTAAATACAAAAATAGCAACAACGATAAGGGCAGCGCTTTGAGATGGGCTTGATATATTTTTTTCCCTTTTGTCAGTTTTATCTTTTTAACGCTCCGTGCCTCTCTTCTTTTTTCGTCTCTGCCAGACGTGGCAGAGGCTGTTATCGCATCCTGAAAAAAGGGCTTTTTAGCCATGCAGCGCTTCAGCTCTGACAGAAGGAGAATTAATTAGATTTCTGGACTTTTCCTCTGACTATTGTGTCAAGACGCGGCTCTATTTTGATCCACTGGTGCTCAACAAATGTAATTAGGTCCTCCTCTCTTCCACGCTGATCTCAGATTGTACTTTAGGGATGCATATCTTATGAAGAGCCACAATTACTCAGTCACCTTGGCAGATCCACATAATGTTCAATTTATGGTGTAATGACAAGGTTTACTTCTGTAATGTTCCTACTGTATAAAGCAGCTATGAGAGAAGTTCAGTAATAGCAGCTGAGAGGACAAATGCTGCAAGAGCAATATAAAAGGAACCCACTCAGCATAACGTAATTCAATTTAGTACAAAAACGGAACCTACAATAGAGATTAAAATGGCCTGAGGTATTACAGAATGTGTCTCCATAGGAATGGCCATAAAATACTGTAAAGTCTAAGAGATGGCACTGTGAATAAAAATGGGATAATCGGTGGGTTCAATTAATGTTAAGAGAGCTGAGAGCTTCACCTGTAGCTTGTGCATTAATAAGTAATACGAGTAATACTCTGAGGCATCACATTATATAATCTAATGGTTAAAAAAACGTGGGCAGAGTAGAGTGAGATGTAACTGTGTAGATACAAAGCTGGGAATGGCTCAGGGCCCCACAGTACCTGCAGCTTGCTGAGCTCCTGTCTCTTGGCTGGGAGGTCGTGTAGCCGGGCGCTGCTCTCCTGAACTCTGACCTCCGTGCTGTTCAGCCAATCCTGGAGAGGCTCAGCGCTCGCCTCAAAGTCTGTCATCTGTGACTGCAAGTTCTGACAAAACGGTACATAAGTGGTTAAAAATAATATATAATAATATATAATATAATAAATGCACCGATACTGCAGAAATAAACCATAATGCTACAAATGGTAACAAAACTCATGTCAGTGTCTCTGCAGACCACAATTCAGTTCATTTGCTTTGCACCAAAGACTGCAGAAGAAATCATTTTGCTTAATGCTATTATGGGTTATACTCTGGGGACAGATCTGAGATACAAATCAAATGTGTATGGATATTTATACACGTATTCCTCTTGTGCACTCCTTCTTTTTACCCACAATGAATCAAAATCAAACCATTCTTCATACCACAACGTCTGTGTATGATCACTGTTGATATAGAGGATGACAACAGGCATAAAGACACAGGTCTCAATACATTTCCTTTCGTGTTTGAATTGAACCTTTATCTAACCAGGTAGTCAAGATAAATATAAGTGCTAACTGACCTTGAGCGCATTCTCCCTCATCTGTAGGTTCGTCATCAGGCTCTTCCAGTCTTCTCGAGCGTTTGCCACCTTGGCCTTGATTCCCTCCACTCTGTCTTTGGCCACCACAGCCATCAGCAGCTCCCCGCTGGCTCCTACTGTACTCAGCCTGGCCTGGCCATGCTCCCTGTCACTCAGGAACTCCTGTGGGGATACACAGTAGACAAAGAGACTGTGACTATTTAACACAAACACAAAGGGAGGAGGGTGTGAAAGTGTTGAGAGAGAGAGAGAAGGGAAAAAATAAGAAACGGACTGATTGACAATCCTCAACTTCTTCACTTCTGATGCCTTGGCGAAGGAGCAACTGAAATCAATATGGTGGTACATTGTGTGGCCCACTGATTTGATTAGCCGCTCTCGAATCTCACTGTACATTGTCGAACACTGTAATTAGACCGAGTCATTACTGATTCCATATGCGTGGGCAGAAGGAGGGGCCTGACCCAGGGAGGCAATCACAGATGAGAAGTCAGTGAGCCTGAAATGCGTTGGTTTTCACATAGCCCCTCTACACCCACCCCAATAAACGCGCACACACACACACACACACAAAAACACCCCTCCTCAGAGCTGAGCCGATGACAGTAGCGCAGCAGGGACCACTCCACCATCTGTGCAGTCGGCACATCACTTACACACACTAGAGCTCCAGTCATCTCTCTCTCTCTCTCTCACACACACACACACACACACACACACACATATATACACAGTCCACCCACACATAAGCATAGAGAGTCTGCGTCTCTCTGTCTTCATCTTTCTTTCTCTTTCTCTTCTTTCTCTCTCCCCGTCTCTCTCCCTCCTCCGTCCATTCAGTGTCTTTTTCACACTTACTACTATTCTCCCCCTGCCAATGTAACAGTATAGCACCAATTAAGCGTGACACAATGGATGTCTCCCCCCCCGCGCCGGCCCTCATGGAGGTCAGCCATGTGGAAACATTGTTCCACATTCCTCACCGAGTCAATAATAAATAAAACATGACCGCCTCCATATTCCGCTCTCCTCCGCTGCCATATCCTCTACGACATCCCCTCTCATCCACAAAGCTCCACTTGAAACTCCTGAAGAAGCACACAAAAGAAGAAGTGTTTCCTTTCTTCGACATTCTTCTGGATTTGAGAAGAAAAAAAATCGCCTCTGAAATAAAGCCCCTGTTTTCTATGACCACCTTGATTAAATGAATTAAGTACCACCTGCACTACACCGGTTGAAAAAAAAAAAAAGGATGTTGGATTAAAACTGAGATCAGTGGTATACGAGTGTGCACTTAACATCTTGGTCCATAAGCTCAATTCAACACTTGTGTAATGTCAATTCCTGGGTGGGAACGCGGTGGTTCATTATTGTTGAACCTGCGGATATGGACAGGTGTCTGAGAGGTAATTAACCGTCTGGTGCTGGGATGTGGGGACGTCTACCTTAACGGACAAGTCCCTCACTCCTAGCCGGGGCCCCGGGGCCCTCTAAAGAGGCTGTCAGACTGTTACACACTGCCAGCTTCTCAGGGAGGGTGAGAGACGGAGAGAGACACAGAGAGATACACAGAGAAAGAGACAGAGGGAGACACAGAGAGAGAGAGATTTGAAGGAGAGACCCTTCTATGGAGCTTTCACTTATCCCCCTTGGCTGTGTGCCCACCTCCCGTTTATCCAGCCTACAGCAGGTCCTGCCATTCCAACAAGCCCACCAGAGGACACTCAACAGTGGGCATGTCAATACAGACGCCCCCCTTGAGCAATCTCCCACTGAAAGCAGATTGATTCTTCAACTATTGCATCATCTTACTTTTGTCAATTTCCCTCGCAGTAGCACGCTTTGTTAGCCTGCCAAATGCATGCACAAACAAGAAAAGGTTCGCTCACGTTTGTAATCAGCGGCTGGACCTAGACTTCTGTGGATTTAAAGCTGACCAAGGGCCGATTGTAGCAGAAAGGTGCAAGAGGCGGCCTTGTGACAGGAAGGTTGTTGATTTGAATCCCTGGACCGGCTGGAGAACTCTGGGTGGTGCAAGTGAATAAATAACACTCTCCCCTCCCTATCGATGAACCCCTAACTGCTCCAGTGGAACTAGTCAGTGGCCAACAGTATAAGACTGTGGCAGTACTGGGCAGCTCCCAGGCGTGAGTGTATGAATGTGTATAACCTTCCCTCCTCCTACAACCACTCTGCCTGCATATTGCTGTGAATAAGAATGTGTTCTTTGCTGGGTTAAAGTGATAATCTGTGACATTTTCATGTAAATACATTTCCGCAGTGCTACTTTCTATGCCCAAATTATATAACACAAAAGTGATTAAACGTATACCCATTTCATGGAAGCTTTTACATTTGCTGCTCTAAACACCTGATGTAAGGTAGATCTTTCCCGGGAAAAATCCTCTGGTGCACAGGAAGTGACGCATTTTATGTTTCCAGCAGCAGCAGCAACAGAAGAAGAACTGGGTAGTAAGCATGGGCAGCAATAGCCACCATGACTGAACAGATAAAGTGATATCTGGGGTTAGGGTTTCAAAAAATCTTGCATCACTTATGTTGCCAAAATAAAAAGAACTGAGAATCTTGCAGATGACTACTTTAAATAAGGTGTTGAGGATAATAAGTCTCTTACCTGGATCCTCTGCAGAGCGGTGGAGGCCTCGGCGACGCTCTGCGGCACATCGAAGCATTTGGCGGTGCTGATCTTGGCGTTGACCAGCCACTGTTGGAAGTCTCTCAAGGCGGCACGGAACCTCTGCTCCAACAAGCGCTCCTTATTCTGACACTCTCTGGAGGCACGAAGACTGAGACTGAGGGACAGGAGGAAAGAAAAGGGGTCAGTTGGCACGTTGTTGTGGTTTGGCAAGATGAAGTTCATTCAGTCGCATGTCATACAATGTAAAGCAAATGTCGCAACCAGAGGAGGGGTTTGGTGCGTACTGCTCACATACATGCACCATATGCATCAAGACAAAGGGGATATACGTGCAGATGTTCAGATACTGTACATACTGTACTGTCAATATGGAGGAGAAGAAACAGAGGCCTGGGAGATGAGAAACAGGCAGGTGGAGAAATAGAGAAGTGGGTGAAGTGGAAGGAATGAGTGTTGGGACAGAGGGGAGTGGGGGATGGGGGCGAGGGGTACAACGTAGGAGGGGGTTGAGAGGGAACATATGAGGGGGGGCCAAGAGTTCACAGGGTGACAAGATGGAGAGAAGGACGGATGACAGGTTGATGCTGGAAGAGAAAGGGTGAGATGGAGGGAATATGGCAGGATGCCAGGGGGGAAGTGAGGGAGAGGTGAAAGCAAAGGGTGAAGGGATACTTAAAGGGATACTTTGACATTTTGAATTTTAGTGGGTTATATTTCTTCACCGGGAACTTATCACATTCTGTTCTTATTCAGCATTCATCACTGAAACCAAGGAGCACTGCTACAGTAGCTGTAAGCTTGTGTTGTGCCCTATGGATTCAATAAAGACTGTTAATGATACTAACAAGACATTTTAGGGAAAATACTAGAAAACATAGAAATAGAAAAAAAAAAATCCCCAATGTGACAAGTGTCTGTTAAAGAAAGTGAAGTGAAATTTGAAACGTTAAAGTAACCCTTTAAGCAACCACTTGATGGGTTTTTGACAAAATAGGGAAGGAATAAAGGAATAAAAAGAACTAGGAACCATTCACATAAGTCACATGTTAAGATTAAAGGTCAATGCCATATGGTTAAGTTACATGATTCCACATGGCACACCTAGGGGTCAAAATAAATATTTTCATAAAACTCCTGGCAGAGGGGAACATCAAAACATTCATGACACAAACAATAGTCTGAGATTGAAAATACAGAAGATGTGAGAAAAGAAAAGAAAATAATTCATAGGTTTCATATTAATGAGTAGTGGGTGAAGGTTACGGGAGGAAGAGGGGGGCAGTGGAAGAAGTGATGGAAAGGATGACAGCAAGAAAACAAGGTGAGCAGCTGTTTGAGCAATAGGTACTGTCCAAAGGGAGGCATGAAAAGCTGACAACAAGGCAAAAACACACACACACACACCCCCTCCTACCCAAATACACACACACGCAGACACTTTAACGGACGCACACACGCACACAAACACACCCTTGAGTTTTAATGATGCGATGGGGGCATGAAAGGGTAACACAGTGGGGATAGCATGGGTGTGGGAGAAGCACTTTTTTCTGCTGTGACAGACAAAATCTGCCATGAGCTAAAGAGGAGGGGAGAAGGGGGGGGGGGGGGGGGGTACTGCCCTTTCCCTCCTCTATCTCTCCTCCTCTCCCTCTTTTTTTCCCCTGTCTGCCTCTCCTCCCTCTATCCGCACTGCCTAATGCAGGACAGGTGCAAAGAGCACACAGGCCAAGTCTATAAAAGACTAGAAAGCCAAGGGACTGAGAAGGGTGCTGTTTTTGCCAATAATCAGCCAAGGCAAATTACCCACCAGAGCATCTCTAACAAGTTGACCTCACTCAAGTTGCCTGCCAATAAACATTAGTCACAGCACTTAGACACACTCGCCTGCAGTATCTTAAAATTAGCAAAAGTTGTGGCTCAAAATACTATATCCATGTAAATAGATAATTCATGCTAGCAGTTCATATTCATACTTGTGCGCATGCATGCTGTGTGTTGTTCTTGTAAAAAGCCATCAAACAGTGTGTTCCCAAACAAGCGCTAAATGAACACAGGCTCACTTGTGGGCTCAATCGCAAGCAATTAGAGCTCAGTAAGCAGACTCAAGCATGCAATTGCATCAGCAGGGAAAAATTATATATATATATATATCCCAAATGTATTTGATTTCCTCAAGAGCACATTCAGCCTTGCATAAAATGAAACTGCGGAAAGACACCAACCAAAACAACAACAGCGAACGAGCGGAGGTGAGGGAAGGAGGATAAATGTCGCTTAGCAACCGGTGGCTCTGTTGCTCTCCACTCCTTGCTTTCTGTCACCTTTCGCCCTCGTCTGGCCGACACACAAACACACCTCACCACTCTTTTTCTGCACACACACACACTTCTTCGAACACAAATAAACTTCCCCGCCTGCCCGCTCGCACACTGACATGTGAGCGGTGTTTAGGGAGGACTCTTCCAGGCCCTTCCAGTGTTGTGGTTCTTGGATTAATTTGTTGTGCAACGTCTGGAATGAATGCACACTTTATGCCCTGAGTCTGATTTTGTGCACTGCTGGCTCTCCTCATGTGCAAAACAGATTCCTCATGGGGCTAATAAAGATCTGTTTCATTCCATATCCATGCAAACACACACACACACACACGCATTTGTCCAAGTTTCTTCTCACCTGTTGTGCTGCTTGATAAGAGCGGTGACCCGGTCTGATTGGGCGCCCAGGTCTCTGGAGTAGCGCACCAGGTCATTCAGCTGGCCCTTCAACTTCTCCGCCATCGGCTCGGCGCTCTGCAAGCCCTCCAGTATATCCTGAACGACACAAAACAGAACCCCAGCCGGCTCAGTGTGTGTGTGTGTGTGTGTGTGTGTGTGTGTCAAGGAGAGACAAGCACCCAACGGATCCGCATGACACCCTTCAGTAACTGCACATGCATTCCTATTCACACCCTGGCTCGGTCCTTTTCATTCTTGTCACACTCACACACACTCACTCTCTCTCTCTCTCACTCACACACACACACACATACTCACAGTGCTGCTGGTACAATAGCATTTCTGTTCTTCCCAGAGTGTGGCAGGAAGGAGCCGTGGATAACGTTCTCCCGCTCTCCTCAGCGTGCCTCACATTCTGCACTCGCACAGTCATGAAATTCCCTCCCATGAAATATGTACAAGCTCTCTCTCTCTCTCTCTCTTTCTGACGTACGACTAATAAACACTCCTCCACCCCCTCTCCCTCCCTCCCTCTCTCTCTCTCTCTCTCTCTCTCTCACACACACACGCACTCACTCATTACTGCACTCTACTTACACTCTTGCTTGTTCCTCATGCTCTCTCCTCTTCTCTCTCCCGACTGTCTGCGTCCCTCCCTCTCTCCTCCCCTTCCCTTCTCGTCCGCTCTCTCTCTCTCTCACTTTCCCCTGTCCTCCTGGACTCGTTGCTCTCTCTCCTCCCCCTCTCCCTCCCCTCCTTCCTTCCCTCTCCGCAAGCTTTCTGTTACTTTCGCTTCCCTCCCCTCTCCTCTTTCTCCCTCTCTCCTCCCACTCCTTACACTTATTGCCTCTAACACTATTTTTCTGTTTCTCACTCTCTCACGCTCTCTCCCTCTCCCTCTCCCTCTCTCTCACTCCCGGTGGAATTCAGCTGTCAGCCCTCGCAGATGCAGGAGGGTTCAAACACACGCAAACGAGCGCGTAACACAAACAAGGCTGGACACAGGAAGCAGGCTGGAGGAGGAGAGAAAGAAACGGAGGAGGGGGGAGGACTCCTCCTCTGTTCTTTGACAGCCCCACATTGAGCAAAACAGGAGAAAGGCATGGCCGAAGAAGCCTAAGGAAGGAGTTGTGAGGGTGTATATACACAGCGCTGCTGACATGTCCTTGACAATACAGAGAAGCAGTCATACTGTAAACATCCTGTGGTGGGAGGAGGAGGAAGAGCATCCAAGAAACAACCTCTGCAGCAGGAAGAGACATCACTGTGCACTTCAGTTCAGACAAGTCAGTGTGTAAGAGAAGTGGAAAGGGGGATGGACAGAGGGATGGAAGGTTGGGGAGGGAGAGATAGTGGAGAAGAATGGCAGAAAGCAAAAAATAAACGGGGGGAGGAGAGAGGGAAGAGCAGGGAGAGACAGAATGAGGAGAAAAAGAGAGGGAAACAGCGAGGGGATTGTAGCTGTCACTCCTCAGTCATCCTGGCAAAGCTGATTTACAAACTTAATCTGTTTTTAGTCTGGATTTACAAATAGAATGGATAATTACTGACAGAGAAAGCATGGCTGAATGCAGAGGATGCACGTCTGCACATAGAGAGAGAGAGAGAGAGTGTGTGTGTGCGTGTGTGTGTGTCTGTGGGTCTTTTCCATCAACCAACACTAATCACCTCCGAAATTAACATAGTGCATTACAGTATATTTAGTCAGCCTTGAGTTTTACTTTTTACTAGAAGCGGTTCCCATCATTATCGTCCACACATCACAACTCAAAACAAAATCCCACATGAACAGAACCGCATTTATTCATTAGCAAGAACCATCATTTTCACCAGTTTTTTAATTAAAGAAACAATTGGGAGCAGATGAACAGTGAATCTAATTAAGCCCCACCCTACCTTAGCCAGTTGCCACCCCTCCACCGCCTCCTCCCCGTTGCTCCGCCCTTCCGCCCGGATCAGCTCCTGGCTCCACCCCCTCAGCCGTCCGTCCAGCTCTTTTAGCTCCTCCTCCAGCCGGGCGGTCAGACGTCCGTACTCCTCCTCCGAGGCGGCCGCGGTGGCCAGCGCCCCCTCCAGGCCGTCCCGGGCCCTCAGCGCGGCCCCCTCCCACTGCTCCAGAGCCTGGGCCAGCGCCCCCAGCTGCCGGTCCATGGCCTCGCAGCCGCCCGCCGCCGTGTGCTCCGCCGTGGACGCGGCGCTCCGACGCACCCGGCTCAGACGCTCACGGCCCTCCAGCAGCCGGCACTCCACGCGCTCCTGAGGGAGGGATGGAGGGAGGGATGGAGGGAGGGAGGGAGCGGAGAGAGGAGACAAAGTTGCTACGGAAACTGTGGCTACGGAAACTGCAACCTCCGGATGTACTGCCGATTCTATTTAAAGCTGCCTACATAGGTTTTTTTTTCATACGTCTCCCGCTCCATCACTTTCTATCTTTATCTCCCAGTCTTTCATTCTGTCTTTGCACCATTAGTTTTGATGTACATTTTTTTCTCAATCTCAATTTCCTCTCACTGTTTTGCTTTACTCTTTCTCTCTCCATTTTCTCTGTTTCATCCTCTTTCTCGCTCTCTCTGTCTCCATCTCAGTCTGAGTGGAAAGGTAGCACTTGGGAGGCAGAACGGTGTGAAAAGCAAACACTTGAGTGTGATGCGATAGCAGCCAGCTGATGGAGGGAATAAAAAGGGGGGAAAAAAGCTGCATCCAACCACTTCTGTGTGTGTGAGTGGAAGGATATGAACATTAACCTTGAGACCATGAATGGAGAATCAAAATACTCCAATTACCTTGTGTATACATGGAATTATATTTCCTCTTCTATTAAAATGCTACACACTGGGGCTCCGCAAACACACATTTATAACGTGATAATTAGGACCCATGTGTGAAATTTAAATGCAAATCAATATTTCCTCACATATTTTCTCGCCTCCGTAATTGTGGAATCATTGAACAGGGAAAAGCTTGGGCATTAATTCCATTTCTACTCCATTTTCCCTGTTTTTCTCACAGGGTATTAGAGCAGCTCATAGGCAGTAAAATGTGCCAAGAGGGATAGAGATATTTGGCGGTGATGTGGGAACTAACTGAACTAACTGAGCATCAGTTCCAATTTCCTACATGGAGGTTTGCCCCCCTCCATAGATGGAATGCTTGCATTACTCCATCAAGATTAGATAGGTTCAGATGATCCAACAAGGAGTTGCCGTAGCAACATAGCATGGAAATGACACCTTTAAACTGAGAGTGGGTATATTTTCACACACTCATCCTCAGTGTTAACAGACCAACACACGCATGAAGCATGCACATGACTTGCACTCAAAAGCGGTGCTATGAGGTATTGGTTACTGTTATAATTACCTCAAAACAAAAACGCACACCATCTGTCAATAATACTGGGTTGGATTATTATTATGTACTCTTACTGTGACACATATAGATGTAATAGGATGAGATGTAGTTGGCGGGAATGAGGTGACAGAGATCTTTTGTGATTGCTTCAAAATTACACAGTGACCAAAGTGTAATCACACAAAGGGGCCAGCAAACGTTATGAGCAACTGAACTTGGTCAAAATTGTGTTAACTTGGAGGAGCTGCTTATAAATGTATTAATCTGAAATTTAATGAAGTAAATGTTACATAATTTGGTTTGATAAGATTAAGATGCACCTGAGCACAATCCACAGCACAGCAGTCTGCCTCACTGTCTCAATACTGTAACTATCCTTGCATCACAGGCTTTCGTGTCATATTGTACAGTGTTATTTCTAGTATGGGCTGGGAACCCAATTTTCAGGAATTGTTTAATTAGGACTTTGTTTCTTTGCAAATCCCTCTAGTGACTGGTCTACATACAGTACATGTATACTAGTCCCCATAGGGATCAAAGTAAAGATTCAGCCAGTAATAAGTAGAGTTCAGTGAGGGATCAACACCTACGACCTCTCAGATTTAGACTGCCTATCACTTGAGTGACTTGTCACTCTGGGTCCCACATTTGTTTCTTCCTGCATTTCAACTGCAAATACATTTCAATGAACCGAGGTGTCAGATCAATATTTGCTCATGCTGTGTCCTAGGCTCCTTTCCTGATTCCCTGCTATACACTGATGTAGATGAGGTTGTCTGTTTATATGCTGATTCTCTGCCTTACCCTCACTTCAGACAGTCTCCTTTTGATGGAGGTGGAGTCTCCTGATGTATCAGACCAATGCTGTAGCTCCTCCCCTGCAGACATCAGCCAATCAGTGAGCTCCCTGATGGCCTCCAGGTACTCCTGGTGCTCCAACACCACGGCCTGCGCCCGACGTACTCTCTCCTACACAACAGACACAAGAAGTCAGAAAAGACTGTGGCGTAAGAATGTCAAGTGCAAGGCAAATCAATGTACTTGTACATTTTTTGCAGGGGTGTAATGTTATTAAAATGATAAACTAAGCTGAAGAGATTTAAGAATTTGTAAGGAAGACAGCACTCAACTCTCATATCATATGGCTTTTCCTGTTTGTATGAGAATTCAAAATTTAACAAAAAACATCCTCCATACCTCCACCAAGGCTGTGAGATCATCAAACTGCACCTGCAGCTGGGTGCGGGCACCGTGGTTAAAGCTGGCATCCCCGGTCTTCTTGAAGAGCTCCCTGGCCTTTTCCTCCAGGCTGGACAGCGCCACCTGGTGGTCCTCCAGGTCAGCCAGCAGGGCTCTCAGCCTGTCCAGCTGGGAGGCCTTCTCCCTGGGCCCTGGCTGAGGGGTGAGAGGGGCGCACACCTCCACCTCCACGGCCTCCATCCAGCACCGCAGCTGGGCTGCACTGTCCAGGTAGCCCCCCCACTGGGACACGGTCCACTCTAATCGGCTGGAGGGGAGAGAGCGGATGTCATTGTTAATCTATCACTGGCACACATGGGAAATATACTGGATGGAACAAACATACAGTACAGTACAGTATCCTACATGGACGTAGTTTGTAAGGTGAAAAAGTAATTAAGTAAACTCAGTAACGTAATCTGATTACTTTGAGTTAGTTTTGTCCAGAGAAAATGAAGTTCAAGAAACAATAAAAGCTAAATTTGTTTTTCCTTTTCTGAGTAATCCAACAAGTAATGACCTTTTTTATACAAAAGTATCTGTAATCTGATTACTGTAACCTCAGTTCATGTTCTGTACATAGTAATGTTATAGACAAACACATAATGTGTATGTTCTGACTCTACTATATTGGTACTGTTTGTACTCCAGGATATTGCCCAGAAACATACACTGTGTGTAACACTGGCTTATCCCCTTTAATAGGGTGATTCAAACACACACAGACGCAGATACACACACACACACACACACAATTTTCCTTGCCCCATCTGTTCCCCCTGCACACACCAATAACGCCAATATCCACACACTCACACACACATGCACCTCTGTTTCACCTGCTACCTCTTGCCCCCCACTGTCCCTCTCTCCTTAAAACACAAACACGCCCCATGTGAGACCCACCGTTTGCCATCCGCCATTTAGTCCCTAATGAGATCAATTTATTCTAGCAGGAGGGGCGATAATTGCTCAATTAAGTGCACACACAAGCACGCTCACACACACCTGCATACATGCATGCACACACAACAACACACGATAAATCAGATACATCAGTCAGGGTTACAAAATGAGACAAATACTTCTCATTATGTACTTAACCTAATAGTAATTAATGGCACTGAGACATCAATCTCACATGATGAAAATAACCTGTTCCCATGATAGAGGATTTTCTGGCACACAGGTAAATGGCCTATATAACGCCCAAGGCTTTTAATGACACATTTAACAGTATAAAAAGCAGAAATAAAGAGTGGCTAGAATGAAAAGCGAATTTGGCCAGTTACATTTAATTCTACAATCATACGATGACAGAAAAAAGTTAAAGGCAGTTTCTGTGTGCTACAAATGTGGACTTAAAAGTTATCAGGACATCTTATCAATATTGTGCTATTAGATTATGTCGCAGGCGAGGGTTCCCTACCTGTGGCAGCTCATTGCGGTCACTAGCAGCGTGGCCCACGCATCCTCCACTTCCTGAAGCTGAGAGCGGATCACTTCCTGCCCGGCCTCCCCGTAGCTGCGCAGCGCCAGCTCACCCTTACCCATCGCCATGTTCAGCTTGACCTCGCCCTCGCCCTTCAAAAGCAGGATGTCCTGTGCACACAAAGCGGGGTTGGGGCGAATTGGATTTGGATTGGACATTTTGGATGGAAAACTTTCTCAGGCAAATAGCCCCCTCTTGTGTTTACATCATCAAATTGCAACAGAATGCTGTCCAAGAAAGCTTTGTCAGAGTAAAATGAGCACAATAACAATGTTATCTGTGTATGTGAAAAATGATGAATAAGTGCATATGATAAAAGATTAGAGTAACAATCACTTTAAATAATATGTCTATGTATGCAGTGTTTTGATTGTACAGTGATATAGTCTACTGCCTATCCAAGTTCACTGTCCATTTGCATTGCATGTGAAGTCCTGCTGTCCCTGAACCATGTTGTGTCAGTATCTACTGTGAAACTCATTAGTTGTCAACAATTGTCAATATGTCTTTGCATCATTGCCATCAAGACAAATTCCTGTACATTTATGGTACCTGGCTATTAAAACAATTCTGATTTTAATTCCAATCTCACCTGCACAGTCTCCAGCCTCTGCTCCAACTGCTCTTTAGTCCCCATGGTGCTGTCTACCGTCCCCAGTCTCTCCTGGATCTCCTCCAGCCAGGCCCAAACCCCCTGGAGCGTCTCCCCAAAGGCCTGGCACTCCTGGCAGCCTCGGAGCCTCTCCCTGGCTGCCTTGAGCAGGGCCTGGTGCTCCATCTGGAGCTGGCCGGTCACCCTCACCTCTCCTTCTGACCCCCGGCCCGCTTCGGACAGAGACTGGGCCTCCTGGCAGAGACGCTCCACAGAGCCCCTGGCAAGAGACAGTCTTACGTTATTGTTCATATCAGAGTAGTTGAAAGTCAAGATCTCAAAGAACTGAGGTGGATGCTATGGCGTTCCACCGAGCCTCTACACACACACCTTCTTGTTAGCAGCTCCTTGTGGAGGTTCTCCATTCTCTCCAACTCTTCGGTGCCATCAGGGGCTCCTTGCTGGCTCTCTGCCACGAGAACAGGCTCCTTTTTCAGGCTGAGCTCCATCTGCTCCAGCCAGCCTCTTATACCCTCCACACAGTCATCAAAGCTGGAGAGGAGAGGAGAGGAGAGAAGAGAAGAGAAGAGAAGAGAAGAGAAGAGAAGAGAAGAGAAGAGAAGAGAAGAGAAGAGAAGAGAAGAGAAGAGAAATGGGTGGGCATATTATATAAACATTCACATAACTTGATTCATATTCATATAGATACATACTCAAACACTAACATTCACACTTGTTAGAGACACAACAACACTGACTCACCGTTTCAGAAGGTCAATGCTCTCCTCCAGGTCTCGTTGGTTCTGAGAGCATGCGTTCAGGTAGCTGCTCCACTCTCTCTGACAGGAGGAGAGATGCTCTTGGACCTGTGCAGCTCCAGCCTTGGGCAGGTGGAGCTGGAGCTTCTCAGCCTCCTCACAGACCTGCGACAGACGCTGCTCCCCCTCTGACGTACGCTCCACTACCACCTGTGGATGTAGGAGGGGGAACATGTGGCTGATTAAACCTGATGTGTCCATGCTAAATGTTCAAGAGTCAACAATCAGTTGTATCCATACATAATTTAGGAAAAGGTCAGAGCTCTGTTCATATTTTTCAGGTTGATATACATGAACAAGTACAGATTCTGTGCAGTCCCATAATGCATTTATGACAGTGGTGTATTCTTTCTAAATATGTGTGGCAATTATGTAGAAATTCACAGCTATGGTGTAAAATTAATTGTTAAAGATAATTTTAAATATTCACAATGATAGAACTTTAACTTGCTATTATTTTCTCAAGTGCTGTAAACCGTGACAAAGTTTGATAGCATACAGGTATAGAGGAGTGAAGTGAACTGAATTTGCCTCTGGGTAATCACAGCGCCATACTGACAACGCTGTGGGAAAAATACAGACCGATACATAACAGTACCTTCAGCCTGTGCAACTTGGCTCCGAGGATGGCAACATCTCCTGATTGGTTAGAAAATTCTTTCAGCTCCGCCTTTAGCTCTGCAAGCCAGGAGTGGAAGTCTTGGACCAGCTCTGCTTCGAGGAAGAGAAAGAGACGACGACAAGAATCAAAGGCTGAGAGGAAAAGATCGAGAGAGAAGTTGAGGGGAAACTGATGCGCGGGAGATGGGAGGCAGAGCGGATGTGAGAGGGAAGGAGCCAGGAGGAGGAGAGCGGGCAGAGGACGACGCGCCGAGGCAGATGGGATGTGTGGGTGTGTCCGCACGGTGCAGCGCCGGGTTGCCTTGGCAACAAGCCCAAAACGACTCCCTCGAGAGCAGATGTGACGAGAGCGACATTACTCTCCGAGGCACAGGTGTGTGTCGGCGCAACGAGAGTGCACCAGCATGCCAGACGGTGTGCGTCAGTGTAGTGTGTGTTGTAGTGGGCGGTTTGAGAGTGCTCTAGGGAAAACTTGTGGATAATCAAGACTAAGTGTGTTACACCGCTACCGTGTAAAGACGTCGCATCATGTTATGTTGCATTTTATTGGGTGACTATAAGATATTTAGCGTTATTTGAAATTTTAGTTCTCATCAGGGAGTCAGTTATGGTGGCTACTTCAGTGCAATTACAGTCAAATAAATCACTCAACGTATTGGATGAAAGTAAAGAAAAATAAATCCCTTTTGGAAACAGTTTCATCAGCCATGAAACTGAGTCTATCCATCCTAAATCGAACTCCCAAAAACAGAATCTAACCCCAAAATCCAAAACAAAGTGCCCAGTCACATCCCTTACCGTTGAAGTGGAGCTGCAGTCCGTCCTGCAGGCTGCCTCTGGTCCTGGCACAGCGCTGGGCCACGGCCTCTGTCCGCTTGGCAATGGAGGTGAGGTCGGAGGAGAGGCGAGACAGCTCCTGGGACGGATGCGACCTGCACAGAGCGCTCAGAGCCTCCCTCGCCGAGTCCATGTCAGCCCTCTGCTGCTGCACAACGCTCTGCAGGTCCTGAAACCCAAGTGGGGCGAGAAAGAAGAGGCAAAGACTTTACTTTGCTTCATCATCATCATCATTGGATTTTGCTTTGCTTTATGATCACTGGGGCAGCAGGTTTGGTGGCATGAGTTGGGAGACCGTCCTTCAACTGGAAGGTGAAGGTTTAAACCCGTGATAAAATCCGCCCTGCTGAAGTGTCCTTGAGCAAGGCACTGAATGCCTAGCAGCTTCAGGGGTTTTATTCTGTAGCTGACCTTGACCTCTGACCTCCTTGCAGAAGGGAGCAAACGAAGAGAGAACTTCTCCTTCAGGAATCAATAGAGTATCACATAAAAAGGTTCACATTGTTGTGCCTGACTATACTTTGGGCAGGTGCTAAAAAATTAAAACAAGAGGCACTTGAGCTTCCTTTTGCCCCGCCATAATCACCATGATATATTAAACATAACAAATTATGCTAATGAGGCAATAAATAAAGCTAATGAATGTATTAATTAGCAAATATTTCTATGTCAACATACTTGTCTTCACATAAAACATGGGGCATTAAAATGAACTCTGTATCTTAAAGCATTAAGGAGTTCTAGTAGTCTCAAGAAAATCTGTTTTTCCTCATTAATATGCAAATTTATGCAGCAAGGTACTCCAAAATCTAATTAGATCATCTACTCTATAGGGAGAACCTGTGGTGTCAGTATGTCAGTAAGTTTCTATCATGTATTGTTCTTGAGTTATTGTGTCGACACACAGACACACAGACGCCTCCATGACGACATCATGTCCCACATACCATGTATCATGATGACAAAACATAGAAAATGAATGGTACCAATGCATCATTTCATTATTACCACAGATGACAGTAAAAGGAATGATAGCGCCATACCTTGACTGTACCGATGTCTTCTGGGGAAGTGGCTTCAGTGAGGTCAGACAGCGAACCCTCGACTGTCTCCAGCCGCTCGGCCATCTGGGACATGAGGTCCTCCAGCCGCTGCTTCTGGAAGCTGAAGTAGGTCAGAGCGTGTTTGGCCTGGTTGTACACCTCCTGGGCATGGGCCATTTTCTTCCTCAGGTCTGACTCCAGGACCTAGGTAAATGAGACACATTTAACTACATTATACAACCAAAAATATGGCGTAAACACCTTAAAACTTACTTTATAAAACACTTTATAATACAAAAGGATGTACACTGGCATGTGCAATATTCTGTTTTTTGTTGATTTTACTGGGTTTTTTTATCGTTTTACCGTTTCCACTGCACATATTGACAGCTTGTGTATATCCTATGTTGAATGTATAAAATTTGGCACTTTAATGTATGAATGCATGTGTATGTCAATGTTTGAATTATTGTAAGGATGCTGTTAAGTATGTCTTGGAGATGGATGTAATGTGATGCAATGACTCTGAGCCCAAGAAACATTTCCCCAAGGGGACAATAAAGTATATCTTAATCTTAATCTTAAAAGAGCTAGAGCTGAGAATAATATAGCCCAGTATTAGACTGCAAGCTGTGGAGAGTATATTTCCTTTTCCTTTCCTT
This sequence comes from Centroberyx gerrardi, assembly GCF_048128805.1. NCBI lineage: Eukaryota > Metazoa > Chordata > Actinopteri > Beryciformes > Berycidae > Centroberyx > Centroberyx gerrardi. The sequence continues at coordinate 10,446,802 of NC_136014.1, read as the reverse complement.
ATGCCATATTTTGACTTGCTTTAATGTCATGTTTTTGTGGAGCTGTGCTTTTATATTCCTTTTATGTTTGTTTATATTTTGTTATTATATTTTTGTTTTGAGCTTTGTAGTAATAGGTCTTTGAGCTCCACACTTAAGAAATAACACAGAAGATGGAGTGCTATATCTGCAGCCCTGGTGCCAATAAACACAATACAGCACAACTTCAAGAATGTTATTGCTTTTATACAACATTTACAACATTTTTACAATAATATCAAACATTAAACAAAGATACAAGCTTTGTATTTTGGCCATCTGCCGACAAATAATTAGTTCCTTGTTGCTAAGCAATAAAAAATCTTGCTTGATTCATTCTATTCAAAGTTTAAATTAAATGTAAATTAGACGGAGTGATACAGAGTGGAACGCCAATCATGTTCAATCACAATACGTCAGAAACAAATGTTGTATGTGGAAGTATTATCATTATTATCATTATTACTGCCGGTAGTAGCAGCAGCAATAGTTAAACTAAAGGGCAAGGGAAAGCAATTATTCTTTTGCTATGATAATTTCTCAGCAAAGTCCCATTTCTGCTCCCCACAATATTCACCTGCAGCTGTATCGGCGTCTCCTGCAGCTTGGCGAGCTCCTTCAGCTCCGTCACTCTCTCCTGCAGGGCGTCCAGCCGCTGCTCCCTCTTCTCCACTTCAACCTGTTGTTCAAAGTGCGGGGCATTACACTCACACCGAATCCCCCGAGCTCTGAATATTACACCGCTGACATCATTCACACGCTGATCATCTAACCTGAAAAGTGGCAAGGCGGGCCTCTGTCTTCTGCTTGTCACTGAGATTGGCGACGCCGTCAGTGAGGTCGGCGATGGAGGCGGCGGTCCATTGGTCGATGTCCTGCTCCATGGTCTTGAGGTCGTCCCATAGGGAGACGCAGTAACCCAGTCGCTCTGTGTTGGTTTGTATTCTCTCTGAAACCTGGAGGAACAGAGACCAGCAATCAGGACATAGTAGATATCTCTCTCTCTCTCTCTCTCTCTCTCTCTCTCTCTCTCTCTCGTGACAAGGGCTGGTACAGTATGCTACTGGGAGAAGGAAGGAGAGGGAGACTTAATTGGTTCGACAGATGCGGAGATGAGAAGTGAGAGACAGACAGAAAGGCAGATAACATGTCTAGACTTGTTTATATTTCTGTCTCGTTTGTGACAGCTGAGCAGCCAGCCGAATCCCACAAGGGGAGAGAAAAGTAAAAAAGACGGAGAAAAATACAGACAGAAACAAATACGCTTAAAAGAGCACCAACTCGAGTGTTTGGCAGTTCTGGATTGTGGGCTTTATAATTGATTATTTAACATTTTTCCTACTAACAGGAAAAAACTGCACAAAGCCCCTCATACTCTTCATAATCTTTATCGTATTCCAGCTCCAGACTCAACACTATTAGCATTTGTTTTAACCTGCGTGGAGTACCAGGCGGGTGGGGTTTATAGGATCAGGACGATTCAGTGATGGATATGTTGTCTCGCACTCACTGATTTGCCCTGTGTGACACCTAAGTAGAATAAAACAAATCCTGCAAAATTAAATATTTGAAAATGCTATTTAACCTAGATCTAAATTATAAACTACCTACTCATTTCTACTGTCAAAACCTCCCTACTTTAAATCTTTACTAAAACATTTGGGAGCCATGAACTTCCCAGCATCCCTCACCTCCAGCCACTGGTCTCTCAGTATCTCCATGTCTCTCTGGATGGAGTGTGTGTCGCAGCTGGGAACCTTCTCCAGCTCCCTCTGCAGGTCCTCCACTGTGCTGATGAGCTGGTCCATGTCCTCCTGTTTATCTCTCAGCTCTGCCTGCACCGCCTCATGCTGGAAGCACAGAGCAGGATGGAGATGCAGTGACAACAAACCACCACTAGAGGGAGAAATACAATCTGGCAGGGAATTCGGGGTTTTACTGCCAAAGTGTGATTCTATTTCTGAAAGTTGCAGTGGAGTCCTTTGACCCATATGCAAGTAGCATCTTGAGTGCTACTACTCAGTCTAAATATGAACTAACAACCACAGAATTATACAGTGCAGGGATTTATCAGAAAGGCAAGCAAATCCAAGGCACTCTTTGTGGAAAAAAAAAGTTAAAAGGCCTTTAATCCATCGTCTTTTTCAACAAACAGGGTTAAAATTTAAAAAAACTCACAATCCCATTGGACACATAAAATTGTTTGATACTTTTTTTGTTGCTCTGCTGTGTTCCTTGATGAAGGCCAAGGCCGAAATGTGTACATTCCTAACCCTGTGCATCAAACAAGCCAACAGATTAAAAGCTTTCCACTCTACACTGTCAGAAAAAGCAAAAGTGCCACAAAAACTCATTTTCTTGAGAGAAAGGAAAGGCTCTGACCCGTGCGAAAGTCCTCTTGGCCTCCTCGGGGTTGTGGTTATGGTCGGGCAGATTGTGAGCGACAGCCTGGGCGTTCTCCACAGCGGTGCTGAGGATCGACTTCAGGTTGTGGAACTGACGGAGGAGATCGACCAAAACTCCACTCAGCTCCTGACTGCATGGGGAGAAAGAGAGAAAAAAGACAAAAGGGATTACTTTTTGACTGGCAGTGGATGTTAGATGGTACAGATAGAGTAGGTTCTATAATTGCATTAAAGTGATACATTTTAAATTCTGATCAAAAACATTTAGAAGTGTTTCTCTTTTTGGGGTTTTAATGTTTCTATTGTTTGTCAGAACAGATAGAAGCAGCGGTCAGCATGCATTATATTACATTGCAGACAGCAAAGGATTATAATTACGATAAACAAATCTAATTCTCTCCCTCCCTCACCCATCGGTGATGAGAGTCCTGACGCTCTCCCAGGCGGTCTTCACCAGGGCCACCTCCCTCACAGCCTCCCCGGCCAGCTCGCTGTCTCTCTGGGCCAGCTGGCTTCCCCTCTCCTCGAGCCACTGCTGGGAGTGCTGCAGGGACTGGAGCTCATCCTCCAGCTGGACGAAGAAACGCAGCCTGGGGGAAATAGGTGCAGAGGAACACAATGAGGATTACCAGCCCGGTTCCAAACACAATACATCTCATTTTTCCAGGGACCGAATTTAAAGATGCAATCCAAATTGTATTTGTCGATCGAAATTTTGGGGCAACAGGGTTTAAACAGGGGTGTCATGCTGCGTTTGCACCAAAAGGGATAAACCTGCATGCGTAGACATCATATTATTTCAGTCAAATCTGGTTTTTAATCCAAGTGTCCTAATAACGGTTTAAATACCTGTTTTGAAAGGCCTGTACGGAGCTCTCTCTGGCCCCCTCTTGCCTCGCCTCCTCCTCCAACTTCCTCAGACTCTTCATCACCTCCTCCCTCCTCTCCCTGAAGGAGCTCCACAGGGCCCCTAAGGCCTCTGCTTCACTTTGCCTCCACCCCAGACCCCTCTGCACCCCCTCTAGAGCCATCATGAGGGCCACAGCCTGTCCCCTGCAGGACGTTCTCCCCTGGGGTTGGCCCACGTCTCTGGGGCCCCGCCACTCTGCCCCGCCCAGGTGGAGGTGCGCCTTGGTCAGCCGCCCATCTAACCCCACCGCCTGAGCCTCCAGCCGGGCCACATCACCGGCCGCTTCCCCCAGTCCGCTGTGCAGCTCTTCGGCCTTGGAGCGGTCCCAGCTGCCCCTGCCCTCCACGGCCTCGTGGAGGCGCCGTACGGCCCCGGCTGCCGCTCCGTGCTTCTCGAGGAAAAGCCCCAGCTCGGCCAGGCACTCCCCACGGAGGAGCAGCAGCCGCTGGGATTCGCTGAGGGGCTGCAGGCAGTCCTCCCTCCGGCCCTGGAGCTGCTGCTGGGCCTCTGGGGTGGAGGAGGGAAAGAGGGAGGACTCTCTCTGCTGGAGGGTCTCTCTCAGCGATGCATGCTCCTGCAGGTTTGCCTCATGTTCCTGGGAAAAGATGGTTCAATTAGATCTGTAAATTTCTATAAGCTTCAACAGCAACCAATATAAAATTATATCTTGCACAAATGCTCTATTTCTTTATAAAAAGTATTATAAAGGAGACTACTAATTACAGCAAATTACTGATTCCTCACCTTGAGGTTAGCAACTGCAGCCTCCAGGTCGGCGATATCGACCTGGGAAGTACTTCTGATGCCGGACAGGAAGCTCTCACTCCACTGGGTCAGGGTCAGCAGCGCCTGGTCAAACAGCTCCAGCTGTGACAGCTGAGACTGCAGCAGCTCAAGCCTGCAGAGACAAGGAAGACAGTATGGAGGAAGAAAATGTCTCACTGTTTGGATCGGTGCATTCTTGGAAAGGTGAATGAATTTAAATAATCTGTATAATCATCTAAAACTAGACAATTACCTGTGTGCTATGCTGTCCTTCAGTGAAGTGCATCTCTCCTGCAGTTGTGTGAGATCATCAGTGAGCTCTTGGATACATGCTTCAGGCGCTGTGGGGTACAGACACAGCCCCAGACTCACTAGACCCTGAAGCAGAGCATCATGGGATGGTGCCTCCTTCTGCATGTCCTGTACGGATGAATAAAGCATTTATTTAGAGTTTGAAATGTATCTATTTGCATACATAAAAATGTTAAAACACAAAAAAATAAAAGAAAACATATTGTATAATAGGTGAGATAAAAATAAAACTCCAAGAGTCTTATAAAAACTCACTTCAAAAGAACAAACAAAGAAATCCACCTTGATGACACACAAAAATGCAAGTGAACTGGATAACAGAAACCAAGTGACAAACAGAACAAACATTTCAGCCTTAAAGCAGCATCTTCTTATTTGTGTATCATTATTATGAAAGATCGGCTGAATTGAAACAAGCAAGGAATGTTAAAAAGATTTACCTGTACGTTTTGTAGTTCATTCCTAAGCTTTACTTTGTCTGCAGGGAGTAGGTGGGTGTCGGGACAGCAGACAGACTCACACCTGTCCAGCCAGCTCTTGATAGAGGAACTCTCCTTTTCAAATCTGGAAATACAAAGAAGGCACAAGTATTCAAATCAAGGGCAATTTATGCTACACCATATATCCCATATTTAATACGATGAGTATTGATTGAACAACAGATTGATACAAGTAAGAACCTACGATCTTATAGTACACACACACACACACACACACACACACACAGGGATACCGTGTGATACTGTGTGTTATTGTTATCTGACCATGGCTCAGTATCAGTGACAGGGTCATAATAGGGCAGCCATATCTCCCCAGAGCACCCAATGCTGTACGTAATCCCTCATACATACACCTGCAGGGAAGGAGATGAGGTTGACTATATGGAAACACACAACCACACACACACACACACACACACACACACACACACACACACACACACACGTCAACCTGGTATAGTTGAAGTAGAGGCAGTAGAAGTATAATCCATTTAATTTAAGGCTGTCACTCTGGCTGTGCAAGAAGTGGGCTAACAAGCAAGCATCCAAAGCTTAAGCACACAATTTAACAAACACCATGCGACCGGATCATTATTTTTTTCTTGCCGACTGATACAAATAATGAGAAACAATCACGGCAGTGAAAGTCTATTGAGGGAACAAAGGGAGCCATAAGAAAAGAGTATTATTCCGAGAGAAATGCGGTGGCTGCCTAGGGGACAGAGGGAGGCAAAGACAAGGTCCTGTTGCTCTACATTACAAAGAGATAAGGGAGCGATTCAAGGTACAGAGGAGAAAATCGGCATACACAGGAGGATTCAGGATAAAGAAACAGCTGATGAGGAGCAGGAAAGAGCAGGAAAGAGAGGGACAGGAAAGAGCAACGTCTTGAAAATAATAATCGGAAGGATGTATTACGGGGGTGTGAATAAAAAGGCAAAAACTGTAAGGACAAAACTGTAAAACAATGATATCCCCTTAAAGGTGCAAGGGAGTTCTATGTCCAAAATGGATTAGGACCAGGTGTATTGGAAGTAGCATCATACCAAACTACAGGAAGCAAAGTGTGGGGTGTTCTTCACTGTGTTTGATATGACAAACACACCTGAAGCGGTGAAAAAAGGGAAAAATCACACCTCTGGGCATTAGAGAGACACAGAGCAGACACAGGGAGCGCCCTTCAGCCCAGCAGGACAATTGACATCACAGCAAACGGCTAAGAGCCGGAGCAGCTGGTAATACTTTCTGGTTGAAATCCTAAGTAAGCTCCTGCTGACAAAACAGAGCCCCTTTTCCACACGATAACAGAGACAATTTTCCTTCTATCTCCCATGACTTTTCTCTGTGATTCTGTCCACAGATCTTTCTATCATCCAGGTGTTATTGCCTCAAAAGTTAGACAGCAGGAATCAAGTCCAGATATCTGATGTGGTATTCAGCCGATTGCCGAGTAAGGGTGGTAGTTGGAAAAACACTAACAGCATGGCATCAGCATTTACTATAATACTGGTAGTTTTATTCATGATCTAATATTTGTCTCTTCTTTTCCAGACAAATATGCATGTGCAAGCAGTGTTTCTTGGTGTAGTTTCTTTCACAGATGGTCCAATTTTCCAGATAAATACACAAGCATGGGCATGTTTTGCTGTTAATTGTACCTTTGCCATAGTGCTAGAAGGTTCTCAAGGGTAGCTTGCTTTTCTGTGGCCTTTTCCATGTCCTCTCCCTGCTGCTTCTGGAGGTGAGCCACCTCTTCCTCCAGCTGGCTCCCCTCTCCAAGCCTCTTCATGGCCGAACACAAAGCCATCAGCCTGGGCTTCAGCTGCTCCAGAGCCTGGCAGACCTCCTGGAGAAAAGACAAAAATACACACATGTACTCGTAACCCAATGCCAAAGAGTATGTTCAACTGCAGTGACTATTATTCAAACACGGTGGAACCCGACTGGACCAGAATGGATGGATTTTTATTACAATTTTGGTAGCAATTTTAAGTTTTAGTTTGGTTAGGATGACCTCAAATCTTCAGTCCCATATCAAGCCCTATTTATAGCTTAACACAGCAGAAGCCAAGCGGACCAGAATGGATCAGATGAGTTTGAGTTGGTTTGAGCCGAACTTAAGTGTTCACTTAAGTGTTCAGGGCAAATTTTCATAAAAAATATATAAGTAGTTTTAGGCTTTAGTCAGGTTTGGTCTCAAAAAAAGCTATAGGTCTACCCTTCAGACTCCTTGGGTTTTAGTGAGGTCAACCTCAAATTTTCAATCCCATGTAGTCCCATCGAGCCATATTGCTGATACAGTAAGACTTCATTAGTGTGTTTCTTACCATGTGTTCCTGGAGGCTTTTGTAGGTCTCAGATGATGATATACAGTATGTGATTGGACAGTCCAGCTTCTCTTTAAGGTCACTCATTGTTTTCTTCACCTGATGATGACAAAAACGTCTCTATCAGTTATTCAAATAATAAGATCCTGTTCATTCTCAATTACCACTTCTGCACCAAACTTCACCAAAGAGTCACATATATAATTCTATTATGAGTTGCTGTATACCTGTTCCAGGTTGTCGTTGTATCTCTGCCTGTACGAGGCGCTCTGGTTGAGCTGACCACCCAGCTGCTCCACTCTCCCCCTCAGCTCTTCCCAGTCGCGCCCCGTCTGGGCCAGTCGTGCCCGGATACGCCCGGCCTCGCCAGGGGTCATGAACCCCGACAGGGCCTCGCAGTCCGCCTCCATGTGGGCCAGGACCGCCCGCCTCTCCTCTAAACCTGCCCCCACCGCCTGGAGGGACGCAGTGGGAGAGAAATGACAGTGAGACAAAGTAAAGGATGAAGGCATGAGCTGGGACAGATACAGTAAACAAGACAGACAGTGAGTGGAGGTGATAGGAGAGAAAGTAGAAGAATAAGAGTTGATAAGGAAAGTCTTTCAAGCAGATAGGATCTCTGTATTGGCCTGATGGAGATGCTGTTATCTTTAATCTTCAATATGTTCTTCAATATGCTCTATTTATTGTATTTTTATTTATATCCTCATCTTTGCTGCTGCACTGACCCAATTTCCTCTGGGGGAAAGATATATTTTTCATCTTAATTCATCTTAATCTGAATAATCCCTCAGGCAAGTGATACATTACTGACACAAGGCCAGACAGCTTTTTGAGTCTTACTCATTTCACTTGAAGCTGCTGTAAACAAGTACAGCTTCTGCACAGTCCCAAGGCAAATTTGTGTGAATGATTTACATTCCTTTCTGAATATGACAAGATGATTGAAGTGCCTCACCTCTGACTGACTGACTTGAATTGGGAAAACAAACAAGTTACATAATGAAAGGATATGAATGAAGGAGACGAGTCCCATACCTCTACTGTGCTGATGTGTTTGTCCAGTGGATCAAAGGAGGAGGCGGGGTTGACATTTTCTAGCTCTTTCTCTCCCTCTGCGATCCAACAGGAGAAGGCCTCTGACTCACTGCTGAAACGCTCCCACCACACACACATCATCTCCAGCTGGACAACACTGGAAGACAGGAGATTAGGTGAGATCCATTTTGTCAAATATGTATAGGCTCAGACACACTGACACACACGTGTACACCAGCTCAAACGGTAGGTCAAACATCAGAGATTTAACAGACGAGCACATACACTACATGTTGGTAAAATTATTAATTTTGTAAATTTTAGACTCTTTTTTTCACCAGGCACTTGTCAAAATGTGTGAAAGATTTGTACTGGCACTTCCATTAAAAGAAAATGCCTTATTAAAGAGGCAATAAGTAAGATTTTTATTGCCCTGTAGCACAAAAAGACCATGATATATCTGTGGGGGTTGATAGGGTTGTTGATCAATACCAATGACTCAGCGATTAGTTTGCCAAGTGCTGAGATTTCTGGCTTTCAAAAACTCACTTTCTGGCCCGAACTCCCTATTTCAGCAACAGAGGCTTCATTCTCCACCATAACAGCAAATGACAAAGCAGTATTACTGTTACAGCATTTTGCATGGTGATATATTTCCTCTTCGCTAGACGTTTCTGTTGGATACTTGCTCTAATTAGCTAGCTTACTCATCGAAATCAGAATTGTGAAAATGTGACTTTTTGTTTGAGTTAATTTCAGGCCACTGTAATTCAAGGGGACGGGGCGGTTGGAGGAGAGACTTGTGTAGGAGGAGATTAGTTCTGTTAACGTTGTTGCAATTCCTACTGGTTGCCAATAGAGGCCGATAAAGGTCATAGATTACTTCATGTCATTAGCATTTCTCAACACTGGGTGCTGTTGGCCACAAGCTGTAGAACTGTAGAAACTGCTGTGACTTAAATTCAAAATAAATGGGTATCCGTTTAAGAACGTAGCACGTCATTATGCATACTTCTTTTTGAGGCGGTCTTGCAGCTGTGTGATTGCTTCTCTGGTGGACTGGGCCTGCTGCAGAAGAAGAGTCTGGTTCTTGGGTCCCAGCTGAATATCTACTGCCTTCTCCAGGAGGGAATCTGCTCGTACAGCACTCTCCACAACCCTCTTGAAGAGCTCCTACAGGCAGGAAAAAAGTTAAAACATGAGCAATGCATATGCACACACACACATTCAGGCACACACACACACACACACACACACCTTGTTGTGCTCCAGTTCAGTGCTCAGGCTGTCCAGGCTGTTGAAGAGCAGTTCTTTGTGCAGCTCAGTGTCGGTGCTGCTGATAAACCTCCAAACTGTTCCTCTCTCTGCCTCAAACTCCTGCCAGGCACTCAGAGAGGCCTTCAGATGAGCGGGAAATAACAGAATAATATCAATGGGTACTCTCATAAATTATACATGTACACTGTCAGATACAGACACACACACAAACGCACATACCCTTATTTAAAGTCACACTTTTTAGCTCATTCTAATTAACATGTTACACTACACTTATTTGACAATTTATGCCAAAAAATTACAAAAATGATATTTTATTGTGTTTCTATATCAAATTCTCATTACTTTTGCTTCCTGGAAAATGAAAAATCTTTAGTGGTAACTTCATCGTGTACCAGGAGCCGTACATAAAAATTTAAACCATCACAGATTTTTGAACAGTCCCACCCCTCTGCCCCTCCCATCAAATAAAACTTTGTTTCTCTCCCTAACTGATATCCCATTGGTTTACACTTTTGAATGATCTCTCCCTGTGTTATGTCCCGCCCCAATAATCTGTTTCAACAGGAAATACATCACATTAAGGAAGCAAGATGCTCTCAAAATGTATTGCTGCACTGCATTATGGTCTATTGAGGTTATTGTCAGTGGAGAAATTGGTATCTCTGCCTCTTCTACAATGGATTTCAAAATGGTGCCTAGAAAGAAGCCCTTGCTCTATAATTCTGTAGACTGACACCAAAACCTGATGTTTATCATTTATGTTATTTTTCTGCTATTAAACATTGTAGCTGCACTGGAAATATCTCAACATGACGTCATGTTGTCTACATTTGGCCACTTATCTGGGGGAATAAGAAAAATACACCATCAAACAACAGAATGGATCCAGAAATGCCAGGTACATCGTCAATAGCTGTTTTTTTTAACAGTGTTAAAGTGTTTTAGGGTGGATTTTCCCTTTAAATACAAACCCATTACCCATACCCATTATAGGCATAGACATTTTCATGCAGACACGTGTTGATTGTCTAATCAATGACAAGACAGTGATAGAAGTGTACATATAAACCCCAGGGCAACAGAGACAAACACCAGTTAACATACCACATAGCAATCAATAGCTGGTTAATGCTAGACACGGACCAATCATCGATCACGACGGGCATGTGCGGACAGATCAATGACACTCTCACATGCAAACATTAACACACTGACGTGAAAAGCCCATGTGAGCCCATCAGTCGGTCTACCTGCAGATTGTGCTCCTGTGCCCCTGCTTTGCGGTCCACCTCTTTAAAGGCTCCCTCCAGTTCCCGTAGCGACTGGCTAAGCCCCTCCCCCTTCTGCAGCTGGCGGCAGTGGGACACCAGAAGCTCCGCCTCCCTCCTGTCAGCGTGCAAGCGCTTTAGGTGTTGCTGTAACACACACACACACACACACACACAAGGAAACACCGCGTCAAATGACAGCCAAACCAGTTGAAAAGATCACACTGGTTTACTGTTCAAGAGACTTGTTTTGGGACACACACACACACACACACACACACACACCTGGTGGATGAGGTAGAGCTGCCTGGCCTCCTCCAGGTTCTCAGCGTCCAGGATCCTGCTGGTCTGCTCCTCAGCCTCCCGTCGCGCCCTGAGGACCTCCTCCAGAGCACCGCGCACCTCCTCTCTCAGCTCCTCACACTGGAACATAGCGGAGCCCTCCTCACCCCACTGTGAGAGAGGGGAAATGAGATTCAGACAGCATTGAGAGAAGGATATATAATAGAAGAGACAAATAATAGAATTTACCGAACTATGCAGCAGTACATCAAAAAAACATATCTCGCGTATGGATTTCAGACAAGGAAAGACTAGGACAGAACAGAAACTTAAGCTAAAACTAAAAAAGCTAAAACAGCATATAAAGCCAGGTCCCAGAGCAAGATGAAGTAATCACTGCCTAGTCAATTCTTTCTTTGAGCACTCAGATTTTGCCAATGATTAATCTTCTGGGAGCTTTCATTAGTCTACATTTGCATTAGATCCTGCGAGCTAATGGAGTTAATTCAAATGAGGTTTCACCTGACAGAGTGAAGAGAAGAGCGCCCTCAGGTCAGTAGAGAGTTTGGCCAGAGCTGCTCTCTGTCTCTGGATCTCCAGTTCGGAGCTAACCTCCGACAGACCAGTCAGACGGCTCTTGAGCCACAGGAGGCTCTCCTCTCGGCCATCGACGGCTTCCTGCAGAGCCTGGAGTTGATGGAATTGAGGCACAAAAGAATGCAGGGTTACTGAAGTTGAGCTGCTTTGAACCTTGACCTAATCTCTGCCCTGAAGAAATACGCTGGCTCACCTGAACCGCAGCATCCACCTGCTCCTGTTGGCCGGAGTCTCTTGCCGTTTCTCTCAAGAGCCTCACCTGCCTCCTCTGAGACGAGAGCCAATCGGAAAGCTCACAGAATCTGCAAAGAGGAAGCAAACCTTGTCATAATGTAGTAATGGCAAGGTCAGACCGGAGTCAATATTGATGTAAGGACTTGGAGAAACGCCTCTTTCTCCGTCTATCCTCACCTCTCGTTCCACTCCCTCCATTTATCAGGGTGCTGCTGCAGCTTGAGGTGGGTGCTCTCGATGTGCTCTGCGACCTCTGCCACAGCCCTCCTGGTGGAGTCGAGCGCTCGGTAGGCCGGGTCATTGTCCGGCAACATGTGACACAGATCCTCCATGTTCATAATCCTCTTCTCACACAAAGTCAGGGGCTTGCGTTCCCTGAAGAAAGTCTGGGGGTGAGAGAGAAGGAAATGTTGGACTTGGCTCCCGACATGATGAGTGATTTGATCTTTCTCTTTTACTCTCACTCTTTTAATCACTGCCCATTTGTTATCTGTCTGTAAGATTCTCCCAAATCCAAGGCTCACCCTGTGCTCTTTGATCACTCGCTCACTGGTACAGGTGCTAGAAAGGGCCTGAATTTCTCTGTCCAGCTCTGTCCTGCAGTCTTGTAGGACCACATCCACATGACTTCGCTCCACCTCCACCTTCAGACGGAGCAGGTGGGACGGCACCTCGCCCTGGATGTCCTGTAGATAGACGGAGAGCATAAGAGAGATAGTCTTATGAATAGGGCTTTATGTATTCCGTACATGTACCCCCAAATTTTCAGAGACAAAATTCCCCCCAGAGACAACGTGAGAACACGCTGAGAAGGTTTCAGTTTAACCTAACTAGGAGAAGCTAATTGGAAAGAGACTGGAAGAGACTCTATCAAAGCTAAAGGTCTGCGTAGTTAAGTTAATGAAGTATGGACTCTGCGCCCCCAGAGAGTTGCAGTAATTAGTGAGAGTGTTAAAGCATGGTGACCCCTGACCTTCCAGTGTTTGTGCAGCCGGCGGACAGTCTCTTGCAGCCCCTGCTGCTCCTCCTCCGGCAGGATGTCTGTCAGCTCATCACACGCCTTCAGGAACACGCTCAGCACCCGCTGGTCCAGCTGACTAAAAAAATCCTGGGAAGGAGAAAAAACACAAGATTGAGGCGAGTGAAGCAATGCTTGAGTTGAAATACTGCATTTCATATTAGACTCAGACTGCTTGAATTAATCAAAGGACATAAAAAAGAGATCATTTAGGCATCTGGCAATCTCAAAAACCCTAAAATCAACAGGCATTTAAAAAAAAATTCATAACAGTTCAGTTGATTCATTGGCACAGACAAAAGCCATTAGAGATACACACCTCAGTAAAGCTGGGCAGAATAAAAAAAACACACTGACAGCATACACACATATCCAACATGCATAGATTACCATCCAAAGCATGTATTTTGAGCTCATCGGTGAAACAAATCCTAAGAGCTATTTTGCTTTTACATATTTGGCTGTCTTTACTGTCAACTGACTGTCGGGTGAAAAAGTAAGACTTAACACCAACAGGCATACTGAGAGACTAGTATCCCTACAAACCAGCTGTACCCCACAAGTACCTGGTTTGCGTGTGTATTTCTATCGTGGGAAGCTATAGGTTTGGTCTAACCGTGTGTTTTTTCAGAAGCTCCTCAGGGTCTCCAATCTCTCTCAGGCAGCCCTGCGCCAGCCTCAGCACCCTCTCCAGCTCCTGACGCGACTCCTCAAACCTCCTCCTCAGGCAGTTGTTGGCCTCCTCCTGCCTCCTCCACTCCCCAACCTCCTTCACCAAAGCCTGAGAGGAGGGACAGGACAGGTAGCAGTGAGAGTGTTTGGTCTCATTGGTGATATGGTGTAATTATATTATTTGTCTTACATGAAGCAAATGAATAATGAGACACACGAGGAATGCCAACCTGCATTGTTGCCTCCTGGGTGTTATAGTTCTCTTGTAATGCGATTAATTCTAATCAGCACTCAGTTTCTGTGTGGCATTATGGGGGTGTGTGCACACAAATTGTACATGTATGTGTACTGTATGTATACGACATGTACGAGTGATGCTAACCTGTGCTGAGCCCTGTATCTCGGACACTCTCTTTTGCAGGAGGGACTGGTCGAAGTTTCGGAGCACCTTACTGGTGGAGAGCGCCCTCTGCAGGGTGTGGTGGTTCCTCTCAATCACTGACAGACAACGTTTACAGCTCTGCTGCTGGTTGAGCAGGTCCTGAGGAAACAGAGGAAACAATGTGTGGCATACAAACAACTTAATGAATACTTAAGTGTGTTGAAAACGGTGCGATAAAATATTCCAAAATAAGCATCAATCATTCCATTCTTATCTGAATTTTCACAGCAAAAAAGTTATAATTAAAACAGGATATAATGACAAAATTGAAGAGTATTTTACTGGATATTTTAAGGGGAGTGGGCAGCGGGGAAGTAGTAAGGGAGACAGAGAGGGGGAGACACAGGAGAGAAAGCTCTGATGGGATTTGATCCTAGATTTTCATGGCAAAAAGGCTAGAAGCAGGTTGTAATGACAAAAATGAAGATGATTTTACTGGCCTTTAAGGTAATGGGCAGTGGGAAAGTAACGAGGGAGACGCAGGAGAAAAAGCTCTGGCGGGATTTGATCTTAGGCCAGTGGGGGCCACATGACTTAACCCCTTAACCACATGTCCAGTCCTTGCATTGCGGCGTAGTCGTCATATCTAACCTGCCACTTGTGTTTGTGCTGAGTCTGGGCCTGTGCGTCCGGGTCTCTGGCAGCAGCAGTGATGCGACTGGCCCGCTCCAGGGCTTGGTAGAAACCAGTGATGTGCTTCTCCATCTCCTCCAACAGCGGCAGTAGGCCGTGACACTCCCTCACCAGGGACGGACACCGCTCCCTCACCTGGAGACAGAAATAAAGTTGTCCAATAAAAAGTGACAGGGAAAGAGACAGTGGTGCATGATTTATAAGTACAAAATCTCACCTAAGGGGAAAGGTAGGTGCGCCGCTTTAAAAGAAAGACTAAAGACAGAGTTTTCATTCTGCCTTTTATGTTTTTGCTTTTAGTGGTTCCTACCTTACTCAGCTGACCTTTGGCTGTTGCCATAGTTGCCATGACCCTGGCACCCTCATCCTGTGGTGCATCCTTGGCAAGGAGTTGAGCACTGCGGGCAGCCAACTTGTATTGTGTCTCCATGGCAACGACCTTTTGCTTGGTATTCTGAGAATGAGATGTGCAGGCAAAGGGTAAAAGTCATCTTAGAGATGTTTAAACTTAAGGCAAGCTTCCATCAAAACTGCTTTGGCAATGGGAATACTGACTATACAAGTAATGTGGTTAGTCTGTCTGCAGCTCGCACCCAAAGGCTCTGACTTCAAAATAGCAGTGACATAGAGCTATTATCAGCCTAATTTGGCAGCTGGCTTCATCAATATCAAAAACATCTGGGAAAGATGGTGAAACTGTATTGCTTAACAGGGTGCAAGTCAACTAAAACAAAGAAAATCCATGTACCGTGGTAATAAGGATGAATTGTATTGTATTGAATTCTGATCTATTCTATTTTATACTTATGACAGCAACTCTGCACTGGGTATGATCATTTGCTTTCCTCACCTCCACATCCTGCAGAAAGGCCCTGACATTAAGGAAAGACACCTGGACAGGAGCACTGAGTTTGGCCTCTGCTGTGTCCAGCAGCTCCTTCAGGGCCGACACGGCCTTCAGATGGTCCTTTCTCCACTTTTCCACCTCATCTGCACGGGCGTACTGCAAGAAAGAGAGGATGATACAGATTTTGAGCATGATTTTCATTGAGAGATGTACCTTTCTCAAGCCTGGGTCAAATAGTGTGAGGTACACTCACAATCACATAAACGTGCACAAAGTCGATTTGCTTAAAGGTAATCTGCAAGTTTTTTTTTTAATTTGGGAACTTTGGGGCTAAGCGCTCATTGCTGTGGTGTTTCTGCACTGCACTTCCCAGAGATCACCTGTCAATCAAACAGTGTGTCCAGTACTGTGACGTCTTTTGGATTTTCTGTTGATGAAGTTTGAGTTTCTGTAGGTGGCGCTCTGTCTTGTGTCTGCTCAGCCATGGTGGTTATAGCTGTTCATGCTAACTGCCCAGTTCTTCTATATATTCCAAACACCAGACCTACCAGATACCGTGTGTTTAGAAGAGCAAATGTAAAAGCTTTCATGGACTTAGGTTTAATCACTGTTGTATTATACCATTAAGAAATGCAAAGCATCAAAATGGATTTAGTTATATGAAAATGTTGTGGATTATTACTTTAAATGTAATTATCCAAACTGGCACCCACAAATCTGGCACACATTGTATTATCCTGTGCGGTTAACCCCAGCCATCTGGCAACAGAATGGGCTAAAACAATAAAATGTACAAACAATAAAATGCATTTGTAAATACAATTTGACCCAGGTCCGACTTTTCTCTGACCTAATTTTGAATTGTGAGGATTAGTAAGGCTGTGGTTTTTGTTACTTGTTTGACTTTGAGAAAGAGGTCCCTCCATCGGCCGTTCAACAGAAGTAACTGCTGCTTGAGGTCAAGTGACACCGTCTCATCACATGTCTCTATCAGGAAGTTTCCAGCGTCGTTCATGGCTGCGTGCTGATCCATCCAGTGGCTGAGATTCCTGAAAAACTCCTGGGAAGAGAGAAAGACCCATTAGCCCTTATGGTTTGATTAATGAGAGCGAGAGAGAAAGAGAGAGAGAGAAAGAAAGAAAGAAAGACAGAAAGAAAGAAAGAAAGAAAGAACAATGAAAACTGGGGTAATTAGCTATTTAATCCTTGGTGATTTGGTTATTGGGGATATGAATCTGAGCGTTGAGGTAACCATGGCGATGCGACAACTAGCAAGGGGATCATCATATTAGTTTTCTAATATGATTCCACTTAGAAGATGCTAAATGCTTGAAATTGGGGCTTCATTTGATTGCTACCACTCCATGACATTTGAATCCATCAAATAAATAGCCTGCATGTCTGGGTGGAGTCTTAATCTGTACCCAGGAAAAAACATCTTTTAAGTTTAGCAGTCCAACTCAGTCACTCAAATGCATTTTCAGTTGATGTGTCACAAGTGCATAGCTGAGATTGCTCCAGTGTCAGAGTCCAGGCTCGTACCCGCTTGGTGTTTTCCGGCTGGCTGAGCGCTGCCTCTGCGTCCTCCAGCCAGGCCTGTAAGGAGGCCACAGTGGAGCTGTACCTCTCCCAGTTGGACAGCACCTCCTCCAGCATGCTCCTCACACTGCGCACCTCCACAGACAGACTCCTCCACTGGGTCACCACCTCCCGCATGAACCTGCGCACTCCAGCCTCTCCATCGTCCACTGGAGGAGAGACACAGCAACATTAACAACAACCACAACAACAACAATCACAGCAATATCAATACTTCTAGTACTAGGACTAGTACCATTACTGATACTGATACTGCTAATACTACCACTATTACTGCTGCTACTGCTGCTACTACTATTACTACTACTGCTACTAGTACTACTACTACTACAACTACTAATAATAATAATAACTATCATCATAATCATATTGGTCGTCATTTTCAAGAATATTTGTTTATGCATTGCCCTCCTTGATTTGCCCTGGTTGATTTATATGGAGATCCTATAGGGTTAACTCACAGGCCCATATTCACACAGACAATAGTAGAGCACACAAAAGTCTGATGGAGCTACATGCCTTCCCAGACAAATCTCTGACCTCAAAAACTCTCACTACAAGAGAGAAAGATGTATTGCCTTTGCTTATGTGCTTCATCATATTGGTGCAAACTCTCCAGCCTCACATGCTTTGTACAGCAAATGCAAAACCCTGGTCAGTCACTGTGGGGCTGCGAAATGAGTCCCAAAATACCCAATTTCAAATGCACATCAATAAGCCAGTGCAATCCCTTCAAATTTGCAGAAAATTACATATCAACCCCCCTCCCCTCTGTCTTCCCCCAATTCGTTATAACCTAAAAGCGAGCCTTCAGAAAGATCCAAATGATGAGCTCCCATCTAGCCAATCAGAGCCCAGGGCACAGACAACCAGCAGGGCTTACGAGCGGGGGGAGGGGGGGGGGCTTCATTTTTGGGGTCGGCCAATCAAGCCTCAGATCTCCTGATTTCTCGCCACACCTCGCTTCTCTCCTCT
The DNA here is from genome assembly GCF_048128805.1 of Centroberyx gerrardi. NCBI lineage: Eukaryota > Metazoa > Chordata > Actinopteri > Beryciformes > Berycidae > Centroberyx > Centroberyx gerrardi. Next base: position 10,428,679 of record NC_136014.1, on the reverse strand, counting down.
GCATACCCTAAAGCAGCGCAACCCTGGAACTTAATGAAACCAACAAGCTAGCTGTGTTTGCGCCCAGAGACCTGCAGAAGTGGAGCAACCCCGAACTAGCAAATGGGGTCGTATTCCCCACTGAGAGCTGGGAGTGGAGGAACCTCATTTAGCTGTAGCCTGGAGACCCTCCCCTACTACCAACCAGTAAAACCAGATAGGGGCTGACGGAGTGGCTGGAGGAGAGAGCCTGATTGGTTATTGAGTAGTAGAGAGGAGAAAATGATTGAAGGTGAGATATAGTGTGCAACAGTGAGATATTCAGTGCTGTTAACGATGTGTCAGAGAGAACATGTTTGGCTCGAGGGATCCATTCAATCGCAGATGAACGCAACATTAAAAATTAAAAGCATGAACTTATTTAAAAATCAATAGGGTCTGCACTGACGAGTACGATTCTTAAAACAAATCGTAAAAACATCTGTAAAACATGAAAACACAAGTGCACCGAGAAGGGTAATTCTGTATATTATTTACATATCAAAAAAGCAAATTTTCTGTATACATTTTGAACTCTCACCTGAAGCATCAGCGTTAACATAGACCTCAGCAGCCTGTTTCAGGGACTGGAACAACGCCTCGTAATTCTCAAAGAAATGTTGCCTCTCCACAAATGACTGAAGAAGACAAAAGGGAAGAGGGAAATCTCATCAGATGTTAATGCAAGATCCTTTGATGTCAAAGCTAAAAAAAACAACATCTTAAAGAAGATATGGGATTCCTATAGTACACTTCCTACATCTGAAGATTCTGATCAGTGAAAAATGTATGTAAATATGTAAAATGCAAGTAAAATGTAGGCTGTCAGTGGCTGAATATATTACTACATGACTTTCCACTAATAATATATAACTATAACTAAACTATAGCTGTGCAATATCGCTCTATTGCTGAGGATTCATCTTCACAACAACGAATATCACAATAAATGAAATGACTACAGGTATACAAGTTATAAAACATGTAGTATGTGTAGCAGTTTGTTTTTTTCATATTTTCCTAGAATGTTTATCCAATAATTTCCAAAAACTTCTAAAAACTGCACATTATGAAATTAATGTTCCACACTTTTCTTGACTTTCCATATCTGTACAGGAACCCTGAAGCTGAGGTAACATTTCAGTATATTGTGTACAGAGTGATACTGTAGGACTGAGCTTACAATATAGTTGTGGAGCATCAGCTCCACGGATTCCCGTCGGCCATATTTGATGATCCAAGATTTGAGCTTGGACTCGGCTAGAATGAGAAAGGCCTGTATGTGGTGCTTGTTCTCCATGAACTCCATCTTAGCCAGGTGGATGCTGGAAGATGTAGAGACAAAGTTCATCCTAAAAAAGACAAAGTTCACACAGGACATCAAACCTACAGCCTGACACTCATCGTGGTTTGCTTTTCCTCCTGAATTGCCAAAAGAGGCAGCTACTACAATTCCTAAACTGCTTCCAAGTCATCAAACATACCTACTGTATTTCTTAATAGTTAAACAACCATAACCTGTCTGTTCGAAAAGTAGTATACCAGGTCTCTGCTTTGATTAACCTGTGGTATATTTTTGCGTGTCAGGTTGTGATCTGCGCTCCAAGTTCAAGACTGTCTTCCCTACCTCTCAGCCATGTCTTGGAGCTGGTCTGGGGGAACAGGGACTCCGTCCACACTTCTGTCCTTATGGATCCTCTGAAAGACCTGCTGGTGACTCTCCAGGCTCTTCAACACATCCTGCATAATGCACACACAGTACATCCACACAGACACACACACAAACACTTGTAAACACTGACCACAAAATTATTCATCTGAACAAAATGCAAGAATCTACACACTGGTGGGCTGGTCTCAATAGTGAATTTATTTTACACTGACTAATATGTAGAACAATCTCACTCAGATTGTCACCTCTCCATCCAGCCCCTGGTAAGTATATTTTTGGCTTTCTACCAGATTTATTCTACTTCATCTGTGACTTTTGCCTTGTGTGTGTCCCTCCATGCTAACCTTGTGCTGCTCCAGGGCCCTGTGGACGGTGTTAGCGGTCTCGTCATGCGCCTGTTGGACCGTGATCTCCTGTCGCAGAGCCCCTTCCGCCTGGTGCAGCCACACCCCCACCACACCCAGAGGAGCAGGCAGAGACCTGTCCAGCTGCAGATGCCAGTCTAGGAGCTGAGATGAGGAAAAAAAAGAAAGCATAATTCAATGTTTGATGTTTTCATTCAGGAGAAGAGGAGAGACTCAGATTCAGAGATTCTTATTGTTTGGCTCATTGCACTGCACAGAAAATTGCCTCCCTCTTGACACCTCAGTGAAAGCTCAAACATGAAAGACACAACAATTACATATAAAACAATTGTAGTGAACACCAATATGCAAATTTAGCAGTGGGACAGATTGTAAAGCCAGTTTTAATGGGTTACTTTCTCTTGCATCAGTTTGTGTCTCAGTTGAATTAAGCTGAATTATTAATATGAGGGACACAAAATAGCTGCTGCAAAATGACCACAGAAGTGTCATCAACCTTGCTGAAAGAAGCAAAAAACACTCCAGCTCCAGAGTCAGCTTAGTGTTTGATAGACTGACTTCAATCCATGGTCAGGACTGAGGAGACTGCATATTCTTACACTATGCTGAGGACAGGAAACTTACACTGGCCACAGTGGCTGGTATGTTCAAAGATTTGACAGCCATTTTCGCTATTTGCCAATCAAATGGGTTTTTAGAATTGAAGAGAACCACCAAATGATGACTGGTGCTTGTCAGAGTGGCTGGTAGAATAGACTAACTTAGTGAGGGAAAAACAAATTCAACTATTCTAGGAGGCCGATGGATGTTCTTAAAAATCAGTCCATGCACCTTGGTTGTATGGTGAAGCAGCAACAGTTTCATTTTCCTTGAGAAAGAGTAGACTAACTTACAAGACACAGCCATAATTTACAAACGGCTGGCTGGTGGTAATTTCCCACCCCTGGCTATGACACTAGAAGAGGTTGATGGGTGCCTACTGCAGCTCTCACCCTGTTGGAGACCCTTTCCCAGGCCTGTTTGACCAGAGCCTGATCCACGGTCAGCATCCCATCCTTCTGCGTGGACTGCAGCGCTCCCTCCACCTGCTTCCTCCTCATCTCCAGCTGGACACGCAGACTCTTGAACAGCTAAGGCAAAAGCAGGAAAATCTGTTCATGATACACAGCTCTCCATCTATCCCCTGTAAAAGCCCATCCATATTGAAGTTACAGTATACAGACATCACAACAAGTGCTAGCTCAGAAGTCACAACCACTTCGTGCTCATACCTAATTAGACCCTCAGAAAAACTGTTGCTAATTGCCTTTGAATGCCGTCCCTCTTTCTGGCTTCACATTCTCTGACTCTCCTGAATAATGTGCAAAGAAAAAGGGGATATCCCACATGCTGCTGAATATGGAATGTATCCTGAGGCTTGGTGGAATAAGCCAGATTGGGTGAAAATATGAAGCTGCTGTCTGATCCCCACAGTGTAATGCCACTGATTAGGCTGATAATGGGGGAGCGTCTGTGCCCAGTGTGCCCAGTTTGTACTGCACACACACACACACACACACACACACACACACACACACACACACCAACCTGGTATTGTTGAGTGAGATTGCCCTCGGTCTCCTGAGCCTGTGCTGCGTCTCTCTCCAGCTGGTCGAGCCACATCTTCAGCTCCCTCAGGCTCTTACGCTGCTCTCTCTAGGAGGCCGGGAGGTGGAGGGGCGGAAAGGGTAAACGGGTGGAAAGACGGACACAGAGGGAGGAGTGGAGCGGTGGAAGAAACAGGGGGAAATGAAAAACAAATAAAAGGAGAGGGCATGCAAGGAGAAAGAGACGCGAGGGAAGGGAGAAAACAGGAAGGCGGATAAAGAAAGTGATTAACCAGAGAAATGTTTGAGGGATGGATGAAAGGATGGAGGGAGGAAGAGGGATAAAGAGGGGGCAGAGCGTGTACTGTTTAAACATGTGTTCTCTTAATCCTCTGTGCCTCCCTGTAGGACAAAACGTCAAAATCCACAGCTGCCAAAAACACTCAACTTTGACAGCGTACTTTGTCTAAGACCCCCTACTAATATTTCATTGGATTTTAAATAACCGTGACGATAATTCCACCCCACTCAAAAGCTGGTTAGATAGTCTATTCAATTTGAAAGCTGTTCAGTCTCTGCCTGTTCATTTTTATCAGTGGCCCCTTTAGGAAGCCCAATCTCAAATTTGATTCTTTATTCCTGTTTAAGTCTTGAAAATGGAGCAAGCTAATTCTAAAGGGATGCATTCTATTATCTGCCAAATTCTTCTCCCCCAAAACCTCTACAATCATTTTATAACCAGTGTTTCAATTGTCATATATTCTATGAAATAACACAATAACACTTTTGACGTTTTTATGTGTCAATGAAAACACAAGCTCCAATTGACATTCGCTCAAGTGAGAGTGACTAAGCATAGTCAATACAAACATCGGCGGGTTAGTAATAATTGTCAGCAAATAACAAAGCAGATGAGAAACACAGCAACCACAAAAAGGCTAATCAGGACTGTGAAACAACAAAAGACAACAGTGTGACACAGAACAGCAAGTGGTTAGTGTGGCTTTACAGCGTATCACAGCTCCTGACACTGTTAACCTTAAAAACAGCCAACCTCTATTCACAAGCTTTCCATCAAACACGCTGTATCAATGCACACTGCCAGTGCCAGAGGCTTTCATTGTCATGCTAATAGAACTGGGAGCCATAGCGCTAGGTGGTAATGTTAATAAATGGTAATATCACATCTTATTATACCGGACTTCCTTTTGTTATCACCACTCGGAAGCCCTGCGGCAGGAATATCACATCAGGTAAGATAAAGAGCCAATATTAACACATAGATTCTATTTTGACATGGAAAAACAAGGTTTAATCTCACCCACACAATGTACAGTAGGCAGCGACACTGTAATTCAATAGTATAGCCCGAATAAATAAGCATTGATTAAATTTATATGGAAACCATGCATGTGCAAGGGCCCTAATGGCATTGAGCTGCTGAGTTTGATGGAAAACCTGCCCACGGGATCTTAATTTACTATATAACCTACCTCCAGCATTTCCTCTATATCTCAAGGAGCAAGACCATACTGTAGGACAGAGGCAGGCACAACAACCACAGGAAAGCAGTCACCACATAACAACACCAGAGAGAGAAACAGAAGGAGAGACACGAGGAGAGAGATGTGCAAAAACGAAGTAACAACAGGCAAGACACAAACCAGACCTGGGTCAAATAGTAAGTGAAATTATTTCTTAGTGTTTGTTTTAAAGCTCTTGGAAACCCGGATAGGTGGGGTTCACCGCATCAGAACCATTTAGACAGTATCTGGTAAAATGTAATTCCCAGAAGAGTAAACTCATTTAATTCAAAATACTCTCCTCTGATTGTATAAATGCTTTGGCTTTCACTGAATTGTCCCATGGGGCAAGCCCCACCCACCTGGCACCTACATAGACTAAAACAAGCAACGAACAGTATTTGGAAATACTACTCGACCCAGGTCTGCACACCACACTTCAACAATAACTGACGAAAGACGAGATGCCACCTATATGTCATGGGTGAAGTTTGACACACTTAAGTCTACCTGTGGATGGTGGAGACATTTGGAGAAGAAGACAAAACATGTGAACCAGCTAAACAACGGAGGGATGCAGAGAGAGAGAGACAAAGATGAAAGGGTGCATATTCAGAATGAGACAAATCTGGCAGGACAGGTTACCTCTTCTTCTGGCTGTCCCTCCGAGTCGCTCTGCTGGCGGTCAGGATGGTGCTTCAGGAACTGGGCTACGTAGGTCATGATGGATTTCTCATCTGGTTTGTCTACATCGACGTCTGAGGAGGGAGCCAAATTAATGAGATCAGATTAGTCATGTCAACATTATTGTGCACCACTAACATGTAGGTACTGAGTGAAAATCTAAGATGAAGCTATTTGATGATTCTACGGGTGTTTCCCTCATAGGAAAAACTGGCATGAACACGAATAAGCTTGCTTGACTGACATCTGTTCAGACACAAAGACTGGCACCTTGTACGAAAACAACCTTCAGCACTTCAGTCGAGTGTCCAAGTTTTGTTTGGAGGTTCTGCGATGCTGAATCCCATGGCCTAATGGTCCTTAATTACACTGATGTCAAGCTTCATTTGTCAGAGTTCATTCTGAAGGGCAGGCGTGAAGGGGCACAGATGGTGTTTGGCAGTTCCACTAAGGAGCAAATCTGATGCCCTGACAGATATTCACCATTGTGTTTCTGTATTTTGAAAAGCCGGCTCTTCATGATGATCAGATAAGCTACTGAATGCAATTTAATGTTAAGCAAGTTTATTTCACAACAATTATTATAGCAAATAGCATGAAGAGCAGTTGTCTTTTTTAGGTTATTTTTGTGGTATTGTTGCTTTTTATGAAAGCTTGGAGAGAAAGTGGAGAGAAAGAGAAAAGATAGAAGAGAGGTGATGAATTGTAGCGTTAGTTTGATCCTATGATGTTGCAGGTATGTGGTTCGCTGTCAATAAGATCACTGGGAGACCCTATCAGCACTGATAATGCATATTTATTCAGGTCCACTACTACATTAGTGAAATTTGTAAAGATTTTTCCTGCTGTATTTTCACCTATATAATCACACAGCCTTGCTATTGGGAAACATTATTTACCTTCTGGGTCAAGAAGCTGCGGAATGCCCAACTCGGTCTCAGCCAATAAGAAGGCTTCCTGCAGATTCTCCCGGTTGGCCCTCCTCCACACACGCTCCATGTCAACTAGGTTGGGCCGGAGGGCGAGGATAACTGCAAAGAATGCTAAACCTGTGCGCCAACTGGGGCCAAAGTCCTTCACCTCGATCCCCAGACGCCTAGAGAGGACAAAAACATCACATTTATTTATCCCCAGTGCTATCAAACTATTTAATGGCCATTCTTGATGACCTCACTTTTGACTGCTACAGTGTTTGAGTGATGTTTTTTTATGTGTGTTGTTTGTGATGGATTTTGCTGCAAACCAAATGGCCCTCTGGGAATATAATAAAGACTGAACTGAACTGAATTGATCATAGCAGACAAGAAATAGCATAGTTTGGCTTTGAGAGGAGGAAAAGCTTTTGATCTTTACGTCTTATATTGATACTGGTGTTCATTTAGCTTTATGTGTTGTGTTTACGATACAGAAGCAGTGTATTTAGCATATTTTTTTTCCCAGGCTTTACTTTTGTAGGACATTTTCAGAGCAACAAGAAGCTTGAGTATGGGAGGCTACATACTTGGTAGCTGTCTGCTGGACCCATCGGAGCAAGGCCTTTCTGGCCCCGCCCTGCAGAGGTGGGAGGGGCTTCCTCTTGACAGGCGGGCTGGTGGCCTCAGTGCTGCTGGTGGAACTGTCCAATGAGGAAGTGCTGCTGGACAGGCCCTGGAGCGCTGGGAGGCTACTGGTCAGCTCCTCAATCTGCAGGGGAAAAGTCAGGCAATCATACCATCATACCTATCCTATCATACCTAATTTATTCAGTAATTCACATTTATTTATCTAGGAAGGGCGGACTTCAAACCAGTGACCTTCCTGTTACAGGCCTGCTTTCTAACCTCTGGGCTGACTCTGCCTTCAGACGAATAACTACATTTCCATTTTGATTTTTTAGTGCACTTGCAGTTATCAATGCTAACAGTGTTGAATGTTAATGTTACATCCCTCGAAAATACACAACTTCTTTTGCTCTTGAACTAGTTACGTACACAACGCTGAAACTAGTAAGGTTTGAAAACATCACTCATGCAAGCACTTAAATGGGCTTAAATTGATATAAAATGGAATAGTTTATTAGCTCAGTGCCTTCGTTAGAGTATATCATCCATGTGTGGGGAAAAAAAATCATAATATCTGCATGACTTGGGACTACAGTCAGAAAATGTATTATTAGAGCTCAGCCTATGCCAGCTGGAAGGCTGCTGAGAATTTATTGTCTTGCACACATAATCTACTTCTCAGTATCCTCTCTCCTCTCTGCACTGTCTGTTCACTCTCAAAATCTATAAATCACTGTGGAATAAAATATATCAATATGTCAATAAGTGAAAGAGTAAATTTTCCAGAGTTGCATATTTTCCTTTTAAGCATTTCTATGCTTGCCAAAAGGGCAAGCATCTATATGTGCAGATGTTGCTAAGACACTGTAGGATTTTCATTAGGTCCTTGTTGGTCTGCGCTTGTCTGAAATCACTGTTGTAGTAACCTTAATCGGCCACCTGATGGCCTGCAAGTTAGGCTGCCATTAGTTTTCACTGCAGTTGCATTGAAAGACTGATTTTTCCATTTCACATTTTTCTGCAATTCAAATTGATTGTGAAAGCTTTTCAGTAGCTAGTAGAAGATTTGTTTCAAGTTGCCTGATAAGCTAAGTTAATCCTTTGTTGAGGATGTACCATTAATGTAGGCCTAGCTAAGTGTATGTTAGCAGCAACGTTAGTTGTTTAGTAGTGAGCTATAATTGGTGATTTGATTTTATTACATTTGCCAAGACGTTCACAGCTAGCAAGCATGTAGCTAGCACTAAGCTAGTTTTTGCCTCCATTTCGTTAACATTTCAAAGCAGTCGAAGCTAGTGTGCTTGCAAGACTTGACGTCTGGCTATGTGAGACTATTATCTAACTAGCTATCTATCTAAGAAAGGTTACCTGAAAATAGAGGATGATGGTCCACACCAACCCCAGTACAATTGATGGTCTTCCATCCACAATGTCTGTGGAGTTGATGTTGACTAGCTTGATCTGTGTCAAAACACAATATCCAGCATTGGAATATCTCATAACAGAACCAAATAATTCCTGATTGCAATCAGCTCCAGTTTATCCGCTCACTATATAATCTCATACATATGGATTAAGTACACACCATTTCCCTCAATCTGGTAATTCAGTCTGTACATATGTTTACACAAAATGAACAATACATAGGCATAATCCTCAGCACTACTGGGTGCAGATAATACTGAAGCTATCTATCCCATGTCCTGCACAAACCGGTGCAATAGCATTTGCAGTATTCATGAATATTTCCAATAAGCATCTGATACTGACCGGAGATCCTCTATAGGCAGACTGGAGTGTGAAGAAAAAAGAGGAAAAGGGAGAGAGAGAGCAGTTAGAGGTACTAGGTGTGTTTGATGGAAGGGGGATGGCTCATTGACTGTGAGATGGTAGATACTGTAGCGTCTCTGAGGTGAGATAACCTGAGAGGTTGGCTGAGAGGAGAGATCTATCACCTCTGTGCAGGCAACAGGGATTACATCCAGCAGAGAAGGAGAGAGGGGGAGAGAGAGAGAGAGAGAGAGAGAGTAGGCAAAGGGAAGTGAGAGGTAGAGATAGAGAAAGAGAGAGATGGATAGAGAAAAAGGGAAGGGAGAGAGAGAAAGAGGGAGAGAGAGAAATAGAAACAGCAAGGAAGGAGAGAGAGAAAGCAATGCAGAGAGAGAGAGAAATGGAGAGTGCTGTAGCCCGATAGTGATATGAGGTATTCCACATCATCACACAGAGAGCTATATTGCTGAAGAGCTGAAGTGCCACAGCACAATAGGTCATCATATGGTATTAAATGCCACTCTGTAGAGCGGGGCAAGCATGAAGGAAGAGATTGGGGGCAGGCGAGGGCAGCGTGGGGAAACGCGGGACAGTGGCTGATAAGAATACATGCAATACATGGTTTCATATTAGAAAACACAGCAGGTTATCATGGCAACTCAGCACAGCAGGGAGAGGTTGGAACGGTTGATATAACACAGTTTTGTGTGACCGCACACATTAACACACAAGAACACACAGCACACATACAGTAGTAATTATATACAATGTTTAAAAAGTGTTGTTAAGACAGGAAAGATATAGTTGTAGAGTTGGAAATCGCAGACAAATACATGCAATACGGGGTTTCATAGTCGGAAACACAGCTAGAAGATAAAATGGCAACCGCCGCCACACACACACACACACACACACACAATGTTTCCTATCACGACACACACAAGAGAGAAGCACTTAGCAGGCGTAAAGCCCATGGGCTTCTCAAACAAAATGTAAATACGGTCTAGACATACATAAGATTTACACACTGAACATATTTACATTTAATTTTCTACACACTGACAACTCCGCAGACACACACACGCACATATACACACACACACACACACACACACACACACACACACACAACCAGGCCACATTGACGTCTCATCTCCAGACTGCAGATTACTGGTGTAGGATTTACGGTTTTAACCCCTGCCACACTTGAGGAAGTCAAATCAATGTCCCTGCAGACGCCAGCTCATACTTATGGATTTATTTATGTATATCCAAGGACGTGGCGGGTGACGCTTTGGGAAAGTAACACTGATCTCACGGAGGGGCAGTTGATGCTGATAGCCTCTTCGTTGGCTAGATTGGAAGGGATATGAAGTGGCTTTGGATCTAATTCTGTCAATGAAGCCGGGAAGAGGAAGCCCAGAGCTTGTTGGTACTTATCAAATGTGAGAACGAGGATGAAAGGATGAGACAGGAGAGGAATAAAAGAAGTGGAGAGTAATATCTGAGAGTTTGAGAGGTGTGGTGGGATTGGGAGGACGAGTGAGGATGGTAAAATGATAATCCAACAATAATGTTTAGTACTTTTCAAAGCAGTTTAGTCCTTTATATACAGTCAAACAATAATAAATAGAATCCAAATAGATGGGCAAGACACAAAAATATATAAAAGGCTGTGTTTGGATTTCTGATTTGATTCCTCGAACAAATGCTTAGCAGAGGATTTTGTGAAGGATTTTGGTATCAGGGGATAAGTAAGGGGTGAGGGATGGGGGAGAGGTGGAGAGAGTGAGTGGGGGAGGAAGGGGAAAGAGGGGTCACATAAGGTCAGGATTCAGCGTTTGCACCCACAGGGCAGCAGCTGCGCAGGGAGAGCAGCGGGAAGGGCATAGCGGAGAGAAAAAAAAAAAGGATAAAAAGGAGGCGCTGAACTCTCACCTTCCTACCCTCGAGGAAGTTGAGAGCTGTACCGATGTTGGCGACCCAGTGGATCCTCCTTAGCTTCTTGCCCTGCTCACATGGCTAGAAGGAGAGAGGATAACAATGGAGAGAGATGGAAAGAAAGAGACAAAGAGACGGAAAGAGGAGGAAATACACCGGGCACACAGTGTGTAAAAAAACATAAAACAGTGATGTTGAACAGTACAACTTCAAGTTCTTTTAATTTCTACTTCTTCTAAGTATTAAATACACATGTATAGGAATTTAGGGTGGGAGCGCACACCATATATGAACACTATATAAACACTATCATCAACATATTAGGCCTGAGATAAATACTAATCAACTTATAATGAAGACAAGTAAAAAACACAGTAAAAAGAATCAGACAAAAAATTAATCACAGATAAAGACAGAGAACAGAAAAACAGAAATAAAGTGAAAAAGACACAGAGAACCAATCAAAGCTGTGTTTGCCCATAAGCAGCCAGATCAATAGGACATAGACAGCTTAGACCTTAGGCAATATTGGCCAAATGGGACATCCATGCTGTGTGTGTGTGTGTGTGTGTGTCTTTGTCTTTGTATGTGTGTGTGTGAACTACTATGATCTTTCCTTGTTAATCTGGCCTTTTCTGTTCAATTCAAACATCCTAATAAAAGCCGATCAATGAGAATTTCCATGTAATTGCGTCTCATTTCAAATTCACCGCATGAAGTCCACGACTCCTGAGATTTGCAAAGCACATTTATGGCAGCAGTGTTGACCGTTACAATGTAAACAGACTTAATGGAAGCCAGTTGCTTTCATTTAATCAAATTATTTAAAACCATTGCCAACCCTCCATTTATCAGATTGGATTCCTCTGTTATTTGACCGACGGGATCCTTGTCATATCAACTCATCGTGATCAAATGAGAGAATTTAATCCGGCATGGAGGGGGGGATGTGGAGGGTTTTGAACGGAGTCTGGGGCCAACATCATGTGCCGCAGAAATGACCGTGTGACCATGAGACTCACCAGTTTTTGTCCGGAGAGGACTTCCAGCAGGGCCAGCAGCATCACGCCATCTTTGATGTCCTCAAACAGGTCCGTCACCACCAGGGGCGGGACGTGCTGTGTGGGAAAACAAAGAAAATCTTGTAGAATATTTGTAGAATTCACAATTTTCTAGATATCACTTTTCTAGGGTGTAAGAAACTTTTAGAAACAAGGCCCCATGGGTTTACAGCATGTCTTTATTCTTGCTTAAATTGTTTACATCAATGTTGCTATAGACTCAAACAAAGCTTTCTCAGTTGTCTTGGAATGCAGCAAAGAGCTAGGATTTTAGTCTTAATAGCTCTCGCAATGTACATGAAACTATGAAGCAAGGAATGCTTTTCCTGCACCATGATCCTACTCTATGGTGCATAAATAAATCTAAATACAATAAATGCGCTATACTGCAGCTGCCACAACAGTAAGACGTTGATTTCAGCACATGAAGCAGGGATGAAGGAAAGCCTTGTAAAAAATGCACTCGGAGCCCAAAAAGAGTTTGGCTGCTCCATGTATTACTGACAGCTAGAGTGAGCCATAAGCAGAGGCTCAGCCGGCTCTGAATGGGGTCTTCAAATCCCAAAATATGCTGATGATTTCAAACTGAATCCTTCTCATTGACTCCCTCCCTGACCTGACACAGACTTCCAGACTCGGGGAAATCCACATATCTCTGTTTCTCGCCGACGCCACATCAAGGATTTCTCTTAAAGCACAGTCACATGCCGGGGCTGAGGGGAGCTTTAGAGGGGGGAAAGCATTCAGACGAGCGAGCCATTCACAGGGAGATTAGCGGCGAAGAGAGAGAGCGAGGGAAAGAGAGAGAGAGAGAAGAGGAAAGGCAGAAACAGAGATGTGTGCGTGAGCGTGTGTGCGTGGTGAGAGAGAGAGAGATGAACAACCCCCAACATAGAGTGGATATGCGAGAGGGGTATAATTGAGTAGAAAGAGTGGCAGCGAGAAAGATGATAGAAGGCAGACAGAGAAGGGACACCAAGCTCACGTCTTTCAAAATTAATTAGCAAATACAGTAGCTCTCCCCCGTTAATTCCTCTTCTAATGTCATATCATGGCTTTGGATATTAGGATATTCAGACAGCACTTGTGCCCCTATCATAAAGTGACAGGAGAAACACTTACAAAGACCCTTTCAAAGGGATAAATTATGCCACAAGCTAATTGAAGTTAAATTCACCTATTTGTTCATTATAATCCCAAAGCTAATGAGGAAATTTCTGACTAATTACAAAATAAGAAAGTAATATCCATTTCCTCCACTCAGCCACATGAGCTAAAAAAAATAAATCAAGGGCTTAATGAGCTAATTACATATGAGTGTCTGGGCCATAATTGATTGTGAGCAGAGGAGTTTCGGGACGTGTGTCTGTCTGTCTGCGGTCTCATGTTATTCCCCTGGTACATCTGACTCAGTGGATTCCAAAAGATCAACAGCATGAAAGATAGAGGGAGGAGATGGAGGGAGGGCCGGATAAAAAGAGAGAAGTGAAGGGCCTCATTCTGAAACGCAATCTATCCAATTTGGAGGAGCACTTGATACTTGATGCTTATTGCTCAAATTTATCAAAGGTAAAGCTAATTACAATCCTCTCAAAGGCCACTATTTTCTAAGCAAAGGTATTAACACTGCTAATAACTTCCAAGAATTACCCACAGTAAGTGTCATTTCCATGCCAGGAAGCACTTCATCTCATTTTGGCTCACTCCTCATTTGCTATTACTTGATTGGGAAGAGAGCAAAAAAAACCTACGCAACGGGGGACTGGAAAGTGACTGCACTAACAACAAAGTGATAGGAAGAGAGAAACCAGAAGCACAGTGGGGAAATTTAAAATTGAAAAACAAGAACTATGAAAAGGCATCCTGGTGGCTCAGTTGGCTCAGGGACCTTTGTTGCAAGTCATCCCAATATCCCTGTCTCTCTCTACTATTGCCTATCAAACAAGCCAAAAAAAAAAAATCAATCTTGAAGAGAAGGGAGTTAAAAACTGAGAGGAGGGGGGTGTTTAAGGCGAAGAGTGTCCAAAGGCAGAGAGAGAAGCAGAAAAGGGATGTTTACAATGGCCAGTGGAGCTTCACTTTCCTGGTGCCGTAATCTCTAAGAACAGTTGGTTCGCTGATTACTGTAGGAAAGCCATTTCCCGGGAAAACGGCTGCGAGATGATGAGACTTCTGCCGCTCACACCGGCCACTCCGTAATTAAGCTTTAACCTTCTCAGAAAGGATTTGTCAAAATGGAAACGGAGGGCCCTCTCTCTCTCAGTCCCCCCCCCCCCCCCCCCCCCCCCCCCCCCCCCACTTGTCACTCCAGGGTGCAACTTAAAAGCTCCGCCACAAACTTGAGAACCAAAATGATACAGTTCTAGGCAACATTCACATACACTGCATGCAAATACATTAGGTTTAGACTCGGTAAGGTTGCAGCACCATATAACATACTATAGAAGTGCAAGCTTATAAACAACATCATCCTCTGTTTCAAGAAAAAAAAGATAGAAAGAACTCAAAATGTACTGCCATACTGCTCGCTTTATAGTTTATATCTATTGTCTATAACTGGTGAATTAGTCTGGTGAACTACCCGGAGTAATGAGAGTCATTAATCTTCTGTGTAAATTACCTGTTCTTATACCTCCTCTTTCATATAAAGCTTTGTCAGAGCTCATAAGACTTCTTTTGTTATACCTGTGGAGTGGAAAAGTAAGGGGGAGGGGAGTGATAGTGAAAGGAAGGAGGGAAGCCCTCATGCCATGTCTTAACTCACCTAGCTAATGCTAACGATTAATCACACACCTCGAGGCGATGAATTAAAGACCTCTGATAACTGGAGTGGCCTAATCATCTGCATAGCCAAGGGCGTAATCTATCCCTCTGAGAGCGGAGCTAAACCAACTGTTAAAGCTTACCTGTCTCTTTTCTTCTCTCTATTCTTCTGTCTGTCTCCCTCACTTTTTGTCTCGTGTCTCTTTTAATGGTTTCTTGTAGAGTGCAGACTATTTGTAGATGTGAGACGAGCCTATAGGATGCAATTTCATGCCTACAGCCCGACCTGCATGACATTTTGAACACATGCACCTCCTTATTACAAGAGACTCTCCGCACCAGCTGGAATGACATTTCACCCCCTACTCATCACAAAGCTCTCCCAGGCATTTACCGAGCTGCCGTTACGACCAAGACATTTTTGAAGACAAATATAGGCCAATCAGCGTCGCTACGGCAACGTCAGGTTTCAGGTGCAGGGGCAAGTAGGTTCATGATGAGTAAAAACTGTGAGGAGAGCAACTAATTTGATCAACTAGGTAGACAGAGAAGAGCAGGGACCAAACACAGATATCTCTGCCTATGGAACTGTGATTGTACCACTAATCTATTGATTAGCTGAATCAATTAATTAAAACAATCAAATTTAAATTAAATTTCCAGGTCCTTCACAAAACCATTTCCTTGGTGTTGTTGCTGCTTCAACTGAGCCAAGTGTCAGTACTGTTGGTAGTAAAGATGTACTTTTTTAAAGGACCACCAGATAAAATGTAATATTGGCCACATAAGACCACAGGACCAGAAGTAAGCTTTTTAATCCAGACTTTTCGGGGGCCCTCCTC
Organism: Centroberyx gerrardi; assembly: GCF_048128805.1. Taxonomy (NCBI): domain Eukaryota; kingdom Metazoa; phylum Chordata; class Actinopteri; order Beryciformes; family Berycidae; genus Centroberyx; species Centroberyx gerrardi. Next base: position 10,412,913 of record NC_136014.1, on the reverse strand, counting down.
TGAATCCTCACCCTTTTTCCCTAATCAACTCTGCCCCTGCATTTGAAATGCATGCGTACGACCATGAAATACCAAACGGGCCATGGCTCTACTCTATTCCATGAGAATGACTTAATAAATAAACTATGTGTTTACCTTAAAGGTTATTAAACATTCAAGGCATTTAAATATTGGGCTGTGCGTAATTTTCTGCTGGCGAGGTCCTGAAACGTGATATTCAATATTATGTCAAGGTTTATTCCCTTCAGAGTGCTTTTCAAATGAATTTTCTGCTCCACGTCACTGCGGTTCAAGGCCGCCACAGCTGTCGTAATCAAATTGGAAACCTTGAGAGGAGCGTCTCGGATTGAAATAGCACTTAATTGCGCTGCACTGTGCCATAGTTGCCTTGTCCACTCATTCCTGACACACTATTCAAGCAGTAATGGGTTAAATTGAGGAGCCTAATGCAGTATAATACTATAATTACACGCACATGACGGCCCGCAGCATGCGGCTGCATCAAGTGTAATTGTTTAGCATAAGTTGCAGATATATTGTTGCCCAAGCTTATTGAAGAGGCAAATGAAGGGCAGTCATTTACTACAAAGTCTTATCCTGAACAATCTAAATGAATCAGAAAAGAAAATGAGGAGCTAAATTGGTCCAATACTGAGATAGAGAACTTAGGGTGTAATTATATAGGAGACTCAAATTACTTACTGTAGCTTCCAGGAAAAAGATATAAAATGTTTTGATACTGCAACATGTAAAAGCGATAATTAGAGTGACAGGAAATCCTCGCCACTGGCTATATGAGATTGGAGGAATAAACCGGAATAAGAAAGGCATGCAAGCAAGCATGGCTGCTTGCATGCCATGATGGGTGTGTGGTCTTAGCTGGCACAGTCAGTCCCATGACCAAGTCCACAATGTGTTTTGGGAATGGAGCAAATGTCATAGCATGGTGAGCACGGTGGATGGAGGAAAGATGAGCAAAGGGGAAGTGATTAGAAGTGGAAAGCAATGGGATGAGAAAGATTTGAATCCACAGGAACCAGCAGTGTTTGTTTACAGGGACAACACAATGCTGGCAGTGGCAATGAGAAGCAGCCAGACTCTCTTACCTTTGCCAAGTGGGAATTGATCCATTTAGTGAATGTCCTTTTCTGCACTGCCTCTTGCTCATCTGTAAATCAGAGCCCAAAGCGTCACTATCAGTCACATGCAATGATAAACAAAGAGAGAATTAAAACACAATCTTCTCATTGTCAATTGTTTCGGGAGGTGATTGGGTTTGCTCTAAGAGCTGGATGGTGACTCTCATTAACTTTGATATTATTACTTTCTATCTAATGCGACTAAACACAGTCATATCGAATCATACCTTACGCTGATGTACTAAGAGAAGGCATTTGACATTTAGATGGCATTTCCACTAACCGGACTCTTCTTCTTGCGGACTGAAAAGCCTGCACTCAAAAGAATGCCCTTTAAATGATAGAGAGGCCGTGGTTCTTCCTATAAGATGATGCGTCTCTCTGCCATGCTCTGTATGAGGGTTTTATTCACCTCCAACCGCAGTTCAAGTATGCAATTTGTTGCTGTAATATTGCTCAGTGCGATGATCACGTCGCATAGAACCAACCTTACTAGAAATGCACTGATTTGCCTAGAGTGAAGGGCACTGTTTGTTGTGGCTACAGCGATAAAGCCCATTTACCAAAGGCACAATCAATACCATAGATGTCTCCTGACGATGTCCCCTAAAAAGCCACTTAACTTAAATGAGGAGAAGACATAAATCAAAGGCTGGTCCATTACACACGTGCACAAACATACACATATACATACACACATGCAGGCTGTAATTCATCCATAGTGTTGGACACCCTCATATCATAGCACAGTGATATCCATAGCAGTTGCAGCTTAGTCTTTCTCAAATATTGAATAATCATATTTTAACTCAAACAAACGGCTTCCAGATCATTCTTGGCACCTTCTGACAATAACGGCGCACCATTGCATGCGACGCATGCAATAAAAATCGGGACTTCAGCAATGGATGCCTCTGTAATCCACAAACCCATGTGCATTACACTGTCACACACAATGTCACATAATGTAAACAGCACAGTCCTACAGCCTACCTGGGACTCTGACACACACTCCTACCCCTGCCAAAAGCTCTCATCATGTATTGTGACTGGCACGCGTGACAATGTTTTTTCCGAGCCCGTCTGCGGCGCAGAGCAATATCCTTGAGATAAGCGTGTTATCAGCGAGAGAGGACGTCTGACACAGTGCTTTCCTCTCCCTTAATGAAATACGCTGACGGTTTGATTACACACAAGTTGGTTAGTGTGTCACAGGGTACTGTGGGCAGATGTGTGTGTGTGTGGCGTGGGGGGGGGGGGGGGTCGTTCATACATAATGCAGACATACATTCACACACAGTCATACGTGCCACTGAGCAGGTCCCCATTTTATGAATTAATCTTTTGATTGGGTCCAGGAGTAATCAAATATTGATGGGCGGGAATATTGGATGAGAAAGATTTAGCCGGCATCCCGGAGCCTGAACGTGTGTGAGGCAGAACATGTCTGCATGTGTGTGGTGCCAGCTCTCAGTCTCAGGGACGAGGTGACTTTGAACTCCACACACACACAATCCCACTTACGCACACACACACACACACACACACACATTCTTTCAATAACACAAAGGGAAACAGCTTTCCTCAGCAACCAAGCCTCGCAGCAGCGTTTTAACACACATGATTACCTCCTCTGCTAGTGGTGGCCTGTATCATTAGTCTCATCCGCAGCCCCCCCCCCCGGTTCCCACTTTGACCCCCATGGTGAAGATGACCTTAATGAAATATCATCACAGATACTGTTGTCCTGCGCCTCCATGGATGTCTGCAGACTATAATAACAGACTGGTTCAGGAACAGACAGACAGACAGACAGACAGACAGACAGACAGACAGACAGACAAGCAGGTAGACAAACCCAGGTATAATCCTATGGAACCAACTAACTGTCTGACCTGTTATGCGTTTCAACATGTTTTTGTCTATTTCCCCGTAGGCTAAGTGGATAATGTGATGTGACAAATTCCAGAGAAATCTGACAATTAAGTATCATCTTATCTAATCTAATCCAATTTAACAGACAGCGAGACAGACAGACAGGCAGACGGACAGACAGACAGAACGATGGATGGATGGTCAGGCAAGTATCTCCTAATACAGATGAGTTTACACACAGAAAGGCAGACCGACAGCCAGAGGGTCAAACAGACACACAAGGAATCAAAAATTTAGACGGACAGTTTGCCCGCTGTGCCGTGACACACGCTGGCGCTTGTCTGCTGGGTACGCTTGGTTCACCTGCTGCAGGCTCAGAACGAAGCGACCTCCACACACACACACACACCCCACCCACCACACACACCCCCTGCCAAGGTGGAATTGCCCCCCCCTTCATAGCCCTCTTTCTATCTCTCCCCATTTTCCTTAACACACTCCGCTCCCCAAAGATCTGTCCTGCATGGAACACCAAATAAGGGGAAGGGGAGAGGAAATTGCACTGCAAAATGCACACACCCATATACACACACACACACACACACACACACACACAGGCGCGCACAGTACATACTGCAGTGGCACGCTAAATCACACACATGCAGCGTACCTTCACAGACACACACACACATGCAGAATATACATAGACATAGTTGCCTTCTTCCTCTCAGTCAGGGACACACACACACACACACACACACTGCCCCACTTACCACGGAGGAAGTGATAGAACCCTGTCACCAGGTTGAGGGATGTGTTCTTTTTCGGGGAGGCTTCGCCCCCCGATCGTCGTGCCATCTTGTACCCCAGACTACGTCTAGATCCCCCCCCGTCTTCATGGGGACGTAGAGAGGACATCCACGGCAAACCTCCAGGAGACTTGCACTTGCCCTTGCTCCTGCCCTTGCTGCCTCTCCTCCTTTTTTGGGGAGGTGTCTTTAAAGAGGAGCCTGGAGCCTGGACCTCCCGAGATGACAGCGGTGGAACTGTTGCTCTCTGGGAGGAAGGTATCGCCCTCCCGCTCTCCTCCGTCTCCTTCTCTTCCTCCGAGTCTTGCTGTCCTCTGTCCGGTAACGGGCTGCACACTGAGTCTTAGTTCTCCACCTCAGTGTTTTTCCTGCCGCCTAAGCAGCTTGAGAGTGTGATGTGAGTGTACGCGTGAGGGAAAGAGTGTGTGTGTGTGTGTGTGTGTGACAGAGTGTGTGTATGAGTGAGCGCAGCGCAGTGCCGGCTTCCCTCAGCATCAATCTCTCTCGCTCGGTCCCTTTTTGCCTCTCTCTCCCCCCTTTTCCATCTGTCCCTCCCTCTCTCTCTCTCTCTCTCTCTCCCACTGTCTTTCCCTCCCTCTCTCTCTCTCTCCCTCTGTCTTTCCCTCCCTCCCTCCCTCTCTCTCTATTTCTCGCTGTCGGCTGCGGGAACAAACCACTTCCCTCCACTGGCCAGCCAATCAGAGTGCGTGGGAATGGGTGATGTCACAGCAGCCCCGTCCTGTTGTGGAGAGGGAGAAACGAGTGATGAGGGTGAGGGGAAGGGGGGTGAGGGGGGACCGTTTAGCAGGTTAGGAGGGGAGGCAGTGTGAGCTCTACCCTGACAGCATCACACACACACACACACACACACACACACACACACTCTTAACACGCCATCAGGACAAACGTGCAGGAATTCCCTATGAGTTGCTGGCTCTCTAACACTCTCTCTCTCTCTCTCTCTCTCTCTCTCTGTCTCTCTCTCTCTCTCTCCCTCTCTCTCATCCACACAGATACCATGCGGTGCTCTGAGGCATGCGGCTTTCTACTCCAGAGCCTGCAGGGGAGCAGACTATCACTGGCAGTCATCCTGTCTGATCTGCTACTGTACTCCGCTCAAAGGGATCCTCTTTCATCTCAACCACAGTCGCATACAGTACATCTGTCTGTTTGTTTTCCCCAGAGGAGGGAGTACTGAATAGAATACAATAGAACAGAACAGAATAGAATAGAATAGAATAGAATAGAATAGAATAGAATAGAATAGAATATTTACTGTATTGATACCCAAGGTGAAATGTGGTTATCACAGAGCATCTAATATACACAGTACACATGACAAGATGTAAGCCCAAGCCATAAAAAGGGGCTACATGACAAGGCATGCCTCAGTCAAAAGAATGGAATAAAAGTGTTAAGAGTGTTTTAACTATTCATTCAGAAGCAGTGATCTGCATTGCTGTAAAATGATCATTACTGCTAGTAAAATATAAACAAGAATACAACTTCAGGCCCAAACAAACAAATACAGGACAGTGGCAGTATAGTTAGTTCAAATACTGTGATTTCAGCATCTAAAGAGCCTTTTTCCAACAGCAAGAGATACTGGAGCTGCAGAAGCAAACTCAAGTTACAGAGCCAAAATTACCCCCACCCCCTCCACTGCTATAACAAAATGAAAAGGGTTAAAACACTGGTGTCGCACCGCCTTGACCCCCTATCCTTTTCACTGTCTGATTTGTATCTCTGTGTCTGTCTGACCTGTGCTCTCTCTTATTCATTCTGTCTGTTTAGCTCTGTCTATCTCATTTTTTTTCTCATACTTTTTCTAATACACACACACACACACACACACACACTCACACACACAGACAAACACACAGGCAGCGCTCGCCCCGGCAATATTAAAGCCCTGGTCTCCTCTTTGAAACCGCATTCAGAGAGTCTCCTGGAAAGCAATATTCATGCAGAATAGCCTGGTGGGTCTTATATCAGCCTTAAAGATGAAAGAACCATTCATCATTTGCGTGATTTTCCCTTTTGTTCTTCGGGTCCCCCATAAGGGATTTTAATTATGAAAGTCATCAATAACCAATGGCAGCTGTCATCCGCTATCTGTCTGCTGATAATCACACTGCTGGCAGTCCTCCCTTTAACAGTGTCAAGACTGGCCGTCATAGTGCTGTCAGAGGCTTATTCCACGGATCCGTCTTTAAAAGGTGTGTTTGAAATGTGTCTGTGTGTGTGTGCGTGTCTACAGTAAGTATATACATGCATACCTACCGTGTGAGTGTGTTTGTGTGTGTAGGTACGATAGAAAGGCGAAGAGTATGCGAGTACAAAGAAATATTCATGCGGACCCATTTTTCACATTTACATATACATTGCCTTTACACACACTTACTCTAGGCTATAAACACACCATTTCACATAAGGGGGGATACAGAATCCAGCAGGGCATTCACACAGCAACTACCGCACAATATATACTCAATAATATCATTGCAAATAACTCCTAAGGCCCAAACTACAGCCAGAGAGACAAAAATCTATTGTTCTATACGCAACTCTGTATAGGCAGCACTGGACGACCCCCACAGTATCGATGATGTAAATAATGGAAAAGCTTGTATTGACCGATGAGCCCATGCAGACTTTGTTTCTACTTATACCAATTTCTCTGCCAAGTTAAATGTGTTTTGATGTCTGATAAATTACTGCGGGAGAGCTGACTCAACTGACAGAGAGGTGTTGGGGAACTATCCGTGGTGCTGAACCTGTCGATGAGAATCCTCTTAGCCTGACACTGATTTGGGTTTGAATTCAATAGGAAGCAACGGAAGACGAAAACCAATTACATTCACGGTGGAAGTCCGAAAAGGTCTACCGAATGTGTATCATTTTTGCAAAAAAGCTAGGCATCTTTGCTGGTATGTTTGTAGCAGAGAAAGTTGAACTTCCCTGGAGAGCTAAATGGTTTAGAAAAACAACCCCAAGACAAAATCAAAACAAGATGCTGAGGATTCATGGGACTTATTAAGCTTCACAGAGGGAGTTGGGAGAAACGCAGGCGAGCAGGTGCGCGCACACAAACACACACACACACACACACACACACACACACACACACAATAAAATAAAATAAGCTGAATGGAGACAGACTTATTTTTACCATTTATGTGTGAGAATAAACCAACAGACTCCTTGAGGCTACAAACCTCAGGAGTGTTCCAGTCTTTCCAAGGGAAAAAAAAGGGGGGGTTGGAGGGTTAAAACAGACTGAACCTCAGCTGGTCTGGATCCCTGATGGAGCCCCTGGCAGCCCTACAAAACACCAGATCGCTCTCTGAGGTTCTGGAGGTTAGACCCGGGTCAGGGCTCGGCGCTCACACAGGTATGTCTGCAGGCTGGAAGGCTTCCCGAGGAGCGGAGGAACAGCCTCTTTTCAGCCATGAAAGGGAAAACAAACGGCCTCCTGGAGGGTGGAATGGAAGCTGCTCCCGCTCTTCTCCTCATCTACTCACCCCAAGGATATTTGGGTTTGCTCTCTCAGTAGCCGAGACTTCTCATTCGGTCTGATGAGGAGAGTGTAGAGACACAGCGCCACCTAGTGGATAAGGAAAGCTTGCATGCATGCTGACCTCCAAAGAGATGAGTGTTTCTTGGAAATGAGAGGAGAGGAGAGGAGAGGAGAGGAGAGATGACCTCTAGCCAGTGATCATCATAACGCAAACTGCCACTAGTATAATCAAAAATCAATTATACTTTCAGAAAAACAGTAGTAAAGCAGGGAAGACTGAACAAGCTAAGCAGCGCACAGCTTTTAACTTGCAATTTCCCAGAGGACCTCGCTCTGCACTTGAGCATCCCTGATCCCTCTCCTCATCTGTTAATGATCCTCTCCATAACTCACCAGCAATTATTATGATTGGCCAGATAGAGCCAGGTACTCCACACACATACTGTACAAGGTTACACACTTTGCCATCCAGTATTAATTCAGTACCGCATTAATTCAATTATTTAATCTTGTTAATATGCAAGTTGGTGGGCAATTCAACCCAAAGCATCGTACAGTACCATGGTTGCATATATTTTAAGTACGGATGAGAGTCACAGTACTAACCCTGGCAGTGTTAGTGCCATGCTGTAACCATGCTGCTATACAGGAGCATTTCTTTTTTTAGGATGCTCTAATGAAAATGCAGCATCTTCTGCAGTATAACGTTAATGTGACATGCCTGTTAAAGCTATCATGCACTTAATGGATGGCTTTGTTGTGCAGCAGAGAGGTACCTTCTAATTGCATCATGCTCACACACACATATACAAACACACACTCGCAAGCACACACCCAACACAAGCACAAACACATTTGTAATCCATTGCAGTGACACACAGAGTGATTTACCAGGTTTTGATGGCTTTTTCTGCCCCCCTACTCCTCCTAACACCTCCTTTATCCACTTCCTGATTCCAGCTCTTCCCTTTCACCCCAACAATTCCCAATTTACAAAACCCTTCTCTGCACTTCCGCCAGACCACTTTACCCCTCGTATTCAATAACACCCCCTAACACACCCTCAGTGCCTCCACTCAACCCTCATGTGCCCATTCAACCTCCTCCCGTTTCCCCATCCCACTTCATTTACAGCACATTTTTACCAGTCCCAACGTAAGTGCTAAGACGGAAGTCCAAATGCCAGCCCATTAGCATAGCTAATTACATTTCGGTAATAATGACACCACATTAAAGAGAGTAAGAAGGGGGGGAACAAGTCAAAATGATTTCCAAAACAACCACTTCCCCCTTTCAAGCACCATCACCCCCTTTTCAGTACCAGATGTGCAGAGAAAGCACTTTGTTGTTGACAAAAATGTCCAAATATCACAGTGTTCATTAAACCCAGTCCACTGATATAGTAATTTACTGAACAATTTCAGCACCTGCAGTATTTCCACACTGAAAACAACAGACCAAAAATGAACCAGATAAGCAAGGCATTACGTTAAAGTATATTTAAAAATAAATTGAAAATGAAAATGAATATAAATATAAAAATTCAGCAAATAAACCCTGTTATCATATTGGGTGTAAAATAGAGTAATTTTAAATACTAATTTGATTTATCTCTTTCTACGGTGATACCACTGTCCTGTGGCAAATCAAATCCACATTGGACTTGGGCTACAATCTCCTTCCTATCTTTGAAGGGCTCCTTTATCAGGTAAGTAGATTCTGCTGAACACATTTGAACAGCACATAATAGACTGAACACACAGCTAATACCAAGCATCTATTCCACTGGAAACACCACAGGTCAAACCAGCACACCACTCAGCGGCACTAAGAGCATTAGCAAGACTCAGCTTGGCTACCAGAAAATATTTTCAGCTGGATGTTTCTCTCCTGCTCCCCTCTGTGGATGTGGATGTCATGATTGTGTGTGTGTGTGTGTGTGTGTGTGGGAGAGAGAGACAGAGATAGAGAAAGAAAGAGAGGGAAAAAGAGAGATAGTGCGTGTTTTTGTGTGCTGATTTTTTCGTGTGTGTATGCGTGAGTATATGGGTACATGTGAGGCAGAGAGGTGCTTCTTAATTGCATCATACACACACACATAAAAACACACTCACAAGCACACACACAAGACAACATACATACACACACACAGATTTCTAATCCATTGCACTGACACAGAGTGATTTAACAGGTTTTGATGGCTTTTTCTGTCCCCCACCCTCCTCCTTTATCCACTTCCTGATTCCTTCCTCTAATGTGTGTTTGTTTGATGATTTTCCGCCTGTGTGTATGTGTGTGTGTGTATGTGTGTGACGTTGTTGTGCTGGTGGGAGTGCAGGAGTGGGTCAGACAGTCTAAGCTCTTTATCCAGGTTCAGCGGCCCGCTACACATTACAGGGAGGAGGAAAGTGAAAGGATTGGCGTCAGCACACTAAATAAATCACAGTGGCTGATGCAGTAAATTCAGTTATAAGTCCTGTCTTTTTGCGGCAAAATTTACCGACTGGAACCGAGCCAAAATCATCCACAAAATCCTGCTGCGCGCGACCACTTGAGTCTACGTCTGTATTAGGCCTATCCAGCTGGGACCATTTACTGTGTTACTGAGAATGAGCCTAAACCAATTCATTTTGCAACCGACAGATGCGTGGCTTTGGCTTTATTCTGCATCCACCTGTCCGGCCGGCTTGTCGTCAGGTGCAAAGTGGCTTTATTCATTCCCTGCATATTTCCTACAACACCACCTGAATGTTCTCCATTTCTCACCTGACATTCTTGAAGTATTAAAAGCAGGTAAACAGGGTTTGTTATGTCAGGTGGCAGGTTTTGTTTGTGTCTGGAGTGGGATGCCCGGGGGCGAGAGAGGCCCTGGGGGGGGGGGGCAGATGTCGGCATGCAACACAACAGCAAATAACATTTCTAAGTCGAAGACACACACGGCACTTCCACTGCTTTGCTTTTCATCAAAGGTTGATGAAATGGGATGATGGATTCCCTTTAAAATCGTTTAGAAAGAGGTTAACACCATCAAATAGAAAGCATTCGATTCCAGGAGGAGTAAACAATGACACTACATGAGAGGAAACAGCAGAGAAAGTGATTAGGTTGCACATGAGTCGGGTTTGATGCACAGGACAATAAAATGAGAGCCAAACAAGACAAAGGGAAATGATTTGAACGTCTATGTACTTTTCTGTGAGCGACAATTTACCTAAACTGATGTGCTAAACCCCGCCCATCTGGTGTTCCACGCAGATTAACATAAACACCGGGAATTACTTGCAAATACTTTCTGTCCCAGGTTTGCTGGAAATGTGACGTTATCTGGTCAGCTGACCTCTCCGGGGTCAGAGCATGACACTCCGACCTTTATTTCCAAACCTTCAAGTGCTAAATAGGGTGCCAGAGGCAGAATTTGCCACCGTCCTATCACACTGTGACAGGTGAAAAAAACAGGGGATAGCCGTGTCTGTGGGTGAAAGATAAGGGCATGCGTAGGACTCAAAGTATTACAGACACAGGCTGAATGTGTCTCAGGGTCATGAGCTCAGGTGTCTGGATTTATCTGTGGGGACATTGTTCTGCATGTCCATCAAAACTATCTGATCCCTCAATCTGACAGACAGCATCAGAGATGGAATTGAAATGCCAAAGGAACCGTGCTATCATGGGATCAGTGTGGGCCAATTTTGCTCAACACTGTATTCCATTCAGGGTCAAATGGTACCTTGCATTGCAGGATCCTGTAAATACTCCTTTCGTTATGTCTGTACAGTGTGTTGCTGCACTGACAGTTTCATTAAATGCTGCTTGTTTGGCAAAACACATTAAGCTATCCACCTTGAGAAGTTCAGCTAAATCACCAGATGTGCAACTTGGCAGTAATGTTAACAAAGAAATGCCAAAAGAGGAACTGTAACTTCTTCTCAAGAAAAAAAGGATCGATACTCTGTGAGTTTTTGTCGATTTCTATCTTCCCTTCAAGTTTGAACTAATTATAAAAAAGTGCCTATGTGCTTTCTTTTGTTGTTCTTCTTTTTTTGCGTCAAAACCATTAGACTAATGTTAGGATACACTTGACCTTTTTGAAGGTGTGATCTTTGAAACAGGGTTTAAGATAACTGACAGCTGCCCCACCCCCCATATTGTATGGGTGGGACCCCTGGTGACCTAATCTTGTGATGTGTCACTCAAACCCTCCCTGACTGGCAGGTGAAAAGAGATTACAATCTGATCTGCAATACAAACTGTCACTGAGAAGCTAGTGGAGGCTACACACAAGCACACATTCACACACAGACACACACACACACACACACTAATTTATCAAACATAATGCTCTGTTACAGAAGCAGAAGCTGAACCAGACATAGCCAATAAGCCCACAGGGCGAAAAAGGCCGGCGCTGGCTGTCATGCGACTGCAGCTATGGCAACGAGTCATAAACACAATCTGGGAAGGCGAGGAGAAGAAGCAGCAGAATAAAAAACGACCCACAGTGCGTCTCTGTAACACACTGGCCCTATTACCACAGTTCTGAGGCTGCACAGAGTAATGGCTACATGTTAATGGGCTGGCGGCCTTGAAGACTTGCTCTGTGTCTGTTTAACCGCTCGCCTAAACTGCTGACTCTCAGTGGTGTGATGGAGGGGGAAAAAAAAGATGCATCACGGCTATTTTTAACACCCGGTGTTTGTTTCTGTGTCTGTGTGTGTGCGACGCGTGTGTATGTGAAGCCGCGGTGTCCAGAGCCGGAGACGATAAATGGGGGTGTCAGAACTGTACGGGAGGCTGGCACGGCTCAAGGTGACCGTCTGCCTGGGCCTTCTTTGGCTGCGGCCGGACCGTGATGTCGCCCCTGGCAACAGGATGTCACCCTGGCACCGTGCCAACCTGAGGAATTGTGCCAGTCCCAGGAGCCACCAGGAGCTTAAAAACTGTTATGAGGGCTCTCTCTGCCCTCCCTTTCCCGTCTCATCTTCTTGCCTTTCCCCCTGCCTCTCTCTGTCTCTATTTTAGCCCTAACGCTCTCTATGTGGCACTCTGTTGTTGTTCAGTAGCCAATGAGTTGCTGATATCTCCCAGCTCACCTCCACTGTGCTCACCTCTGCTACCCTCCCCTTGCCCTTTACTCTCTCCTCCCTCCTTTACTGCCTGCTCTTCATCCTGGTCGACCAAAATGACATCAGCAGAAGCTTGTAAAAAGAGGCCACACTGCAGAATTACCTCAGATGTAGTAGCTCTGAATTGCTATACCATCCAAACTACACCATTTAAATGATACAAACCCCAAAAACCTGAACTAACTGAGAAACTCAATCTATCTTTCTCTCAATCCTCAAACAATATCTAAAATCAATGTTAAGGTCACATTCTGTGTGGCTATCTCCGTCTCCAGCTATACTGTATTGTTGTGATCGCAAATTAATTGTGAGTGAAATACAGGATTACACAGAGCCTACGCATTGAAAACTTCAGGCAGGTGCTCCCAGCAGCACACCAACGCACTGAGACTTAGCGAACCTGTCTACCTGATAGCTTAGCAGACGGTAGAACCCAGAGGCGTAGGCGGGAAAGCTTTGCCTCTACCGCCCACAACGGAGAAAACAGGTGAGAAATGGAAATCCAAAAACGGTGGATCGCTCCTCTCATTAATGAGAGACAACAAACAGGCAAATTCCACGGCATATGGAGGAGTTCAGGCTGGGAGGTGTTCAAAGCGGCCTCGCCGTCCTCCGCCATATGGTGTCACTAATTGCTGTTTTTCACTGCGACAGAGAGGTACAAAAAAAGAGAGATGGATGAAGGGAGAAAAACGCAGCTCCAAAACTGGGGCAAAAGTTTTGATTGTTTTGATGTTGTGTTGAGCGGTTACTAACGGCTTCCAAATTGAGCCTGAAGGGAATATAGTTCATTTCATGGTATCTGGTGATTTGTGGAACGTGGCTAATTTGAGAACATTGTCCTCTCTTGAGAGGAGGAGTAAAATATGTTAATCTAATCAGGCCTTAAAAGACACACAAAATGAAGTTAGATTACCTATCTTTAACTCTCAGGTGATAAGAAAATTAGATTGCAACCATGTTTTCTCCATAAAACACACAAATACACCAGATCTGTGGACATCTATCCCTTTGGATAGTCGCTATTACTGCCACCCTGGCAGATGAATAGGAAGCTACTCTGAACAAAGGCAGCATTGATTTCATTTAGAGCTGTCATTTGGGGTCGAGCTTGTGACTGTACCTATAGGAACACTCAAGGGACTATACTATACTGAAGACAAGGAAAACATGTTTGTTATGTTCTAGCTATGCTGAAGACAATGAGCACATGCTTGTTATGTTCTACGTATGCTGAAGGCTGTTCATGTTCAGACTAATGAAAACATAAGCTTTCCTCTTTGATTCTTACAAGACGTCTTGATGATTCCATCACAGCTTCATCTCTCCTCTCCCAGGAGACGGGAAGCAGGACACATCAAATAAAATGTCATGTCAAATTAGATTCCATGTGCCCCCTGTAAATTAGCTAATGTGATCATCTACTCTGAGCAGAACATATTATATACATAACACAACGAATGATACTTGAAATAAGATTAGATTTTTTTGAACTCAAATGAAACCAAATCCATTCACATAACAGGCAGAATGTCAAACACGTACATCTCTATTCAAGGGGTTTTGTAAAACTACTTCAAGCAAAAGAAATTGACCATAAACACTGTCCAAATGTGTCTTAGCAATTGTGAGGTTAACGCAAAACATGGTTGTGTTGAGGTAGTATCTCTCCCAAACACCCTCACTGCGTCCATCTGTAAGGATACCCACAGCAACAAGGCTTCTCTTATCTGAAATGCTTGCATGCCACAAGGCATCGACAATAAACCAACAGGGAGTGTTTGGTGAAAGCAAATAAAGGTTTCACCGGCCGGTGTAAAGAAGACACACCCCCGACTACAGGACCCAGTCAGGAGCCTATTTTTGGAACAAGCCACACTTGGGGCCAAATTGTATTAATTACAGCCCATGTCATGTCCTGCCTTATAGTGTTAATGGGGCTACTGAATCCAACTACTAACAATGGGTCCCTTGTGGCTCCAAAATTGCCATATACCTTGATGGTTTTCAAAGATATTTTACATCAGCTGGAAACTTGCACGTTATTTGAAGTAGATCAAGTTTCCACGGTTTCCAAAAATGGGGAAATCTCTTGATAGCAGAATTTGAGATGAATATCCTCCTACTTAAAGACTGCAACAATTTCACACCATTGTCCGTTATGTGCTAAGCTGTTCAATTCACACAGAATACGTTATAATGCATCAAAACCGTCTTCGCATTGGCAGAGGTGGCCTATGGGGAGTCGTCTGAAATGAGATAAATCAGACGGCAATTACTGCGATTCAGAGCCTGTACTCACACCTGCAAAACAGTGATGCAGAGGAGCCACGTGGCTGCTGATGCTGTTCGCAGCTTTAACAGAAACTGCCACCTCAGAAGCCACACAGGGAGCAGCCATATTGGATCGCAGCTCCGGTGTCACCTGACTTTCCTGCTAGATTGCGAGTGTCATCAATCTGGTGCTGTCAGTACGGTGTGTGTGTGTGTGTGTGTGTGTGTGTGTGGGGGGGGGGGGGGGGGGGGGGGGGGATGATGGTGCCACACACACACCGTTCCACAGTGGAGGTGTGTAAGACAGTCCCAGTACAGAAACAATACACCTACAGTACAGGTGGGGCAAGAGTGAACATTTAATACTGATACCGGCTGCATTTACAATCTGCAAATGAAAACAAAGTCATAACAGAGGTGAGATAAGATAAGAAAACAATAATAATCTTTATGGGTCAAGTGTTAAAAGCCTTAATATCTTGATTTTAATCCATACTAATGTTGTGTGTACAGTAAGCTGAGGGTGTGAATGTCCACCATAGAGCCCTAATAAGACATAATAAGACAGTCCTGCTGCTCCAGCAGAGTTGAGACGGAAGAATAGACTTCATCCTGTCAGCTGCTCTGGGGATTATCTTAGCCACTGTCTGCTTCACTGTCTGTCCACATACAGAGATACATACATACATGGACACACACACACACACACACACATACACACATGCAAGCGTACACACACACATATACACACGACATGCACACACGGACGCATACTCACATTCACTGAAATATATAAAAGAAACACTAATATATATATATATATACTATATATATATATAATACTCACATTCTCTCATAATTCACTTGTTCACTTAATCTCTCTCTCTCTGTGTCTCTGTCTCTCTCGCAT